>NC_062284.1:43549509-43852540 GCF_902655055.1 Lutra lutra
GTGTGCGTGCGGCTCTGTGTCTGGCTCCCTCAGAGTGATGGCTGAAGCCCGCCCCCATCTGGGCTCTCCTCACCCTTCACCACCCTCCTGTGATGGTGGTGGCCCTTCTCTGTTCCAGGTGACCCTGCAGACACCGACTACACAGCAGTGGGATGTGCGATCACCACCATTTCTTCCAACCTGACGGAGATGTCCAAGGGCGTGAAGCTGTTGGCGGCTCTGATGGACGATGAAGTGGGCAGTGGGGAGGACCTGCTCAGAGCTGCGAGGACCCTCGCAGGGGCAGTGTCAGACCTGCTGAAGGCTGTGCAGCCTACTTCTGGAGAGGTGAGCTCTTGGGGCACGTGGTCACTCAGGTTCTGACGAGGCAGGTGCGGCCTTGAGTGCTATAGGGCTCCTGCTCCAAAGCTGTTCTTCCATCCTGGTGGGGCATGTAATGAGACTGTGGGGTTTGGACTTGGTGAACTGGGTACAGAATCTATGGTTCAACTTTGGGGACTGGTTGAGCTGCTAGTGGGAAACCTCCCTGTCCCCTCACCCCAGGGTACTTGGTTAGATTCAACCTCAGAAACATACATAGTCAATACACATTTGAAGGGGATACAGGATGGTGCCCTAATTTCTGTAAAGTGCATATCACCTTCCTACCAGCTGAGCAGGACTCATTGATTGGACATTTCAAATCGAACCGCCTGTGCCTACTTCGTGAGACATCAGGCATTTCCTTGCACAGATTTTTTTTTTTAAAGATTTTATTTATTTGACAGAGAAAAGAGAACACAAGTAGGCAGAGAGACAGGCAGAGGGAGAGGGAAAAGCAGGCTCCCTGTTGAGCACCGAGCCTAATGTGGGGCTCAATCCCAGGACCCTGAGATCATGACCTGAGCCGAAGGCAGAAACTTAATCCACTGAGCCACCCAGGCTTGCAAAGATTTTACCGGGATATTTAGGTCTCCTCTCTGGCCAATAGACTCTCATCTAGGTGCAGGAGGAGGCCACTCCCTCAGGATTCCTCTTGCTACCCTCCTGTCTGATGGAACTGTGGAGGAAATGCATTTTCTTTCTAACCAGTGTGTGTTTTTCTAGCCTCGACAGACAGTTTTGACTGCTGCTGGAAGCATTGGACAAGCCAGTGGGGATCTTCTGAGACAGATCGGAGAGAACGAGACAGATGAGCGATTCCAAGTAAGATATTTGCAGCCCGTAATGTCGGACAGGTGTCTAAGTGATGGTCTAGACCCAAACAGGGAGAATGTGTGAAAAACCAAATCTTTTTTGGGTTGTCAAGAATAAGATTGAGGTGGATTTTCTTGGGGACAAGCCTTGTTAGTTTTTTTTAAATTTTCAATTAAAAAACTCACTTCCTTTCGTATCTTGCATCATTGTTGTAAAGCACTTATTTAGCTGTTCTCACTGGTCATGACGTATGCCTGGATGTTCATTAAACACAAAAGTGGAGAGAATGATGCCATGAACTTCCTTGTGTCTGCCATCCAATCTCTGTAATTATTGACTCATGGCCAGTCTTGTTTCCTCTTCTGGGCACAGTTTTTAGCTGCATTGTTCTGGAGTCTGCATAAAAGAGAGGATACATGTGCTCCCGTACACTGTGTTCACACAGAGCATGGGCTCTCCTTCATGGTCAGAGGTGGGTCTGTTGTCTGTATCATATCCAAAAGCAGCATAGTGGGGACTTTTTTCTTTCAGTCACCCTTCTTGTTGCATACCAAAGACATGTGCCATTCGTCCTCTGCTGCACAGCCGTAGCTTCTGCTTAGGGCCTGCGTGATGGGCTGTCTGCTCCGGGAGGAGCTCAGCTTCTCTGCCTCCATTCCCAGATGCCACAGACAAGGGGAGCTCCAGGCTACACTGAACTTGTCCACTCCCATCCTTGTGGGAAGCTGCCCTTCGTGCCTTTCTCTTCTTCCTAAGACCGAATTTTTTTTTTTTTAAAGATTTTATTTATTTATTTGTCAGAGAGAGAGGCGGGGAGAGAGAGCAAGCACAGGCAGACAGAATGGCAGGCAGAGGCAGAGGGAGAAGCAGGCTCCCTGATGAGCAAGGAGCCCGATGTGGGACTCGATCCCAGGACGCTGGGATCATGACCTGAGCCGAAGGCAGCTGCTTAACCAACTGAGCCACCCAGGCGTCCCCTAAGACCGAATTTTAAATAGTATGTAACTACATTCTCATTCAACTTACCGTTGGAGCTCAGATTCTCTGCAAGATGCTTTTTCCAAATTTTATGTCACGTTTCCTAGTAGCATTCGGAATAAAAAGACCATTCATCTTTACTGTAGAATTCAAGTTTGTTGCTTCGTGAGTGGCAGTGCTGTATGCTGTGTTCTCTGGAACTACCAGACTCCGTCTATGCAAGATGCGTGAGTTATGCTAAGACGTGGCCATACCTGTTGTGATACATGGAACTTGCATCTACAGATGCGTTTGTTTCTTCTCTACTTTCCGCACACCTGTGTGCTGTGGCCAGAAGACTCATTCATGTCCTCTTCATGTTCATGATTGAACATTCATGTCTTGATGGAGGGTGAGCCCCATAAGGGGGGGTAGCAGTATTCCTGGAAACCATTTCTATGCCGGGATGGCCAGTAGTAATTTCACTCAAAGAGAATTGATGCAGACCACGTAAGTATATCCCACGAAATTCCAATGAACTGCGACCCTGTCCTGACTTCCCATGAGCTGGATCCCCAAACTGCCCTTGTATTAGCTATTGCTTTTTGTATTAGAGCAGGAAATTCTTTGTAGGCGGGCACCTGCTTAGAAATTGGGTAAATAAAAAAAAAAAATAAAAAAAAAAATAAAAAAAAAAGAAATTGGGTAAATAAGACATTCAGCTGTTGGGGGCGCCTGGGTGGCTGAGTGGGTTAAAGCCGCTGCCTTCTGCTCGGGTCATGGTCCCAGGACCGGGTCCTGGGATCGAGCCCCACGTCGGGCTCTCTGCTCAGCAGGGAGCCTGCTTCCTGCTCTCTCTCTCTGCCTGCCTCTCTGCCTACTGGTGATCTCTGTCTGTAAAATGAATAAATAAAATCTTAAAAAAAAAAAAAAAAGACATTCAGCTGTTGGTTTACTTGGCTTTACTAACATGAAATGGTCAACTTACTTTCTTCAAAAATGTGATCGCTCTCCCGGAGTGTTTGGAACAGTTGAGAAGAAAGTCACGGTTCTTCCTGTAGACATTGCATGCATCTTGGCTTGCTGAAGGCTTTCTCTTTTCTTTCTCTCTTTGACAGACAGTTATCATCACATATGAATGCAAACTCTGCTTCCTGTGGTTTGTATTCAGACACGCTAGGAAAGCAGGTTCAGGTTCACAGTATGGTCCCAAAGAGGCTTTCGTGCCGGGAAAAGGCCTGACTTGAATGCTTTCTGTTTCTGTAAGATCTCTGGGCAAAGCTCAGTGCAGTAAGGTGATCCCGTACCCTTCTCCAGTTATGAGTAGCCCCTGGCTTACTGACATTGGATTTCTTATGCACTATTTTTCTGATTCTTGAGATCTTATCTCAGAGCTTTTCTTGGGTTCTCAATGTACTGCATGTTCCCAGAGTTAACAAAGATTTATTTTACACGGGCTACATAATCATGGTCTTGTTGAAAGGTTTGACAAAGGCCTTGTCAGCAACTGTGGCTGTTGTATCACATTCTTTTTCTAACTGTATTTTTTTTGGACAAAATTAATAGAAGGAACAGGATTTCTTTAATGAGTCTAACAAAGGCCTTTAGAACAATCGTGAGTCTACATGACCAGATCTTGGTCCCTCGGTGAAAAGACGAATTCATATCAAGTGAAAGAGGACCGTGACCCACTTTGGAAAGATATTTTTTAAAAATTTTGTAAATAATTTGTGATGTTCACATTGAGTGTTTGCTGAGCATCAAGATAGGTGTTCAAGAGCCGTAACTTCACAGGCCATGTTGGGGGCAGTTTCTAAAAGTTACGTGGCAGATAAGTGCCAATCGGATCCTAAAAGCATCTTCAACTTTTGGAACCTCAGGCTTTGCTTTTTTCTTGGACATCTAATAAACATTGGAGACCTAAAAGAAAGACTGGACTACACTGTTTCTTTAAGAGTGCTTGGGTTTTGTCCATTTTAAAATTAGTTTATGTGGTAGGTTTATGGGTTTCTGATCTGCCTAGATAGCATGTATTTTCTGCTCTGTGTAACATTGTGCAGGCTGAACCCTCTCTCTCCAACATATCTCCTCATAAAATATCTCCTTGTAAAGACTCTGTGGGTGCCCTTTGCATTCAGAATCAAAAGTGCTTTTCATTATCTGATGAATTAATAAAGACTTCTGACCACATTTCCTCTGGGAGAAGGCCTTGACATGTTTGTTCAAAATAAAAATGCCTCATAAGTTTGGGATGTGTTCGGGAAGGCATTTCCAAACCAAATAAACAACCTTCGGTATTAAAAGCAAAGAAGCAAATTAAATGTTAACAGTGGTTATTCTTCAGGTCACCCAGGTGGGTGACAAATCTGGTGGGCTGAATCAAAGGATTCTCCATCGTGCAGACAGAACGCCTTTTTGTTGAGTCAAAGTATAAACTGAGGCTCAAAGCTCCTTGCATCTTCAGTGAGGTTGTAGCTTGTAGCTCGTTATTTATGCAAGCTCCTTGCATCTTCAGTGAGGTTGTAGCTTGTAGCTCGTTATTTATGCAGGCTTCCTTTCCACTTCTCGTAATAACTTAATCCCTATCCAGAAGACTACAGAACACTGAGAAGAACTTCCGTTCAGAGCACTCCTTGACTCGAGCCATAGGTATTGTCTGTGCGTGTCCAACATTGCCCTCTGGAGGCAGAGATGTGCCTGAATTGCTGATGGTACCTTGGATCCTTGTGCAAAATGGAAATCCAAGTGATAAATTTTCAAGGGACAGCAGAACGCGATGACTTGGAGGCCACGAATTCTACCCTCCCCACAGTATGTTGTATTTATGGCATCTGGCTATAGTTTAGCTTTTCTTGAGCTACTGCACCGACCACATCTTCAAGAGACTTAATCAAGACTCCCAGTGTTAGAGAGGTACATGAATGTGAATCCGTGCTTAAAACAAAAACCCTCCCCTGGAATAACTCTGTTTTAGATTTAAACCTTATGCTACTGAATACATAAGAGACATGTCATTAGGACACAAGTCTCTTTCTTTAATTATGTTTAAGGGTGAGTTGACATTTCAGAAAAATAAGTGTCTTAGGAAGGACCGGTAAGAAAAAGTTCAAATGGAATTTTAGTAAAATGTTACCACATTTTATTTCTAGGCTATAAAGGGGATTAAAAGAAAAATAAATGACTGGTTTTTTATTCCCCATCTTAGGATGTTTTAATGAGTTTGGCCAAAGCTGTTGCCAATGCTGCTGCCATGTTGGTATTAAAGGCGAAGAATGTTGCCCAAGTAGCTGAAGACACGGTCCTACAGAACAGGGTGATTGCTGCTGCCACCCAGTGTGCCCTCTCTACCTCCCAGCTTGTGGCGTGTGCCAAGGTAAGCCAGCTGGCACCATGGGCCCGTTCCTCCAAGCGTCATGCGCTCTGGTCTGCCTCCAGTCACTGGGGGCAAACAGAGGTGGAATTTGTTACAATTGTCTGAGATTTAGAGCTTGCCTCAGGTGTCGTCAAGATAACACAATAGGATTTTGGCATTAACTGCCCCCTTGTGCTTTTATCATTTGTTCTTTGCCTAAGTCCTCAGGCAGGGGTCCCTGACTGTGTCTAATGGCTGTTTCTGCTCGCAGATCACTGTGTCTCCCCTTTGGACTTCTCAGTGTGTCTTCTTTACACCTGCACACAAAGAGTTGTTGGGTTGCACAGAAATGTAGTAGAGCCTCATGCATGGTCCATAGATAATCTGCCGATTTGGGAGTGCCCCTCCTGTGCTGTACAGTGTCAGAGTGAGGATAATCGGGTTTAAGGTCATGTTTAAGTTCATGTTTGAGTTGACCATTACGATGTGCACACGCTGGGTGTCAAACTCCACCTTGTGGAGCACATCCTCCCCAGTTTGCCAAACAGGGAACTGAGGCACCTAGATGTTCACAAGTAGCTTGAGGCCCCAAAAGTCATCCGTGGCAGAACCGGGGTAATCTCAGGCTGTCGGATTTCATGTACCTTTTCCTCCCCAACACGTGTTCATGCATCCAAAGATGGGAAGTGTCCGTTTTCTCAACCTGATGACGTAACATCTTCTGTAGATCCATGACCAGCTTAGCCTCGCATGTCCTATCCTCCAGTGGGATTTATAGTGTCAGAAGGAGCAGTCCTCATGGTATCACTTGTGCTTTCCTTGGGCACTCTCCAAGTACCCACTGACAGATAACTGACAGAAATCCCCGTTCTTTCTTTCTTTATTTTTTAAAAGATTTTATTTATTTATTTGACAGAGACACAGTGAGAGAGGGAACACCAGCGGGGCAGGGCGGGGGGGGTAGGAGAGGGAGAAGCAGGCTTCCTGCTGAGCAGGGAGCCCAATGCAGGGCTCAATCCCAGGACCCGGGATCATGACCTGAGCCGAAGGCAGACACTTAACAACTGAGCCACCCAGGTGCCACACACCCCCACCCCCCATTTTTTAAAGTACCAAGAGGTACAGAGTTCCAGATGTCTCTAGAAAAGAAATACAATTCCCGGGGCGCCTGGGTGGCTCAGTGGGTTAAAGCCTCTGCCTTCGGCTCAGGTCATGATCCCAGGGTCCTGGGATCGAGCCCCGCATCGGGCTCTCTGCTCGGCAGGGAGCCTGCTTCCTCCTCTCTCTCTCTCTCTCTGCCTGCCTCTCTGCCTACTTGTGATCTGTCTGTTAAATAAATAAATAAAATCTTTAAAAAAAAAAAAAAAAGAAATACAATTCCCTTAGTCTTGTTATTCTAGTTCAGATGACTCAAGTTAGAGGTTCCTTTTTTTTTTTTTTTTTTTTTTAAAAGATTTTATTTATTTATTTGACAGACAGAGATCAGAAATAGGCAGAGAGGCAGGCAGAGAGAGAGGAAGGGAAGCAGGCTCCCTGCTGAGCAGAGAGCCCGATGCGGGACTCGATCCCAGGACCCTGAGATCATGACCTGAGCCGAAGGCAGCGGCTTAACCCACTGAGCCACCCAGGCGCCCCTCAAGTTAGAGGTTCCTAAAAGGAGGAGGCATGACATCAATACCAGAAATTTCTCTCTGTGAAGTAGTCAATAGTATAGTTATGTATGACTGATGAAGATAAAAATTCGTGGGCATCAGAAGTCACCAAAACAGAGTGAAATTGTGAAGTATGAGAAACCATAGTGACGGTTTAGTGTAACCCTCGGCCCTCTAAGGAACGGAGGCACAAAGCAGGAAGGGACTTGGTGGAAAGGACACGGTGGGGACCGGGAGTTGACTCTCAGTGCCCACGACCTACTCCTATGTCCCTTCAGGTGGTGAGCCCCACCATCAGCTCCCCCGTGTGCCAGGAGCAGCTGATTGAAGCAGGGAAGCTCGTGGACCGTTCGGTGGAGAACTGTGTCCGTGCCTGCCAAGCGGCCACCGACGATAGCGAGCTCCTGAAGCAGGTCAGCGCAGCGGCCAGCGTGGTCAGCCAGGCCCTGCACGATCTCCTGCAGCACGTGCGACAGTTCGCCAGCCGCGGCGAGCCCATCGGCCGCTACGACCAGGCCACCGACACCATCATGTGTGTCACCGAGAGCATCTTCAGTTCCATGGGCGACGCTGGTGAGGGGCGACGCCGTGGGTGGATGGGTCTCCTTGGGGTTCCCTTGTGGGGACAATGGCAAGAAAGGTGATGGCTGCCTGGCCATGGTGGGTTGTCCTCAGCCTCTCTCAGAGACTTCCTCACTGAAACTCGGAGAAAGATGGAAGACTCCTAATGGGCCCTTCCATAGCAACAAGAATTCGTTAACCAGCCTTTTTAAATAACTTCTTGGCAAATGCCGTTCATTTGAAGGAACATGCTGAACGTGGCATGGTAAAGAGTCAGCCACAGGAGGAGACAGGAATGAAGCTTGGAAGGAAAACTCTATTCCAGTCACAAGTCCCTGAGAGACGGGCACCATGTGCCATACACAGTCCCAGGGGAAGCATCGGGTTTGGTCTGGTTGCAGAAGACAGGACTGAAGGGAGAGCTTCGGTTGTGGCCTTTATTGGGATTTCTATTCGAAAGGCAAGGCAGGGCAAGGTGAACAGCTTGGGACTGCTTAGTTTGACTGTTTTCACCAGGCTCTACCTAGTTGCCTGGTATCAGGCTCTGGGATGACTGAGGCCTAAGGATATTGCCTCCAGGGCTATACTGGCCCCACAGAGGAGGCGTGGCTCCTGGCTAGTTAATTTGTTTATCAAAGGCTGGCTGGAGTTTTGCTATCTCTAGAAGTTGGCCTAGCCTGCCAAAGGGCAGTCTCTCTCTAGCCAGAAAGGTTTTTGTGTTGTTTTTTTTTTTAAGATGTCAAAGATCATAATATACAGAAAATTTGAAATAGATACAATGCACCCTTTAGTCTATCGGTTGAAAAGTAAATCTTCCCAGACCCAGGCCATTTCTATTCCATCTAAATCTCCAGATTTGGCAACTCACCAGTTTCTCTTTTACATGTCCAGAAATTTTTGACCTTCCAAAGTCTCATATGTTCGTGTGTGTGTGTGTGTGTGTGTGTATAATACCATCTTTCTTTCTGTATAAATGAATTGCATTATTTATACTCTCCTGCAACCTTTTTTTTCTCTTAATATATCTTTAAAGACATTTTTCATGTTCATCTACAGGGCTAATCTTTTTAATGGCAGCATAATATTCTACTCTATGGAATTCTATCCTAATTTACTTAACCAATTATCTTTAGGTAGACATGTAGGTCATTTCCAAGTTTTTTGGTCTGCTTCTTACTTTGTTTTGCTTTAACAAAAATAATACTACAGTAACTATTTTATCTTGGTATACTTTGGGGGCTATATGTAATAAGTGGAATTTTTGGACCAATAAGTATGTACAATGTGTGTGTATGAACTTTTTCTTACTCTTTGCAACCCTACCAGTAGTTTGCAACCCTCTGCTTTAGAACTCTACCAGTAGTTTGTAAGACATTTGTTTCCTTACTTCCTGGTTGGCACAGAGCTATTCTTTGTAATAAATATTTAAGACAAACAAACAAACATAAAAAGCTTGTGCTTTCCTATATCTTCCTTACATGGTTTAAGAATGTTGGAATACTATGCACATTTGGATTTTTTGGTTGTTTTATTTTTCAATAAACCTTTTATTTTGGAATGCTTTCACATTTACAGAAAAGTTATAGAGGTTATACAGGGAGTACTTATTACCCTTCCCATTTTCCCTCATTTTTTTTGCATCTTCCCTAACCCACAGCACATTTGTCAGAACTAGGAGATTACTGTGGGGCATAACTGTTCACTGCTGACAGGATTCAGATTTAACCAGTTTTCCCCCTCAAGTCCTTCTACCATCCCAAGATCCAATCCCTAATACCTTGAATTTAACACATCTCGATTTTTATGAAAGCTTTTTTCCCCTCCTTAATGTCAGTGTTTTGGCATCCTTCTCAGATGACCTTTGGGAGAGGAAAAATTCCCTTACATCTGAGTAGTTTTATTTTAAATGTTTACTCTTATACCCCTCCTACTTCTAGAAGAAAATTGAAATAGATATCAATAAAAACCACAGGAACCATAAAACCAAACAATTATTAACCATAGATCAAAACCAGCACTGGGAAGAAAAGGGTGAGCAAACAGAAAACTGATAGGAAAACCTGAGCCAAGGCAAATCTTCGGAGTTGAGCATGAAACTGGGGTCTGTGCTTCCTGTTACTGAGAGCCAAACAACACAAATACAATGGATCCTGTGATGTTATTCATCTGGAGTTAAGTAACATACAAATTCTTTCAAATTTTAAAAATAATTTTTATGCCATTATGCAGAGTTTATTATAAGGACTTTGGAGTAAGTGGTTCTTGAAGGGAGGTAAATAATATTTTCTAAATAAATATTTTACTCAATCGTGTAATAAATCCACATAACTTTGTTCCTGCCTTCTCTTTCCAAAGAACTCCTCTTTGCTTCCTTGTGTCCTGTTGATCCCTCAGGGTTCAAGGTGGAAGTTGGCTGTGTTTGGGGTGGATAGTCCTGCCAGCCACCAGGAGTATTTTTGGTCCTGGGTCTAAGTGGACTGCCTTGCTTAGGACTAGAGTTTGGGGGCTCCCTTCTCTCTGTCCCCCTTGCCAGAGGTGTGGAGACTAGACTGTGCAGGTTTTGAGCTTTAGAAAGCAGACGGACATATGGCATTCTCAATCCCATCCCTTAGGTGAAATGGTGCGCCAGGCCCGGGTCCTGGCCCAGGCCACCTCAGACCTCGTCAACGCCATGAGGTCTGATGCAGAAGCTGAAATCGACATGGAGAACTCAAAGAAGCTCCTGGCGGCCGCAAAACTCCTGGCCGACTCCACGGCTCGCATGGTGGAAGCTGCAAAGGTATTGGAATGGATTTATTCAACGGGAAAGGGAACATTATTAAGAGTTAGGATTTGGAAGGTACCCTGAAGATAAAGAACGGTCAGCAGAGTGTGCATTTTTGTGGTTTAAGACCTATACGGTTGTGTCATGTTTGACCTTGTTGCACTGGGAAAGAAGGGCATGGAACATGAGAATAACACTCTTTGAGGGGACTGGTGCTGACTCAGCTGTCAGGGACAAAGTCCTTGCTCAGTGAGTGCACTCTGTGCAGGAGGGGGTGGGGATGACGGTCGGGGGGTGGGGGGTGGGGGGGCGGCGGGGCGGTTATCGCCACCGGCTTACTGCAAATGGGATTCATTTAAACTGGAGATGATCAACAGCAGATTCAAATAGGCCTCTTCTTTTGCCTGCAACCTGAATATTACTTTGCCCTCCATTTGACTTTTCCACTGTAAACTCCCATCAAGATTTTACATAGTAGAGGGCTTCCTGCCTCACTCTTCTTCAAATCCCAGTAGCGGTTTTAAATATTATATAACAGCCTGAATGAAGAGTGAAGAGTCAGCTCTTTGCTCTTTTGACAGCTATGCTTCAGCATGCAGCTTCTAAAAACCAGTGATGTTTATCTCGGGGCTCTGTTTCAGAGCCCCCCCCATCATAAAACATTAAAATGCACATGTCTCAGTTCTACCCCCAAAGACCCTGATTCACAAAGTCACTGGGGGGGACTGTGTGTGTGCCTGCAAGTCAGTTCCACAGAAGATTCTGATGCCCACCTCGAGGTGAGGACTGCATTCTGGGGATAAAGCTGTCTTTTTTAATGTTCCTCTTTTTGTTATTATGCAACTTGTGTGCGTTTTTGGTGGAATTAATGGAAAAAGCAGATGGCTATAAATAAAATAAAAATCAGCTTAAGATAACAAGTTTAATGTATTTCTGTGCATTTAAGATTCATTAAAAGCCCCCACATTGTATCCTAATCTCCCTGGCCTCCAGCAGAATACCAGTGCATCTCAACCTACCTTCTTTGACTTCTTTGACTTAAAATGTATTATGACATGTGGTGAATCATGTAGATCTTCCTCAACTGACTCACCATTGTAGTCGCTGGGGGACTGTGATTTCTTGGAGGTACCTCGTGAACAGGCTGAAGAGAAACCCAAGGAAGGGCAGGGTCTGAACTTTCTTCCTCTGTCCCCTTAGCCCTGTTTCAGCTGAGAAGCTCTGCCCTTAACTGCCCCTTTTAGCCAAATATATTTATTAGGGATTTATGCAGTGGTTAATTTCTTTATGGTTTTTATTAATTCTGCCCCCTGCTTCTAAGTCTAAGCATAGCTATTTTAAGCAAACTTTCATCTGCTGGCACAAAAATTAACTGGCAGACTGGAAAGAAGCTTAGTGCAAAATCTAATCAATCCCTGTTAACAAATAGGAAAATAAAAACTTGAAACGATTAAGCCTACTATCACATAATCAGGATTGAGCTGGGACCATTGTGTATTTTCTGTTTCTAGATTTGTGGTGCTCACCAGACCTTACTGAATGTACCACAGTACCAGAAACTGATTTATTTATTTATTTCTGATTATTTCTGTCAGATGAGACAATGGTGTTTCTATACATTCTTTTAATTAAAAGTTGTCACAGGGTCTTCATGACAGTATTTTAATTGGCTGAATTTTGTTGAAAGCTAAAGGATCTATGATGGTTAAAACTCCAAAAAATATATTTATGTCCAGAAAAAAATACATTTCATAATCAGTAACCAAGATTCTGGGCCAACACTAGTACCTCATATCTAATGGACATTCATCGTGAAAGAGACGTTGCTAAGGAAGGATCCACATGCCCACTTCAGACTCAAGTGCAGAAATGATGGTTTTCTGCTGCCCAAAATACCAGAGGAAGGCAAGTATAGGAGTGGCTTAAATATCTGATGACCAAGGAAATAAAATGATTTTCCTAAATTTGTAAAAGAATACAAAAGTAGCCCAAACAACCTTTCACACATGAAACACCAAAACAGAATTATTTTTTGTTGCTAGAAACACAAAGTCAAGACTACTTAGAGTGTTGCAGTTTGAAAGAATGGAAGATTCCCTTCTAAAGGATTGCCAGAACACTTCCGTCACAGATGTTAAAACTCTTCCAGCCAGGATGAATTCCTATAACTTTTTTTTTTTTTGTCTGAATTCTTATAACTTTTAAAATAGCTCAAAGAAATAGGTTCTTGTAAAGGGTCAGTTTGGCAAGTTGGCCCCATTTGGTAAATGGAGACATGGGAAAATCGATTTTCAATAATTGGAGTGTGTGTTTCTGCTTTTGTCTCTGCCTTGTGAGCAAATGTTATCACCCTGAAGTGTTCATGAAAAGAAATTCATTCACCTGCATATATTAAGAACTGGTCTGAGAACATCCAGACTCCGTGAGGGAAATCTCAGTCTCTGCTTCTATTGCAGGTGGGAGTGGAAGGCTGGATGTCCTTTAAGTCTTTGTTAATTACTGTGCAGTAAAATTATGCATTCTTTTTTTAAGATTTTATTTATTTGAGAGAGAAAGAGAGAGAGAGAGAGAAGAGAGCATGAGAGGGGGAGGGTCAGAGAGAGAAGCAGACTCCCCACCAAGCAGCCTGATGTGGGACTCGAGCCTGGGAATCCAGGATCATGACCTGAGACAAAGGCTCAACCAACTGAGCCACCCAGGCTCCCTAAAATTATATCTTCTTCCCACATTGCCGTTAGCCTTTTCCCTACTTCAGAATTCCACCCATCTAAATAAAATCCATTTGCTTTCCTGAGACACTTGAAGCTACAGCAACACAGTGTGGCCATGGGCCATGCATAGCGCCTTTCTCTTTCCCTGCCAAGATTAGGAGCATGGGATATCTCCCATTATTCGGTGTAGAGGAGTACCAGCACTGCTTGGCTGTCCTCTCCAACTCAGGTTTTCCAGGAATGCAGTTTCTAGGCATAGTCTTTCTTGAACAGCGTTTCCTTATATTTTGGATGGCATTCCCTGACCCCATTCGTCTGTGTTCTTAGCCCATCCACATTAACTAGTGTTGCAAGACGGGAGTCTTTCAGCAGTGACGTGTGTCTGTCGTGCCAATTAAAATGAAATTCTCCCTGAGAGATTTGGGCGGGAGAGTGGGGGCGATGTGTGTTTATCTTAACATCTTTGAAACCATGGCGATCGGACCACAAGTTAATTTACATGGATGACCAAGGCTAAGATCTCAAGTGTTTAATTAATACCATTGGATTTCTCCTGTTTACTGCTGCAGTTTTGAAACATCCCTGGTAGATTTTTTATGTTGTTATGAGATGAAACATCTGTATTGTAAAGATACTGCTTGACATGTTTGCTCTGTCTTCCACATATTTTATATTACCAGGAGAAAGTTGAGCATCTATGGCACACTGCCCCATGGACCTCTCAGAATCTCTCTTTTCTCCTCTTCAGGGGGCTGCAGCCAATCCTGAGAATGAAGACCAGCAGCAGAGACTGAGAGAAGCTGCTGAGGGTCTCCGGGTGGCCACCAACGCCGCTGCCCAGAACGCCATCAAGAAAAAAATTGTCAACCGATTGGAGGTGGGTAAAGAGGCTGGTTTCCTAGGATGTCTATTTTAGATTGCAAAGAGTTACTTGGAAGAGTACCCAAATGAATAAAGCCATGCCCATATAAAGGAAGCTACCGCGAGATGAACGATGGGGTTGAATGGTTAAGATACTCATAAACAATTTGAAATTGCTTTAGGTACGTTGTACATTTGGTTCAATGGCACACTGACACTTTGAAAAATAGCTTCACCTCATGGTTTCAGTAAGCAAAGTCTTCTGAGTTTAGCGTTCTTGAATAGAGTTCTTTTTTGTGGGGGGGGCGGGGGAGGAAATAGGAATTTTTGTCCTCCTGGCATTAAGGGATACCCATGTTCAGAAAGGACCTTTAGCTGACAATTTACTTATTTTGTCAGAGGCAATGACTCTGTCAGGACTCCCAGTAGAAAATACAGACTCGGAAAGACTGGAGAATGGGGATCAGGCTTTGGCGGAGAGATATGGGATAGAGTCATAAGAAAATATTTTTGTCATTTTTCAGAGCATGTACTTATTCTGGGGTGAAGAAAAAAGGAAGTAGCAGTAGGCACAAAGTCTGTAAGAAAATCTCTCTCACAAAGGTACACGGAGACTCTTACACTAAAATTTGGGAGGTTGGAGGCCGAGAACCTGCCTGTCTGATGAATCCCTCCATGTAGTCTGCTGGATTCTGGAACAAAACTGGCCTCCTTGTTCTTGGAAGGATGTGATAAACACAATTAAGTTCTCAGGTGGGGAAGTCTGGGCCTTTCTGAAGCGAGGCTTCCCACAGGCGGCCAGAGGAGAGCCATGAGCACACCAGCATTTGTCTTGCTTGTGGGGGAAAAAAATACAATTCCCCTGAACCATTTAGACTTGATGCCACTTATCAGTGCCATCGTGGTCTTGGAATTAATTGTCCCTTATCTTTTGGAGAGAGACAAATGAACACTGGAACCTGAGCTCTCAAGCGTGCCTGTCTTTATCGCTTGTCCTGAGGATTGTAAAGCACATGGAGATAATGGGGTATTGTTAGACGAGGTTCATCGGTGACATTCAGAAAGCAGGGCCTGGGCCTGCAGCGCCCTTTCTTACACAGGCAGCTCGCCCGTGCCAGCCCCTCAGTGGGAGGGGCACGTATCTGTGTGTGTTTGTGTCAGGGGACGCTCAAAGCCTGGCTCACCTCCTGTCGCTCTCCTGTCCAGGTGGCAGCCAAGCAGGCCGCAGCCGCCGCCACGCAGACCATCGCCGCCTCCCAGAACGCAGCCGTGTCCAACAAGAACCCCGCCGCCCAGCAGCAGCTGGTCCAGAGCTGCAAGGTGAGCTTCCGGCCACCCGAGAGCCGGGTCTGCTGTGGATGACGCTGACGGCCATTAGGGGGCCAAGTGCTGGGATCATTCGGTTACGACTGATCACCCAGGCCCCTGATGGAGTGTGCTCACGCTCCCATGTTGCAGGTGTGCGCACACATACCAACACACACACATCTGGTTTTTGTCTCATAAGTGGATGGCCTGTGTCTGAAGGGAGAGTATGGTGCTTTTTCCAGCATTGCCTTCCCTTTGTCTAGATTCTTGGCTTTCTCTTCAAGAGACCAAATCAAGGGGGATCGTTAACAAGGCCATTTTAGGGCTCTGAAATGGTAACAAAGCATTGAATTTCCAGAGTGCCTTTCTCCTTCTAAGAGGTGGGCCTCGGCCTTCAGTGTCTGCGGAATCCTGCTTCGCGTGGACTCGCACATTTATTTCATCCCATCATCCCATCAGGCCTCAGGGCTCATGTGCTTTGGGGCTCTCCTCTGTTGCACATTTGTTCTTCTGAGAGCTGGACCTTGATGGCATGTTGAAGCCAACGTGCCCCAACGGGTGCAGTGAACCCCTTTGTTGCTGCTTCTGAAGGCCCAAGGAGTTCACTCCCAGGAAACCCTTGAATGGTGCTAGACACAATGTATAATTGTGTCACCATTGCCCACGTGTTGGCGGTATGTCTGCCTGGAGTCTCCCAAAGGTGTCCGCAGTGAGCAAGCAGCGGGGGCTGAGTGGAAAGCTGTGTCTGTGCCAAGGTTCGAGAGTTGACTGCACTATCCCCCCTTTTTCCTCATCTCCTCTGTGACACAGTTCACATGGGAGAGGGGTTACCACTTCTACCTCAGAGATGGCTTTACTTCTGAAGAGAACCACCCAGAGCCCTCCAAGTCCTGATTCTGGGTTCTCTGAGCCTCCCCACCCCCACAACCTGAGGAGCAGAAAAGACTCAGCAATGCAGTAAGGCCTGGTCCATGGGACTATATGGAGAATGAAGGGTCTTTCCTGCGAGCCAGGCCCCTGTAGGGGGTGTGTGTTGTCTCCTAGAGCCTCAGGCCACCTGGCAGCACAGGTAAGAAAACCCTTCTCAGAGAGCACTTGCTCCTTGTGTCCAGGACAGTCCTACAGGGTGGACTAACCCCCTCCCATTTTTGCAGAGACTGAAGATACTCAGTGCCTGGGCGTCTTGTCAGGAAACTAGAGCTTTACTATGTATCAGGTTGCAGAGGAGAGAGGAAAGTGGCCCAGATTACTGGAGCCAGTCCTGAAGAGAATCTGAGGAAAATCTCATGGCAATATTTTTTTAATCCTTGCTGGAATGGGCTCCCCAAAAAATAAGTCAGCAGGCTGGTATACACGTAGGACCTTCATCAGCAATGGGGGCTACTGTGCTGTGACTGTTGAGGACATGGCCAGTCAGGTGAGCACTGGTCACAGAGGGGAGAACACAGCAAAGTTAGAAGGTTGGTCTCCTATGACACTGAAATGCTGCTCCTTCCTCCTCAATCCTGGGCATTGGGATTTCCAGCTTGAGAAATGAGGAGGGCTACTCCGAGAGTGAAGAACTGTAGTGACAGGAAAGGTGACGGCCAGAATGCATACCTGCCAAGTAAGAGATCGAAGGAATGACTTCGGCTGGCAGATGAAGACTTCTCTCACTTTTTTCTCTTCATTACACTATGTGACTTGAGTTTATCCGCTGGTGAATTGTACAGATTCTTTGTTTGCTTTGAAGCTCTAAACCGTAATTGGCCAGGTTGGTATTTGTTGCAAGTGGGCAAATGCTTTTCAGATCTCCTTACGGAGACTCATACTATGCTTAAATGCACTGGGACCTTTAGGAGCGCAGGGTAGAGTGTGTGTGGGAGACAGCTACCCAGAGGTACTGTGTTAGGATTCTATGTTTTAAGGACCCAGCTGGCTTCCAAGTGCTGGGTAAATGCAAGGTTTGGGACAAGCATGGCCCTGCTGGAATAGCCCATCCCAAAAACATTGTCCCTGGGGTCCTTCCTGTCTTGCTAGCTGTGCTCTGTTTTAATTCTCCTTGCTTCCTGTAGGCGGTGGCCGACCACATCCCTCAGCTGGTCCAGGGCGTGCGAGGGAGCCAAGCCCAAGCAGAAGACCTGAGCGCCCAGCTGGCTCTCATCATCTCCAGCCAGAACTTTCTCCAGGTAACAGAAGCAGTTACCTGGGTTGTGCCCAGAGCTCCCCCACCCATGGGGTAGGAGGTGCCAGAATTACCCAGTTCCACAGTCACGGCCAAGTCTTTGCCATGAGCAGACCTTTGTAGGCCTTCTCACTGTATTTCCAATTTCAGGAGAGGTGGATTTAGCTTGGCAAAGCAGAATGCTGCTGTGCAGGGAAATTGCCCTGGGAGATGGCCCATAATCCATTTCTCTTGGGAATCTCCTCTTTATTTCTCCTCTGTGAGAGAAAACATGGGATAAGTGGCAAGTTTTGTTGAACAGCCTGGTACTAGGTAGAGCTCTTGGTCTGCCAGTTTCCAGAGAGTCTAATGCTGTTATTCACAGACTGGGGGTAAAAGAAGTGGTAAGTGCATCTTCTCCAAAGGTGGGATCTTTTTTTGTGGCAGTTGTACAATTACTAAGTGTTGTCCGTTTTTGCCGGCGAATGGGGTGGATTCATTTTAAGAAAAAATGAGACTATGAAGTGGTGGGAAAACTCCCTTTTTACATACTCCTTGAATTCAGATCCCTTGGCACTTCCTGTCTACTTGTATCTCCCGAACAGATCCTCTTCCTTGTCCTTTTCTAGCTGAACCTGTGCCTACAGGACTCACTGACACATCTGTCGGGCTAATTTTCCAAGCACTGTAACTCCAGCACAAGCTGAAGGCAGATGCTTAACTGACTGGGCCACCCAGGCGTCCCTGTATACATCTTTTTAAATTGGGATTATTGTGTGTAGACTCTGCCCTTCATGTTAACATTTGTATTATGAGTATTTTGGGTTTTAAGTAATCCATCCTATGGCCACAGCCATGCTCTGCTTGGCTCTTCCCTCCCCACTAGACCTGCAGGTGGTTTTCAATTATTTGCCATTGTAAACAACCTGTGATAGGATAAAAGTCGTCATGTGTGCTCAAATATTTGTACTTCTCCTGAATTATTAGGGTAAATTCCCAGAAATAGGATTGCAAGTGGCTTATTTTTATCTTGGGGCTGTTGAGCATTGTGGCTTGGACAGGTGTTTCTCTTTTCACTGGGGTGGTTTGAGGGCCTGGAGCCAGTTGGGTTGTCCCCTCCGTGGGCAGGCTTTGAGGGTATTATGATAGAGCCACGTAGACATGTTTCAGGGTCCACTCTGTCCCCGCTCTTATTTTTCCTTTTCCTTTCATTCTTTTAATTTTGCCATCACAGATACATCAGATGGTAATAAGAATAAGGCAAAGTTAGAAATAAGTGGAAATGGGAGTGACAGACCAAAGAGTTGAGAACGTTTTAAACTTCATTCATATGTGTTGTAAAATGGCCCTTCTGGAAAGCTGAATGAATCCAAGTTTATGTGTGGCCATGCATGGAGCACGTTTTCTTATACATCTTTTCCAAGTTGGGGACTCAAGCATTTAAAAACTAGGTTGTTGATAATTTCCTGAAGTTCTTATTGTTTGACTTTGCGTTTCCTTGATTGTCACATGTTAAATGGGTTTCATGTTTCAGTTGTTTTCATTAAGTGAGGTTATCAACGTACATTTCAGGCTGATTTTTTTTTTAATGAATTCTCCTGTGTTATTTAAATATTAAAAATATTAACTTCTGTCATTAATGTTTATTTTCTGACACTTAAATTGTTTAAGCGTTACTAAAAGCAGTTTTATATCATCTATATTAAAACCCCTAAAACAATTTGTTCTTTGGTCCAAATTGTACTTTTAAAGTTTTACACAAAGAAAATTACGAATGTGTGAAAAATCTTAGCTACAAAGCTTTTGTCACACTATTGTTTATTACACTGGAAAAATGGAAACATACCCAACGCCACAGGACTGAGAAATATTAACAGATATATACAGTGGAATACTAGACAGCTCTTAAGTTTGGAAAATAGAATAAACAGTATGATCTTATTTTTGGAAATATGTATGCATGCATACAGATGTCCATGCATGGTGAGATTATCCTGGGTAGTGAGATGAGACGTGACAGGTCATTTTCTTTCATTTTATCTTACCACATTTTTTAAAGCAGTCTATTAGATGTATCTGAGACACAGATTAGAGAGCTATGCTAAGAAACACAAAGAAATGTTTTTAATAAACTCTCTTTGAAATCGGTTTTAAATGAGAATTTCAAGCTACCATCCTTATTTTGCCCCCTTTCCGTGATGCATACTTTGTTTTCTTTTTCTTAACATTTCTAGAGCTTACTGCCCTAGCGTATCTGATCTGGGGTGGCAGTTTTCAGGGGTAGTCTAGATGGTTGTGGTCTTCCTTGGTGTAGGGCTCAGTAAATTCTGGGTGATTTGCGGCACGGCTCTTTGGGTCTCTGCTCTGACTCCTGCTGCTCAGGCACCGTCTCGCTCTCTGCTCATCTCCTTACAGCCTGGAAGCAAGATGGTGTCCTCCGCCAAAGCCGCCGTGCCCACTGTGAGTGACCAGGCTGCGGCCATGCAGCTGAGCCAGTGTGCCAAGAACCTTGCCACCAGCTTGGCGGAGCTGCGAACTGCCTCGCAGAAGGCAAGTGGACCTTTGTCACAGCAGTTAGCTCACTGGGAACGGAGCTGCAGATGCCTTACTGTGGGATGTGACCTGGGGATGACCCAGGACCGGAACACTGCCGGGCATATTTTGGGCAGAGCTGTCTGTTCCGTTTGCTTGATCTTTAAAAGATGCCCATGTAGCTTAGCTTCTGCCATTTTTAGCCACTCTCCTAGACTTAGTTGACCCACCTTCCAGTTGCACAGGACTTTTGTTAAACTATTTTAGATTATATGCTCCTTCCCCCTCCCCAGTACCCCGGGAACAAGCAATGGTCCATTGTTCACAATCTTAGGGGAGACAGATAGTCATCAGTTTCTTGGTGCCAGGTAAATTGTAGGCCAGAATAAGTGATGATATTTTCCAGGTATTATTTTGTGGATTTAATGAGTTATTTAGGCAGCAAATTTATTTGGGGGGGGGGACAGGTATTTATATTATCTTTTTTGCCCTGAAAACTTTTCCCATTTTACATGGGAACGTCCACCTTAACAAGGTCCTCAATAGAACAGAATTAAAGATTAATGAGTTTCTGTCTCTAGCACTTATTAATTATCAAGGGCCTCATTACTGTACTGTTTGATATGTTATTAGCATGACATTCTGGCATGAGTTCATTTTTCCTCATTGTAGTGATCCCTTTATCGGAACTGGAGGCCTCATACATGAGCAAGGGGAGAAGGTTAGAAGCTGATTTGAATTCTTAATATGAACAGTGTACTGAAGCACCAAAGAAAAATATCCAAAGTTTTAAGATAATGTTCAGTTGGAAAAAAGTATCTCGAGCTGTGTTTCTCAACGAGAGGTCCAGGGACTGTCTCCACTGGAATCACCTGGGAGCATTCAGAATGCAGGTTCCCAGGCCTCACCCCTGAGCAGCTGAGTCAGAGTCTGTGGTCATAGAACCTGAACATCTACATTTTACGAGTCTCATCAGTGAGCCTTAGGGAGAGTCACACCTCAACTACTTTGAGGCTGTGAGCCTCAAAGTGGGACTCAAGCAAGACTGTCCACTGGGTGTAAAAAGATATTAAGGCTTTAAGATATAAGAGTGTTTTAAGCTCTGCTGTTAGACTGCCTGCATGCAAATTCTGGCCTTGCCATCAACTAATTTTTTGTGACCTCAGCAAGTTAATTAACCTCTCCGTGCCTCAGTTTCTTCACTATGTACCATTGGCACATAGCAATCAGTCAGTTAGTATTTACTGCTCTTGTTGTCACTGTTAACTAAAAAAAAAGAAAGAAATTACGATTTACCTGTATTTGACATACTGGTCTATAATTTTACACCAATAATTTATTAAGATGTGAATGGAGGGGGATGTGATCAAAGCATTTGGAGACCAATATCTTAAATGATCAAGAGAATGAAGTAGTTTTAAAACAATTGCTAAGGAAAAGAAAAATCCTTTTTGTAATTTTCAGCATGGAAAGGTAATGGTTTATAGTCTAGAACTTTGTAGAGACTCAATAAGGTTGATAACAGCTTGTCCCCATAGTCCTGGGTTCATTTGTTCATTCCTTCTTCAGCCATTCACCACATGCTTTTCAAGCCTCTGTGCTAGGTGCTCTCTCTCTCTAGAACCCAGACACACTGAAGAAGGATTCTCTTAGTCTGAGCAACAGATGCATTTTGGATAAAAATAGCTTCAAGGAGACTTTAAGTATATCCACTTATGAGACATACATAATTAATTATTTAGGGAGGTCAGGACAGACCAAGGTTGATTTTGTTCTATCAGGAAACACATACTCCACTGGCTTCCTGTTGGAGTGGTTGGAGAACCACTGGGAACATCCAGAAAGGCATTGGGTACATTGCAAAGTACTGGGGACACTTTTCCCGGGCAGACTGTACACATATTCCCAACTCTGTTGCCAGGCCCATGAAGCCTGTGGTCCTATGGAAATCGATTCAGCGCTGAGCACCGTGCAGACACTCAAGAGTGAACTGCAGGACGCCAAGATGGCTGCCGTGGAGAGTCAGCTGAAACCGCTTCCGGGGGAAACGGTAAGGGATGTTAGAGCCTGCTGTGGGTTGGGACTCTGCCTCATGTCAAGATCACGGTGAGGCATTTTTAGAAGCTGGAGTTGGTGGCCCTGAATCACACACATTTTACAGGCAAAGCCCTAGAATAGCCCCGTTTTTAAGAACTGTGTTGAGGTAAAGATGGCCCTGAAGGGGCCCCTGGTCATGGTTCCGTGTCTTGCTTTGCTGGAGGTTGGCTGGGGATGCACAAGTGTCTGTCACTCTTTTTCATAAACAAGACACATCCTCGTGTTCTGATCCCACAGCCTTTTTCTGAGAACGTCCAGCACAGCTGGAGGAACTGAGTTTCAAAGTAGAAGTTCTTGTTTCTGGCTCCAGCTTGTGTCCTCAACCAGCCATAGACAAGTCTTGTGTCTCCTCTGTGTCTCAGATATTTTATCTGTAATACAGATAGCAATGAGGTTATAAAGGTAGACACAGGAATTATTTTCAACAGGCATGATTTGAAAAAACATCGACTTAACGCAAGACAACTGGAAGGGACAACAGCAAAGCACTGGAATCCAGTCCACAATCCAGGGGAATGGTGGGGACAGAGCTCTAATTTGATCATGTTATGGCGCCTCGTGATGTCTGAGTCAGGGTTTTCTTGGCTAAAATTTTACCAGCTCTTCTCATTTGTGTGTACCTCCTTTTCCACATTATTGAATGGTGCTAATAAGGGCCATCATTTGGTAAGTACATCGTACGCACTGCGTGTGCCCAAAATCAGTCTAGTTTATCCTGATGGTAACATTCATGAGTGAGTTTTATGGATGCCATTTTGCTCTGAGAAAACGCAGGTACCCGGGTAGGTTGTCACTATTGTGTCCAGTGTCTGCCCGCTGATGGTAGAACCGGGGTTTGAATCCAGACCAACAGGACTCCAAAGCCCATGCTCTTGATCCCTCCCTCTTCGCTACTGCTGCTCTTTGGATCCCCTAATGTACTATGGACCAATGGTACTTAGGAAGCCCTCAGAAACTATTTGTTAAACCATGCTCCTGCTAATTGCAAAGATGAAGAAAGGCTCAGAGGAGTTAAGTCACCTAAGGTCACCCAGCTAATGATCAAGTCAAGACTGGCCACAGGGCCAGCAGCATCATGATGTAGTCTACGTGTCCCTTTGTAAGCTCCTGCACTCCAGGGAACCCAAGAGAGGCTGCCCCTACATGATTCTGCCTTTACAGAAACCTGCTGGTCTGTTAGAATGCAAGAAACCCTGTGTAATTTTTAAGGAAACTGCCCCCAAAAGAATATGTGTGCTGTGTTAGAACATATTGTTGGCCAGAACATATTGTTGGCTACAGGTTCTTTCATATGTGAAGGCACTGCCTATCCTGGGAAGCAATGTTACGGAGTTAAAAAATGCACGCATTCTCTGATGCCTTCCTGCACTCTCGCGGTATGCCTGAAGGTTCTTTTCCAAAAGGTTGTCCCTCATCTGGTAATCAAATAATTATCCATACCCTGAGCCTTCAGTAAGTTTGTTCTCTGAATTATTTATTCAGTTTACAAAGCAAGATGACATGCTGTTCGTGGGAGGCAAGCACTCTGCCCATTTTCATAATCTCATGTACCAGGGCAAACCTCTCTTTCTATTGCATTTCCTTCTGGTTAGAACTCCTCAAAGTATAAAGATCGAAATGAACAATATTAGTGGTCCCACATGCCAGGAAGGCGGTACCGCTGGATGCCTGCCCACTTCCTGCCAAGGCGTAATTAATTCTCGCTAAGGATTTGTTGCAGACTTTCTAAATTAGCTTCCAAAGGCATGATGCTAATAGCTACCATTTGTTGAGTACCTACATTGATTCTGAGAACTTGCTAAGCTTAAGTATTAGGATCTCTTCAGGAAACCGAGGCCTGGAAAGGTTCAGTAACCTGCCCAGTCTCTGACAGCTAGCATGTGGGGGAAGGAAGCAGAGGGCAGGGGCCTGGACCCAGATTTTTTTGTTCTGAAGCATGGGCTCTTTCCCCTTCTGTCACCCTACTTACTCTTAGCACCAATGCCATCAGGTGGGGAAAAGCTGAGGACCACAATTTGATGTGCATCATCTGTATGCTAAGATTTAGGTGTACGTTGCTTTTCTTCTAAGTTGTCTTCCTCCTTGGATATTCTTACAGCTGGAAAAATGCGCTCAAGACCTAGGAAGTACATCCAAGGCAGTGGGCTCGTCCATGGCACAGCTTCTGACCTGTGCTGCTCAAGGCAATGAGCACTACACAGGTGAGACCCACATCCTTCGTGATGCCCTGTGGCCAGGTGCAGACAGCTGGGGTGGGCAGTGGGGGTCAGCAGCAGGGGTTCCTTAATTTGGCCATGAACCTAACTTTGGTTTTCAACAGCAGTTTACAGATTTTTCAAGCTCTTTCCATGTCCTTGTTACTGGGCTTGAAACTAAGCATATAAAGATGAATAAAATATGAATGCCCCAAATTATTTGTGGATCACCCCTTCTAGACTGTTAGAAAAAGTAATTATAGACTTTGAGGACTGTCTCTGTATGACTCTTGAAATCTCACTAAAGGAATTTTTTACAAAATGTTAAGAAAAAAAGGATGACAACAAATAAGATGCCAGTTAAATTTTCAAAGATGGAAGGAGACAGATGACTGATAGCGAATAGAACCAATGAACAAAAAACTAAAAGTCTTCAGGGATAGGGTAGCCAGCAAGAAACAAGCTGACTTGTGCTGCAGAACCCTGAGGGAGTTTGAATATTGGAGATACAAGGTACCCATAAGGGCAGGAGACACCTTTAAACAGAAGGCTATATAGAAACAGATTGTGTAATTATCAGCTCTAGGAAAAGCACCAGCTTTATATAAGGAAATGTCTTTCTAATAAGAAGTAGAATAGGAAGCCTATAGCTTCCTAAAATGGAAACAGTGAGAAGATTCATTATAAGCCCATTACCTGGAAATAGGAAATGTGTCAGAAGAAAGCTCAAAGAGCTGAGTGGCTCTAGGAAGGGAATGGGATGGGAGGAGTGGTTGTTGATTGTTGCTGTTGTTACACAGTAGTACTGCCTGACTTCTTTAAAAAAAAAAAAAAAGTGTACATTGTTATTGAAGTGTAATAAACATCCAGAAGAGAGCGGTTAAGTCCTAAATGTGTACCTTCCTGAGTTACTATAAATTGAATGCACCCCAGCCACCACCACCAAGATTAAGTGGTGGAATGTTTTCAGCACCCACCATGTGCCCGCTCCCTGCCAATCATTGTATTTCCTCCTGTCCCCCAGAGGTAAACACCCATGACTTGTAACAGCACAAGCTGATTTGCCTGTTTTTAACTATGAATGAAATCATGCAAGGTGTGTCCATGTTTTTGCTGCTTTTTCTGGCATTATGATGTGAGATGCACAGGATGTCAGAAGCCATTCCTTTCCTTTCTGTTGCTTCCTGCAATATTTCATTATGTGAATATACCTCTTGGTGACTCTTTGTACCATTGATGGGTAAAGCTATGAATAGTTCTCATACATGCTATTTAGTGAACGTAAATAAGCATTTTCTAAATAAATACCTAGAGATGGGCGTGCTGGGTCCCAGGCTGTGCTAATAACCCAGCTCTGTCCTTCCAGCAGCATGTGAACGCTCCATTTGTTCACATTCCTTTCTCCACTTTGTGTTGTCAGCCAATGTCACTAGCCATTTTGCTGAGTGTGTAATAGTATCATATTATGGCTCTAATTTGTAATTCCCTGATGAGCAATGCAATTGCTCATTTTTTCATGTATTAATTGGCCATTTGGACATCTCAAAGTGCCTATTCATGCCTGTTGCTCTTTTAAAAAAAGCAAAAACAAAAACAACAACCTTGAGTTATCTTCGTGTTAGTTGGAATTTTCACTTGTATGTATTTCTTTTATATTGAGGCTTACCTTTCACTCTCAAAACTGTTTCTTGATGAATAGAATTTTTTAGAATTTTAATATAGTTCAATTTAAAGTGTTTTTCCTTTACGGTTGCTAACTTTCTATGTCCTTTTTAAGAATTTTTCCTCTCTAAAATCAAGATATTCTCTTCTGTTACAGTCTAGAAGCTTTGTTGTTTTACTTTCTATATTTAAAACTGTGGTCCGTCTGCAATTGAGTTTTACATATGAGCAAAGAGAGCCCTTACTCTTTTTTCTCTTGGATATCTATCTGACACAGCATCACTCACTGAAGCCATCATCATTTCCCCAGTAGTCTTCGGTGCTGGTTGGTCCTTAAGTGAAAGTGTATGCAAATCAGCTTCTGATCTTCTACTTCTTTTCCAGTGATTTGATTGCCTGTCCCTACCATAGTAGCACACTTTGCTGATAACTAAGTTTTTTTTTTTTAATAAACATATATTTTTATCCCCAGGGGTACAGGTCTGTGAATCGCCAGGTTTACACACTTCACAGCACTCACCATAGCACATACCCTCCCCAATGTCCATAACCCCACCCCCCCCCCCAACCCCCCTCCCCCCATCAACCCTTAGTTTGTTTTGTGAGATTAAGAGTCACTTATGGTTTGTCTCCCTCCCAATCCCATCTTGTTTCATTTACTCTTCTCGTACCCCCTTAACCCCCCATGTTGCATCTCCTCTCCCTCATATCAGGGAGATCATATGATAGTTGTCTTTCTCCGACTGACTTATTTCGCTAAGCATGATACCCTCTAGTTCCATCCACGTCCTCGCAAATGGCAAGATTTCATTTCTTTTGATGGCTGCATAGTATTCCATTGTGTATATATACCACATCTTCTTTATCCATTCGTCTGTTGATGGACTTCTAGGTTCTTTCCATAGTTTGGCTATTATAGACATTGCTGCTATAAACATTCGGGTGCACGTGCCCCTTCGGATCACTACGTTTGTATCTTTAGGGTAAATACCCAGCAGTGCAATTGCAGGGTCATAGGGTAGTTCTATTTTCAACATTTTGAGGAACCTCCATGCTGTTTTCCAGAGTGGTTGCACCAGCTTGCATTCCCACCACAGTGTAGGAGGGTTCCCCTTTCTCCGCATCCTCACCGCATCTGTCATTTCCTGACTTGTTAATTTTAGCCATTCTGACTGGTGTGAGGTGATATCTCATGGTGGTTTTGATTTGTATTTCCCTGATGCCGAGTGATATGGAGCACTTTTTCATGTGTCTGTTGGCCATCTGGATGTCTTCTTTGCAGAAATGTCTGTTCATGTCCTCTGCCCATTTCTTGATTGGATTATTTGTTCTTTGGGTGTTGAGTTTGCTAAGTTCTTTATAGATTTTGGACACTAGCCCTTTATCTGATATGTCATTTGCAAATATCTTCTCCCATTCTGTCAGTTGTCTTTTGGTTTTGTTAACTGTTTCCTTTGCTGTGCAAAAGCTTTTGATCTTGATAAAATCCCAATAGTTCATTTTTGCGCTTGCTTCCCCTGCCTTTGGCGATGTTCCTAGGAAGATGTTGCTGCGGCTGAGGTCGAAGAGGTTGCTGCCTGTGTTCTCCTCAAGGATTTTGATGGATTCCTTTCTCACATTGAGATCCTTCATCCATTTTGAGTCTATTTTCGTATGTGGTATAAGGAAATGATCCAATTTCATTTTTCTGCATGTGGCTGTCCAATTTTCCCAACACCATTTATTGAAGAGGCTGTCTTTTTTCCATTGGACATTCTTTCCTGCTTTGTCGAAGATGAGTTGACCATAGAGTTGATGGTCTATTTCTGGGCTCTGTATTCTGTTCCATTCATCTATGTGTCTGTTTTTGTGCCAGTACCATGCTATCTTGATGATGACAGCTTTGTAATAGAGCTTGAAGTCCGGAATTGTGATGCCACCAACTTTGGCTTTCTTTTTCAATATTCCTTTGGCTATTCGAGGTCTTTTCTGGTTCCATATAAATTTTAGGATTATTTGTTCCATTTCTTTGAAAAAAATGGATGGTACTTTGATAGGAATTGCATTAAATGTGTAGATTGCTTTAGGTAGCATAGACATTTTCACAATATTTATTCTTCCAATCCAGGAGCATGGAACATTTTTCCATTTCTTTGTGTCTTCCTCAATTTCTTTCATGAGTACTTTATAGTTTTCTGTGTATAGATTCTTAGTCTCTTTGGTTAGGTTTATTCCTAGGTATCTTATAGTTTTGGGTGCAATTGTAAATGGGATGGACTCCTTAATTTCTCTTTCTTCTGTCTTGTTGTTGGTGTAGAGAAATGCAACTGATTTCTGTGCATTGATTTTATATCCTGACACTTTACTGAATTCCTGTACAAGTTCTAGCAGTTTTGGAGTGGAGTCTTTTGGGTTTTCCACATAGAGTATCATATCATCTGCGAAGAGTGATAGTTTGACTTCTTCTTTGCCGATTTGGATGCCTTTAATTTCCTTTTGTTGTCTGATTGCTGAGGCTAGGAATTCTAGTACTATGTTGAATAACAGTGGTGATAACGGACATCCCTGCCGTCTTCCTGACCTTAGCGGAAAAGCTTTCAGTTTTTCTCCATTGAGAATGATATTTGCGGTGGGTTTTTCATAGATGGCTTTGATAATATTGAGGTATGTGCCCTCTATCCCTATACTTTGAAGAGTTTTGATCAGGAAGGGATGCTGTACTTTGTCAAATGCTTTTTCAGCATCTATGGAGAGTATCATATGGTTCTTGTTCTTTCTTTTATTAATGTGTTGTATCACATTGATTGATTTGCGGATGTTGAACCAACCTTGCAGCCCTGGAATAAATCCCACTTGGTCGTGGTGAATGATCCTTTTAATGTACTGTTAAATCCTATTGGCTAGTATTTTGGTGAGAATTTTTGCATCTGTGTTCATCAAGGATATTGGTCTGTAGTTCTCTTTTTTGATGGGATCCTTGTCTGGTTTTGGGATCAAGGTGATGCTGGCCTCATAAAATGAGTTTGGTAGTTTTCCTTCCATTTCTATTTTTTGGAACAGTTTCAGGGGAATAGGAATTAGTTCTTCTTTAAATGTTTGGTAGAATTCCCCCGGGAAGCCATCTGGCCCTGGGCTTTTGTTTGTTTGGAGATTTTTGGTGACTGTTTCAATCTCCTTACTGGTTATGGGTCTGTTGAGGCTTTCTATTTCTTCCTGGTTCAGTTGTGGTAATTTATATGTCTCTAGGTATGCATCCATTTCTTCCAGATTGTCAAATTTGTTGGCGTGGAGTTGCTCATAGTATGTTCTTATAATTGTCTGTATTTCTTTGGTGTTCGTTGTGATCTCTCCTCTTTCATTCATGATTTTATTTATTTGGGTCCTTTCTCTTTTCTTTTTGATAAGTCTGGCCAGGGGTTTATCAATCTTATTAATTCTTTCAAAGAACCAGCTCCTAGTTTCGTTGATTTGTTCTATTGTTTTTTTGGTTTCTATTTCATTGATTTCTGCTCTGATCTTTATGATTTCTCTTCTCCTGCTGGGTTTAGGGTGTCTTTCTTGTTCTTTCTCCACCTCCTTCAGGTGTAGGGTTAGGTTGTGTACCTGAGACCTTTCTTGTTTCTTGAGAAAGGCTTGTACCGCTATATATTTTCCTCTCAGGACTGCCTTTGTTGTGTCCCACAGATTTTGAACCGTTGTGTTTTCATTATCATTTGTTTCCATGAATTTTTTCAATTCTTCTTTAATTTCCTAGTTGACCCATTCATTCTTTAGAAGGATGCTGTTTAGTCTCCATGTATTTGGGTTCTTTCCAAATTTCCTCTTGTGATTGAGTTCTAGCTTCAGAGCATTGTGGTCTGAAAATATGCAGGGAATGATTCCAATCTTTTGATAACGGTTGAGACCTGATTTAGGACCGAGAATGTGATCTATTCTGGAGAATGTTCCACGTGCACTAGAGAAGAATGTGTATTCTGTTGCTTTGGGATGAAATGTTCTGAATATATCTGTGATGTCCATCTGGTCCAGTGTGTCATTTAAGGCCTTGATTTCCTTGTTGATCTTTTGCTTGGATGATCTGTCCATTTCAGTGAGGGGAGTGTTAAAGTCCCCTACTATTATTGTATTATTGTCGATGTCTTTCTTTGATTTTGTTATTAATTAGTTTATATAGTTGGCTGCTCCCACGTTAGGGGCATAGATATTTAAAATTGCTAGATCTTCTTGTTGGACAGTTCCTTTGAGTATGATATAGTGTCCTTCCTCATCTCTTATTATAGTCTTTGGCTTAAAATCTAATTGATCTGATATAAGGATTGCCACTCCTGCTTTCTTCTGATGTCCATTAGCATGGTAAATTCTTTTCCACCCCCTCACTTTAAATCTGGAGGTGTCTTCGGGTTTAAGATGAGTTTCTTGTAGGCAACATATAGAAGGGTTTTGTTTTTTTATCCATTCTGATACCCTGTGTCTTTTGATTGGGGCATTTAGCCCATTAACATTCAGGGTAAGTATTGAGAGATATGAATTTAGTGCCATTGTATTGCCTGTAAGGTGACTGTTATTGTATATTGTCTCTGTTCCTTTCTGATCTACTACTTTTAGGGTCTCTCTTTGCTTAGAGGACCCCTTTCAATATTTCCTATAGAGGTGTTTTGGTGTTTGCAAATTCTTTCAGTTTTTGTTTGTCCTGGAAGCTTTTAATCTCTCCTTCTATTTTCAATGATAGCCTACCTGGATATAGTATTCTTGGCTGCATGTTTTTCTCATTTAGTACTCTGAATATATCATGCCAGCTCTTTCTGGCCTGCCAGGTCTCTGTGGATAAGTCTGCTGCCTATCTAATATTTTTACCTTTGTACATTACAGACTTCTTTTCCCGGGCTGCTTTCAGGATCTTCTCTTTGTCACTAAGACTTGTCAATTTTACTATTAGGTGATAGGGTGTGGACCTATTCTTATTGATTTTGAGGGGGGTTCTCTGAACCTCCTGGATTTTGATGCTTGTTCCCTTTGCCATATTGGGGAAATTCTCTCCAATAATTCTCTCCAATATACCTTCTGCTCCCCTCTCTGTTTCCTCCTCTTCTGGAATCCCAATTATTCTAATGTTGTTTCGTCTTATGGTGTCACTTATCTCTCGAATTCTCCCCTCCTGGTCCAGTAGCTGTTTGTCCCTGTTTTGCTCAGCTTCTTTATTCTCTGTCATTTGGTCTTCTATATCGCTAATTCTTTCTTCTGCCTCATTTATCCTAGCAGTGAGAGCCTCCATTTTTTATTGCACCTCATTAATAGCTTTTTTGATTTCAACTTGGTTAGATTTTAGTTCTTTTATTTCTCCAGAAAGGGCTTTTATCTCTCCCGAGAGCGTTTCTCTAATATCTTCCATGCCTTTTTCGAGCCTGGCTAGAACCTTGAGAATCGTCATTCTGAACTCTAGATCTGACATATTACCAATGTCTGTATTGATTAGGTCCCTAGCCTTTGGTACTGCCTCTTGTTCTTTTTTTTGTGGTGAATTTTTCCGTCTTGTCATTTTGTCCAGATAAGAGTATATGAAGGAGCAAGTAAAATACTAAAAGGGTGGCAACAACCCCAGGAAAATATGCTTTAGCCAAATCAGAAGAGATCCCAAATCGTGAGGGGGGAGAAAGGGGATAAAAAGAGGTTCAGAAAGAAAAAAAAAAAAAAAAAAGAACCAATTAAAAAAAGAAAACCAATAAAGAAAAAATATAAAAAGGAAAAAAATATATATTAGATAAACTAGTTAAAAAACGTTAAAAAAGAAAAGGGTAAAGTTAAAAAAATTTAGCAGAAGAAGAGAAAAAAAATTGAAAAAGAAAAAGCAATTAAATTAACTGCAAGGCTAAAAAATCATGGGGAGAAAGCCATGAGTTCCGTGCTTTGCTTTCTTCTCCTCTGGAATTCCGCTGCTCTCCTTGGTATTGAAACTGCACTCCTTGGTAGGTGAACTTGGTCCTGGCTGGGTTTCCCGTTGATCTTCTGGGGGAGGGGCCTGTTGTAGTGATTCTCAAGCGTCTTTGCCCCAGGCGGAGTTGCACCGCCCTTACCCGGGGCCCGGCTGAGTAATCCGCTCGGGTTTGCTTTCGGGAGCTTTTGTTCCCTGAGCGCTTTCCGTAGAGTCCGGAGGACAGGAATGAAGATGGCAGCCTCCCGGTCTCCCGCCCGGAGGAGCAGAGAGCCCGGGGCCCCACTCCTCAGTGCGACCTCAGAGAACAGCGCCCAATGACTCCCGCCACCCTGGCCTCTGGCCGCGCTCCGAGCTGACCGAGCCTGCGACCGGTTCAAGGTAACCCCGAGCTAAGAGAGTAACTCCTCGGCTCTGTCTCTGCAGCCAGCTTCCCCGTTCTAATACCGGTAAGCTCTGCGACCCTCAGACACCCCTGATCCTTCTGTGACCCTGCGGGATCTGAGGCCACGCTGACCCCGTGTGGGCTTCACCCCGGTTTAGCCTCTGGAGCGATGTCCCTCAGCGGAACAGACTTTTAAAAGTCCTGATTTTGTGCTCCGTTGCTCCGCCGCTCGCCGGGAGCCGGCCCCTCCCCCCGCGGTCTATCTTCCCGTCGCTTTGGATTCACTTCTCCGCCAGTCCTACCTTTCAGAAAGTGGTTGATTTTCTGTTTCTAGAATTGCTGTTCTTCTTCTCTTCGATCTCCCGTTGGATTTGTAGGTGTTTGCAATCTTTAGATAAGCTATTTAGCTGATCTCCCGCTACCTGAAGTCGTCTCAGCCTGCTACTTCTCTGCCATCTTGACTCCTATCCATCACTGATAACTAAGTTTTATATGAAGTATTAATACCTGGTTATATGAGTCCTCTGACTTCATTATTTCTCAAGTAATGCTGACTTTTCTTACCCCTTTATATTTCCACATAAATTCTACAATCAGTCTGGCAGTTTCTACCCCCAAAAAACCCTGTTCATTTTTTTTTTTTCTTAATTGGAGTTACACTGAATCAGTTTGGGGATAAGTGACATTCTCACATTCTTGAGGCCTCTAAACTGCAAATAGGACATGTCCCTCCACTTACTTAGATTTTCCTTTTAATACTGTTTTACATTCTTGTGCATATAGTTTTGTGCCTTTATTTTCATTATAATGTGCATGATATATCTTATCCCATTTTCAGTTTTTCTGTATACTTTTATTTAACTTGTATCTTGTGAGCATCATGTAATTGTTTTGCAAAGGGAGGGGTTGTTGATGCAACATCTTTTTTCTTTTAAGTTTTTAAAGATTTTATTGAGAGAGAGCGAGAGCACAAGTCAGGGGAGGGGCAGAGGGACAAGCAGGCTCCCCACTGAGCAGAGAGCCCAACATGGTGTTCTGTCCTGGGATTCAGAATCATGACCTGAGCCGAAGGCAAGCACTTAACTGCCTGAGCCACCCAGGCGCCTCATTAATCTCTTGTTTCAATTGGAGTATTTGTTCCATTTACCTATAATGTAATTACTGATATATTGGGGTTTGAATCTATCCTTTTACTCTTTGTTTTCTGAATGACTTACCTGCTCTGGGTTCCTTTCTCTCTCTCTCTCTCTCGGTCTCCTGTCTTCAGATTCATATGTATCTGTTAAGTTCTGCTTCTTTCTCCTTGATTAGCTTGTTAGTTATATAGTCATTGACTAGTCTATGAATTTGCAAAATTCATAGGATTTTTAAAAGTCCAATATAAGTTAGTGTGTTCACCACTTCCTGGATGGTGCAAGAATCTTTGGACACTTTAATTCCTTTTACCTTTCTTTCTGCTCATTCTTTGCATAATCAGAATGCACAAATGATGACAGATATTTTAATTCCCCCCATACAGTCTCCATATCGTTTCCTACAGTCAGTATCCATTTAGAGTCACTGCCACATTGACCTTCCCATTGTTCTGTATTCCCTGCTCCCTCTCCATGTGCTTCCACCAGGGATTATTTCCTTTGTGCCTTACCTCCCTTCATTTCCTCCAGTGTGACTTTATTGGTAACAAATTTTCTCCATTTTTGTTTGTCTAAAACTGCCTTTGTTTAGCCTTTATCTTTGGTAGATAATTTCACTCATAAAATTTTAAGCTGGCAGTTCTTTTCTGCCAGAACTTTGAAGGTGTTATTCCATTGTCTTCTGGCTTCCTTTATTTCTGTTGTGAAGAAAGCCATCAGTCTCCTTTTGGGAAGGTAATGTGAGGTGGTTTTTGTTTTTTTTTTTTAAATATTTTGAATTTTTAATAATTTTCAAATTTTTTATTTAAAATCAATCAGCCAACGTATAATATAATACAGCATTAGTTTTTGATATAATGTTCAATGATCCCTTAGTTGCGTATAACACCCAGTTGCTCAGCACATCACGTGCCATCTTTACTGCCCATAACCCAGTCACCTCATCTCTCCACCCACCTCCTTTTCCACAACCCTGTTTGCCAGAGTCAAGAGTCTCACTGTGATTTTATTTTTTCCCCTCTACTAAAGTTTTTGAATTTTTCAGTCTTTTTTCAAGCAATGTGCTTAGAGAAATTTTATTGGGTGTTTATCCTGCTGTGGGTTTTTGTACAGCTTGAAAATGGGACTTGTTGTCTTAGGTCAGTTTTAGAAAATCTCAAGCACTGTATTTTCAAATACTGTCTCTGCCCCATTTTTTTTTTCCTCTTCTTCTCTGTAGATTCCAGTTACCATAAATGTCAGATGTTTCCACTGTGTGATGTGTCCCCTAATCTTTCCTGTACTTGCTCTGATTTTTCTTCTCCGTGCTTTAGTCTGAATATTCTCATTTGATCAGTCTGTAGCTCACTCTTCTCTTTAGCCATGTCTTTTCTGCTTTCAGCCTTTTCCAAGTTTTTAATTTGAAATGTCCCATTTTTCAGTTTGAGAATAGCCATTCGATAGTTTGCTTGCACTTTCCTTTTTCTGCTGAAATTTCCTATCTTGCCGTCTAATTTCTTCAACTTAGTCATCACAAGTTATTAAAGTCCTGGTTCAGTAATTCTGATATTCGGATCACCTGTGGGCCTATGTTCCCAGTCTGTCATTTTTCCCCTCTTTTTTTTCGGCTGTTGGTCCTACCTCCTGGTGTTTCTGATATTTTTTAATTTAATTCTAGACTTTGGTATTTTAAACTGAAGAAATAGTGTGAGACTCTGGATTGTGTTTCTTTCCCTATGGAGGATTATTCTTTGTTTCTGGCATGTAGTGAACATCTAACAGATCCCCATAATATGAGCAGGGACTGGCCTGATAAGCAGGGATTGAGCTGCCTGGAAATTTGCCATCTATTTCCAGTTGGTTTTTTAGGGCATAGGCATTTTTGTGTATCCCTTCAGAACATCTGTTACATTTACCAGGGCCATTCTCTTCCACAGGCTCAGAACTGTTGCCTTTTTTTTTTTCAGCATAACAGTATTCATTGTTTTTGCACCACACCCAGTGCTCCATGCAATCCGTGCCCTCTCGAATATCCACCACCTGGTTCCCCCAACCTCCCACCCCCTGCCGCTTCGTTGCTTTTTTTTTTTTTTTTTAAGGATTATTTATTTATTTGACAGAGAGAGAGAGATCGCAAGCAAGCAGAGAGGCAGGCAGAGAGAGAGGGGAGGAAGCAGGCTCCCTGCGGAGCAGAGAGCCCGACTCGGGGCTCGATCCCAGGACCCCGGGACCATGACCTGAGCCGAAGGCAGAGGCTTTAACCCACTGAGCCACCCAGGTGCCCCCGATTCGTTGCTTTTTAATCCTCCCAGCCCCATGAATTTGCAGGAAATTTTGCTCAGCTTCTAGGCAACAGTTTATGAATGAAGGGGTGCCTTGAGGGGAAAAGCAACCCTGTACCACCACCCCCGCAACGTCCTTTCTTTCTTTTAAAATCTTAATCCCTCTTAGTGCCTTGGTTTCTCTCCACTGCTGTCAAACAGATGTTTTATATGCTTTTTTCCAGTGGTTTTAGTTGTGTCTCTCAGGGGAATTGATCTGCATTAAGCTGTTCTGCCATTACTATAATCAAAGTCCCCTTGGATTTTTTTTTTTTTTAACTGTGTCTGTTTATTACCTGGAGAATAGAAAGAATAGGAGCACACACAAAGAGTACTCTGTAGTATAATAGAGTACCTGCAATAGTAAGACTTTTATGCTAATGGGAGAGTAAGGGAAACCATCAGGAGTGAACTGGCCCCCTGATCAGGGTTGTAAGGATTGTTCAGCATTCATTTAGCATTCAAGAAGAAGGAAACGTATTTATAAATTCTTACAAAGCAGAGGGTACATGAAAAGTATGTGTTTCAAAACGTTCTACACGTTTCTGGAATCTTGCCGGCTCTGGTGTAGCTCATGAAATGGACTCTTGCGTGGAAGGAAGACCGCTTTACAGGTTGCATCCTCTGACACTGATAACACCCAGGATGACAGACTGTCTAGTCTATGTGTGAAAAATGGCCTCGAAATAGCACCGCTTCGTCTTGGCGGGTACTGAATGGGTGTTTGGGAAAGTGGAACAGTGTATGTTGAGTCCCAAAGGTAAGAGGAAAGAAGGCTGACCAAGTGACCGGGGGAGGCTTCGGGTTAGAGGCAAGCAGGTGAGGAGTAAGAAGTGAAGGCCGGAAAGGGAGGCTGGGTCAGATCCTAAAGAACCTCCTAACTTCTGCTTAAATCATTAAAAACCTCACCTAAGATCATGTGAAAATAGTGAAGCGTTTTCATCGATGGACATGGTTTAGTTTTTCTTTTAGCTAGGTTGCCCTTCCTCTTGTACGCAGATAACTTGGAGGGAAGCAAAGTTGGAGGCAGGCAGACCAGTGTGAAGGCTGCTGCCTTCATCTATCTGAGAGATGGGTGTGGCCTGTGCCAGAAACGAAGGGATAGATTAAAGAGAGACCTCAAAGCTGTTAGACTTTAGGGGCGCCTGGGTGGCTCAGTGGGTTAAAGCCTCTGCCTTCGGCTCAGGTCATGATCCCAGGGTCCTGGGATCGAGCCCCACATTGGGCTCTCTGCTCCACGGGGAGCCTGCTTCCTCCTCTCTCTCTCTCTGCCTGCCTCTCTGCCTACTTGTGATCTCTGTCTGTCAAATAAATAAGTAAAATCTTAAAAAAAAAAAAAAAAAAAAAAAAAAAGCTGTTAGACTTTAGCTTACACTGGTCAGGAACTGACCAGAATGGGAGTAAGGAAAGCAACATGGACAATGCTAAGACGTGTGTGAATCACCATGGCAGAAACACGGGGCCATGGGCAGGTGTGGCAGGGGCTGGAGTTTAGGGATGCTAAGTTCAGCTGTAAATGCATTCAGCTGGAAGCATCTGGAGGATGTCCCTAGTCCAGAAGCCCATTGGGCAGCTAGAAATTGGCCTCTGGAACTCATTGGAGAAGTCTGGGAGGGAGATAACAATTTTTAAATGTTTAATGTGATACTAATAATTGAAACTGTGGAAGTATGGGTGAGTTTGCCTAGGGGGAATGATAGAGTAAGAAAAAAGTTATCAGATATAACCCTGCAGAACCCTAATATTCAATAAGAAGAAGGAGGTCTTCACAGGAAGTGAGAACATACAGCCTTGGAGAAGATTAAGGAAACCAGGAGAGAGGAGTATCTCTAGAGTCAGAGAGGTGGTTGCTGCCCAGAAAGTTGCTGAAGAGAGGGACTTAGGAAGCATCCATTGGCTTTGGGAAAAACAGGGTCACTCTTTGCCTTGTTGAAGGCAAGTCCAGGCATGTTGGAGAATGGATGGGAAGCAAAGAGAGCGTGCACGTATGGGCAGCTTCTCCCGGGTCTCAGCTCCCTCATCCTCAAATGAGGTATGTGGATATTCAGGAATACACCTGAGCTGCCCACTGGCTGGATTCTAACACAGATGTGTTTTTGTTTGGCCAGGGCAGTATTCAAAGTACATTTCTGCTGGGCTGAATACAGTTGCACGTAGACCCCTTTTTAGATCCTGTGTGACAGATTAAAAACCTACATCATACCAGGTTTTTAACCTTGGGATTTTGCCATGTGGGCTAGTGCCGTCCACACACAACCTGCGTGGATGCCAGTCAGCAGTAACTACCACTACAAAGCATTGCACTACGTCATTTATCACTGGTGGATCTTCCTAAGGCTCTGTTCCTGAACTGATTTAAAATCCAGATAGCAAGAATACTGTGAAAGTAATCTGTGTCTTCAAAGGATTGTGGTTATTGCCACAGCGATCTGCTTTTGAGTTCCCCACAGGCAGTTCTGGCTTTATAGCGCACCCTGGACTGTAGGAACATTTTCTTCTGGAGGGTGGTGTTTGCCGGGAGACCCAACCCCTGATGAGTGTCATCACTACCATCGAGAAGTTGCTCTGAACTGAGCCTTGGGCAGCCGTAGATGGTCACTGGGCTCCCCAGCCTCTCATCGTCTTTGTTTCACTCCTTTGATGGTGCAGTTTCCTCTTTTTTGGAAACCCGATGCCTCCAGAGAGGATCCTTGAGATGCCTTGAGATCCTCAGCGGAAAACACGTGGGATAGATCAACCTAAAGTTTTGGCACTCAGCAACTCTGGTTTCCGCCTTTTTAAAAATTGTCTGGGTCTATGAAAGGTTTTTCAGTAAATGATTTTTGCGTACACATGACTCTCCTAATTGTGTATGATAACCATTTTATTCCTTCAAAGTCATACACAACTCAAACAGAAATGGACTCAGGAGACTGTCTAATAAATGGAAAGGCAAGAGGAGATGTCTCGAAATCACAGCCTACAATTTTCAACAGTCAGAGCAGTGATCTCAGCCTCTCCTAAAACCTGTGGGACCTGGATGCCCTGGAGGGAAAAGGCAGCAGTCCGGGCCACACAGCTCATCAGCACCAAAGCCAGAGCTAGACGAGATCTTAACCACAGCTGGTGCCTTTCTGAGCAAGGGCATCTTTCAACCCTATGCCAGAAGCTTAAACATAAAAAGGAACTGACTGCTCTACCCAGCTTGTTTTTCTATTTCACCTTCACTTTATTTATTTCTGTGTTTTCTCTTCTGGGCTTGCCCTTTGCCATAAAAATCACTTTGTGTAAAATTCTCCCATACTGCATGCTCCATCCAGAAGTGCCATGGGATGAACGGTAGATTGGCAACTTTGTAATTTGCCTTGATTAGATTGTAGAGTTATGTGCCAGCTGTGTGACTTCCTGAATATTGACAGATTAGCAAGTCTGCAACACTGCAAAGTTGTCTTGTTTTGTGGATCTGGGGCCTTTTGCATTATTGTGTTATGGTGCCCTGTCCTCAGAGAGGAGTGGACCACCTGCTGCATCTGTGCTGACTTGGCAGAAGCAACCACTGATCAGAGGTGGCCTCAGGGGCAGCCAGACACCATCCAGCTGAAGTCTTTTTTTTTTTTTTTTTAAAGATTTTGTTTATTTATTTGACAGGTAGAGATCACAAGTAGGCAGAGAGACAGGCAGAGAGAGAGAGAGAGGAGGAAGCAGGCTCCCCGCCGAGCAGAGAGCCCCATGCCGGGCTTGATCCCAGGACCCTGAGACCATGACCTGAGCCGAAGGCAGAGGCTTTAACCCACTGAGCCACCCAGGCGCCCCCATCCAGCTGAAGTCTTGAGACAGGAGTCCCCTCAAAGCTGAGTGAGCGAGACATCAATGGGTCATTTTCACTTAGATGGTATATGTTCTAACCAGAGTCCCTCACAGTTCTCTACCCCCATAGAGCACTGTGCAGAGACTGATCCAGAAGTTCAGAATCCCCAGATCTAGCTTTCGCACTGCCTCTGAAAGTGTGTCATGGACAGGACACCTCTCAGTGCTGGACCCTATCTGTGAAGCAGTCGGTGGGATGCACTTGAAGGTGGGCTCCTCGGCGTTTTTCAGGGTGTTCAGATTCCCTTGTTACAGGCTCTGGTGTTTCTAGTCTTCACCCTCTTGGGTACGCCAAGCGCTAGGTTCCATGTACGAAGGTGTGTGTTCATTCTATGGGAGGTGGTGCTCTATATGAACTAGTTTCTATTCACAGTGTATCACCAAATCCCATCATCCTTAGCCATGAAGTTAAGGCTGAACAGCCACTTCACAGAGGAGGATATCCAATGGCCACTAAGTGTATGAAAATGTGGTCCCCTTCATTATCCCTTAGAGATAGCAGAGCTAAACCTCAACGGCATACCCACCAGAATGGCTATGGTAAGAAATGCTGTAAGAACTCTGACAGCAGCTAGTTTGGGCTGGGATGTAGAGCCACTGGAACGCTCCAACATTGCTGGGGGCGTGTATAATGGTAAAACAATTCTAAAAAGGCTTTGTCGTATCCTCTAGAGCTGAAGATAAACTTACTCTGTGACATAGCAGTTCAGCTCCTAAGTTTCTATCCAGAAAAATGATAACATCTGGCTACCTACTTGCGTGTAAAGAACTCTCTGGGTCACTTTATTCGTAATAACCCTAAAACACAAAACAGCCCACATGTGCACAGCAGAGGAGCAGGTAAACAGATGGTGACTTGTATCGTGAAATATGATGTAGCAAGAAAGAGGAATGAATGTAACAACATGGGTGAAACCCCTAGAGTTCTGGTAGCAAAAGAAACCAGACACAGAAGAACACATACTTGTGGTTCCGTCAACAAGGAGTTGAAGAACTGGTAAAACTAGTCTATAGGAATTGAGGCTGCAACAGTGCCTGCTTCTGGCGTGAGGGGTTCTTGCCAGAGGAAGGACACAGGCGATGGAACTGCTCTGTTGCCATCTGGTTGGTGGTGACGTGCTTGCAGAAGTGTAAAAATGCCCCGAGCTGCCCATGTGGACTGCTTGCTTTCTTGTCTAGAAGTCATGACCCAATAACAACCATTAGGAAGGGACGTGCATCTCAAAGATTCATCTGGGCCCTTGATCCCATGCGCTTTGGTGTTTTAGGCCTGTGGCCATGCAGGGGGAGGGGAGCCTGAGCAAAATCCCTTTTTCAGCCTGGCTCTTGCTTTCCCCCGTCTCTTAGATTGGCCCAGAGCCAGTGGTATGGGCTACTCCTTAGAAAAGCCTAGCAATTCAGATTTTAGAAGAAGCCCCACCTACTGTCCGAGGGTGCTCTCCTTTCTAGGAAGCTATGGTCTAGAGGCTGATTTTCAAGTAGAGTATGACTTCTAGGTAGAATCTAACAGAAGGTGTGGTGGGCTTTTATTTCCAGGGGTGGCTGCCAGAGAGACAGCCCAGGCTCTAAAGACGTTGGCCCAGGCTGCCCGCGGAGTGGCCGCGTCCACGAGTGACCCTGCAGCTGCACATGCCATGCTAGATTCTGCACGGGACGTCATGGAAGGCTCTGCCATGCTCATCCAAGAAGCCAAGCAGGCCCTGATTGCACCCGGGGATGCTGAGAGTCAGCAGAGACTAGCCCAGGTGAGGCCCAGAAAGGCAGTTGTGGTCATTGCTAAGTGGTAGTGTTGGCAGGCTCTCTCCTGGGCACTTTCCGTGGTGTGCACATTGTTCCATCAGTGGGTGTTTTCAAAACCTCCCAAAGTACCATACCTGTGGAGGCCGTACACGACACCCACTTTGGTAATTCTTGCCCAGTACCCCCCACAATAGAAGATCTGCTTGACTGAGTCAACAGATAGTATGGGGGTGGGCGGGGGGCACTGCTGTTGAAATCTGTCCTCGGGATTTTGGGAGCCAGGAGACAGCATGTCTGTTGGGGGCCCGTGTATGCTTCAGCATATTCCTCTCCCTAGTCTGGGAGGTGAGGTAGATAGTAGACTTAGTCTGGCCACTTAAAGTTGTACACTCTCTCTACTGCCTCCTCGGATGAGTCTTTGCCAACCTGATGAAGTGAGTGGGCTAGAGACCGTCTAGGCGAAGTTCTAAACAGGAAGCTGGGAAGGAGATGGTCTAGGTAAAGGGAATGACACAGCCCACTTTCGAAGACCTTACCCTTCCCCTGAGTGCAAACAGCGAGCCCTCACCCATCCCAGAGAGGCAGCATGTGGGCAAGTCCAAGTTGGTCTGGAAGCACTCAGAGCATCCCTCCTGCTCTTGTGCGGGCTGTGGTCTGGGGTGGTGGCCCCGGAGTGTCACAGAGAGGATCACACCTGAAACCCTTGAGACAACCCAAAGAACCCCGCGGGGCTCTCAGGAAGGGAGCTCTTTCTGTTTCTCTTGGTGGTGGCCCTCTTTGTCGTAGAACCTGACATAACACGGGAGACTTCTGTATTCGAGTCACAGAATGGTGACTTAGCCTGGTGCCATGTGCACTAAGGCGTCCTGTGTCACCGTGTCAGCCCCTTTGCCGAGGCAGGATGTTAACCCCCGTGAGAGGCCTCGGTGAGGTGATTTAATGGTAAACAGTGTCAGCTGGATGCTGGCAGATAATTTCCCGATGCTTTTCAGCTCCGCGCACTGTCCCTGCTGGCTCCCCGCACATCTGCAGCAGTGTTTGCACGGAAAGGGCTCTCTCATGCAGCTTTTCTCCCTCTGCAGGTGGCCAAAGCCGTCTCTCACTCCTTGAATAACTGCGTGAATTGTCTCCCAGGACAGAAGGATGTGGACGTGGCCTTGAAGAGCATTGGCGAGTCCAGCAAGAAGCTGCTTGTGGACTCGGTGAGAGGCTGTGCCGTGAGAAGGGGTGCCTGGGGGGCTGGGCTCACCTTCGGTGTGAGCAGAGGGGGAGCCTTCTCCTCTCCATGGGATCTCTGAGCAGCTAACGTCGGTCTCAGGAGTCCCGTTTCGCTTCCCAGTTTGCCTTTCCTTGTTGGGCGTTGCCATCAGCAAAGTTCCCAGGTGGGGCTTTAAAAGTTTACTTTTTCTCTGGGTCCACATTGCCGTGTGCTCTCCGGCCAGCCCAGTGAAAACAGGCAAAGTGGGTGTGTGATCCTCTGACTTCTTATCAGGGCATCTCCAACGGTGACAGTCAGGTGGTGGAGGGTATGTGTGTGTCCAAGACATTTGAGAGAGTGAGGAGTCTCAGGAGGCTGCTTACTCGTGGAGCCTGTTCCCTGTTCTGTGCACCCCTTTCAGGGGCAGGGGGAGGGTGGCTCGGGCTCATCCATTTCTTCTCTGCCGGGTGACTGGCACATACCAGGTCTGCAAGCAGTATACGTGCTGTGACTAACAAACTGGAACAGTCATAGTTCCACCAGTGACACTTCTGATCCTCACAAAAGCTGTGAGCAAAGGCTACTAATAAAATTGGTGGCGATTAGTGTGAAAGAATAGGATTTGAAGTTTAATAGCATCTGCCTATTAGTTCTAGAAAGCTAAACCTTTGAGAGGCTCCATCCAAAATGGAGAGGTAGTTCAGAGCATGCATCCTGGAGCCAGGCTGCCCAGGTGTGAACCCTGGCTATGCCACTGAGGGGACCACAGCCCCTGAGGATAGACCACTTTTGGATCCTCTGTGTCTAGCATTGAAGAGCTTAGTAAATTTCAGTGAATGAAGTAATGTCTGTATGTTCAAGGTCAGACTTAACATAGGTGGGCTCAGACCACACAGAGCCTTTTAGTCTAGGTGACTCAGAAAAGCAGCCCTGGAGAGGCTTTTCCTCCACAGAGCCTTCCTTCTTCCCTGCAGTGTGAAATAAAACTTCTTATGGGGGGTGCCTTTTCTCCCCACTGCAGTTACCTCCCAGCACAAAGCCTTTCCAGGAAGCCCAGAGTGAGCTGAACCAAGCCGCGGCTGATCTGAACCAGTCTGCGGGGGAAGTGGTCCATGCCACCCGGGGCCAGAGTGGAGAGCTGGCCGCAGCCTCTGGCAAGTTCAGTGATGATTTCGATGAATTCCTGGATGCTGGCATTGAGATGGCAGGCCAGGCTCAGGTGAGTGTGGCAGTGGCTGCCTGGAGTGGACCTTTTCCTATCTCTTCTGGTGGACTGTCCTCCCTGGATGCCCACTGGGCAAATAGACACAGGGAACCTGTCAGCAGGTCACACCATTCATTGCATTCTGTTTACTGCTTAGAAAGCTCTGTGACCTCACAGGCCTGGCATTCCTAAAGACGCTATTAGCTTATGTGTGAAATGGTTCTTAGAGATAAGGGATAACCTCCCACGATCATCCAGCAGGATTCATGGTTTTCAGAGGGAGGGCAGCTCTGTGTCCTAGATTTCATATGTGGTATAATATAGTTTAAAAACCCATGTGTTTGAGTTTCACTGGGCCCATTGGAGGGGGCTGTGTCTAATACCAAGTGTCAAATGATTAAAAATTACCTCTTTGAGGGGCACCTGGGTGGCTCAGTCAGTTAAGTGTCTGTTTTTAGCTCAGGTCAAGATCCCGGGGATCCTCGGATTGAGCCCTGCATCAGGCTCCCTTCTCTATGCGGAGCCTGCTTCTCCCTCTCCCTCTGCTGCTCCCCTGCTTGTGATCTCTCTCTGGCAAATAAATAAATAAAATCATTTAAAAAAATTACCTCCTTGAGATGAACAGATAAAGCCCTTGTTCAGAATAAGGGAACATGACTGGTCTGGTAGCAGCCTACAGAGCTGTTTTTTCTGGAGCCCCTGTGAACTCCCTAAAGGAGATACCCAGGGTGTCTCTGGCTGTATTATCTACACATGGTTGTTTCTCAGGCAGAAAGTCAGCCAGGTGAGAAATGTGTCTTTCCCTGAGTCAGAACTTCTGGGGTACAGTCGGCTCCGAGTATCCAGACAGCGCTGGGCGTTTGTGCCAGGCTGAGATGTAGGAGCTCCTTGACAACTCCAGCATTGTTGAGCGAGATGCTGGAATCCTGGCCCGGTCTGTGTACTGATGCGCGGGGGCTCTCTCCCCCTCCCTCTACTTCCCCCCCCAACTCTTACTGCATGCACTTGTGAGATGGCACAGCTCTTGGCTGACCCGCTCGGGGATGGACGTCTGTCCTGTTGCGGGCATCTTGGTGTGGGTATCTGTTTGGGGAAGGGTAGACCTGGGGCGGTGTGTCGACCGGCTGGGCATCTGCAGACTAATGGGGCTTAATGCGGTCTCTGTAGGTAACTTGCTCCTGTATCGAGATGCTTCTCCCGGCTCTCTGAATGCTGCCTGGGAGAAATGGACAGTCCCTAATTACTTGGCCTCCTTTCAACTTTGCAGACGAAAGAAGACCAGATCCAAGTGATAGGCAACCTCAAGAATATCTCTATGGCGTCCAGCAAGCTGTTGCTCGCTGCCAAGTCTCTCTCGGTAGATCCCGGAGCCCCCAATGCCAAAAATCTCCTGGCAGCTGCTGCAAGGTAAGAGTGGAACAAAACGTGCTTTCATGTGTGGTTAAATAACGTCCGTGTTTGAGAGACAGGCCTGACATCCTGCCGCTCTGGCTGAGCAGAGACGTGGGGCCGTCTTTATGTTGTCGAGAGGCAGAGGGGCGACTCTGGCATTTGATTAAGCTGGCTTGTCCTCACGTGCTTTCCCCGTGAAAGATGTTTTCTGTCTTCTCTCACAGCCTTTCAGCTTGCTTAGACTTAAGGCCCTGTTGATTTATAAACACGGTGGCTTACATAGATGTTTTTAAAGGAGTGTTCTGTCTTAACCATGATGAAAGTAATATGTGCTCCTTGGAAAAAATCAGAAAATACTAAAAAGTATTAAAAAACAAAAGCAAAAACAGCCCCACAACACCCAAAGCGCCATTCAACATTTCTTGGGCACTGACTGGGTGCCTGGCATCAAGGCTAATGAGATGAATTTAAACATATTCCATTTGTCACATGCAGAAGGGCCCCCGCTTGTGATGAATGGGTGTAGGGGTGGGAGTCAACTGTTTGGGGAAATATATTAGAACAGGAATCTGAGTTTGGGGTGGTGCCAGTGTCTTTCCCACTCTTTTCACCCAAGAAAGCGGTGAATACAAGACAATGTCTGCTTCAGGACCACTGCAGCAATTTTGTTCAATAATCAGTGACTGAATGCTGGTCTGCGGAGAAACTGCAGTGAGAGCCTGGGAAGATATTGTATTAGCAAGCCCACATTCACTTTCCTGAACCAAGAGCCTGTAGGGTGTTTGGTGTTTCTCTAGTGCTGTGGGCTTGTTTTCTTAGCATTCTTTGACATCACTTTGTATGTAGGAAGGTTAACAGCAGGAAGAGAGGATGTGCAGGCAATTAGGAGATGTAGCATAATTGGAAACCTTTTCAAAACACGCAGATTAGTAATTTTTAAAATGCATAGCTTGAGTTTGACTTTGCAATTTTTTTAACTTAATTTTGCTTGGTTGCTTGCGTATTTGTTTTTTCAGATCTTTTTCTCTCCTGGGTGCTCAATGGTTGTCTTTTTGAGTTCAGAGCTGAATTCTAGTCCAGGCTTTAATGTTTGACACTCTTGGTTTCGTTGGTTGGATTGCTCAAGTTGTCTCACCTTTCCCATCTGCAAAATGGGGCTGGTACTACATCATCCTTGAGTTCTAAGTTCTTGTTAGTTCTCAGTAATATAAGATATCGTCATGCTTACGGTTAAATCTGGTCTCTGGTCCACTCTTGGCCAGTTGTGCTTTATTTGTTTGTTTGTTTATTGCCTGTGGTGGTGGGGGATGGAATTAGATCATTTCAGAGCAGGTCCCTTGAAAACCCTTGAGTTTCTGTAGTTATTCCTAGGTGTATATACTTCAGCTTCAAACAGTAATGAGAGCCACTAGGATATTGGGAAATCCCCCTCCAATCTCCCTGCCTCCATCTTCTGCTTTGTGACTGTGCCAGTGAGTGGGTGCCCCTCTGAGGGCTAGGGGCTGAGGAGGGAAGCATGATTTCTTCTCTATTGAGCAGCTGTTTCTCATATAAAACCCTCTCTTGATTTTCTTTTTCCTACAAAGAGCCTTTGGATAGGGCAACTGATGTTTCCAGGTATCTGAACTCAGATGTTTTTCATTATCTTCAATTTTTTGCATCATTTCAAAATTACAGTTTCCAACTTAGAACGCACTGTTCACTCTCTTCAGTCATGGACAAAGGGGAGAGTGCAAATTGGCCTTTTGCAAGACAGGTAAGAAAGGAAACACAGGCCCTGAAGGGTTCTGGCTGGTGTCTTGGCTTTGTGGGTGTCTGACGGCCCCCTGGTGGTGACATGGAGGAAGGGGCCTGGAGACGAGGTGATGACGCTTTCCTTGCCCCTGTCCTGGCTTTCAGCTGACGGGGAGTTGCATGTGCTTGAAAATCATCCCAGGAAATGATTGTCTCAGGATGGAACTGTTGCCAGAAGATGCCAGCACATTCTCCTTGGCTTCTTGGCACATGTCAGGAAGCTCTGCTCCTTGAGGTGGTTTCCCAGTGGAAGCTCAGGCCAGGTCAAGTGAGTCAGGCAAGCTGTTCTTTGGAGGCAAAGCTCTGCACAGCTGGGGTGCATTTATTCATTTACCAGATTTTTGCCACATGCCTGAAATGGGCTGGGCCTGGCACTGGGTGTTGGGCAGGTGCACACTGTGATAGGACAGGGCTGACCCTTTGGAGTGAGGGTAAGGGACACACACACGCACGCACACACACACACACACACACACACACACACACCCATGCTCCCCTCATTCCATCTGGACGCTGCAGCAGCCCTGCACGTGAGCACCCTTGGCGTTGAGCAGCTGGGATCTGACTGCCGTTGTCCTGATCTTCAGTCCCACTGCCCTCCCTATTCCTGGGACAGCCCAGCCCTGCCTCTGTTTTATGTGGCTGTCCCCAAAGGCCCCACAGATGCCATTGTGGGGACCTAGACTTGGACCAGTGCAGGCCTGCCCTGCTCCTATGTCCACAGACTTAAATCCTTTGTTCTTGATGGTCTCCATGATTCTTCCTGCTTTGAGAAAAAAGACTGATCTCTGGAGAAGCAGCTGAGTATCCCCTTTCCCTCTGCTCTTCATTCTGCATTGGAGCCCACGTACACGAGGAGCCCAGTCCTTTGGTTTCTGATGCTGAGTGGGGATGAAGTCATTTTCCGTTCAGTGCCCAGGTACACGAGGAGCCCAGTCCTTTGGTTTCTGATGCTGAGTGGGGATGAAGTCATTTTCCATTCAGTGCCCAGCTTGTTTCTGTGTAAGTACTGAGCTCTGACTCCCTTCTGAAGACTTGGGTGGAGCTGGAGACCCTTTGTCAACTATTCCTCAGCTTTTTCCCTGGCCAGGGGCTGGTCCAGTGCTCCCTGAACTTCGTCAAAGAAATGGAAAACCAGGTTGCATTGGAAGAAGGAGGGAGCGCCCTACCTCTGAGCAGCTCCCCTGTACCACTGCTCACGCACAGTCACGCTGACCAGAAGAAGGACTCCCTGGCTGAGACTTCACGGCCCTGGCTCCCACTGCCATCGTTGGGACCCAGCCAGTTTCTCTGCTGCTGCTTTCCTGTCCCCTGAGGCTTTCTTAGAACTTTGCAGGCGACTCCTCTTCCTGGGCTGTCCTTTGTTTTGAGGTTCCTGCCAGCCAGGCGTCCTCCTGTCTCCAGAGACAGTGAAAAGGGGTGACCCAGCAAGCAGTTCTTTGACACTGTGACAGAAAAATATAAACTCGTCCATCTGTTAGTCTCTTCTAGAATGTTCTCTTCCCTTTATCCAAACCAGGGTCTCACTGACTTCTCCGATTGTTGCAGTCCGTATCGAGCTCTCCCTTCTGTGCAGAACCCATGCCCTCCATCTGTGCTCCCTGTGAGCCTAGAGCATCCGGCCTCTCAGAGGTTCGGGAGCCCGTCTGACGTGCTACCGTCTTCACCGCTTCCTTTGGCTTACCTTCTGTGTGTCTTACCTGTTCATTATCCTGCTTCCCTGGCCAGGCTGCAGTAACTTTGCTTTCCTAAAGAGACAAACTATGTTGCCCTACCTCGTATAGAGCAGGACCCAGGGAATACGCACGGGTGAAATTCAGGGTGAATTTTTTGCCTGCCTAAAGACGCTCTCCCTTGAGGAAGGGAGGTACCTGATGTTGGTGTTTTCCCTGCCAAGCTCCTTATCAGACGATCTGAGCTTCATAGGTCATCAGAAGCACAAATTGGTTGATTTTCCTCTCACACCCTGGCCCGTCTCCCTCTCTATTGAGACTATCCCTCCAGAGCTCCCAAACTAGTTGAATCAATTCAGTCAGTATCTCTGAACACTAAACAATGTGTAGGTTAGAAATCCTTTTATTTTTTAAGATCCAAGGTTATAGGTTCCAATGTTTTCTAAAAAAAAAAAAAAACTTGAGAGTGGCTGGATATGCCTAGATAAAGAATGAAACACAAGAAAACACTACTTCTAGACAGGGGAATTATGGTTGTTTAACTTTTTTGTATTAAGAAAATAAACTTATGCGGCTTTAGTCATTTTTTTAAAAGTGGAAAAATATTTTTAAACTGCTGTTCAGTCCTATTTAGATTCATAGAGAACAGAGGGAGGATGCTGCTATTTTTGGCCCTCTGTGACAATGTAAGTTGGCTAAATCATAATTTTTTATTGGATTTATTGAAATGTTTTTATTTAAAAATAAAATCACTTTAAAAAATGCTATAACTCGGGACGCCTGGGTGGCTCAGTTGGTTGGACGACTGCCTTCGGCTCAGGTCATGATCCCCGGGTCCCGGGATCAAGTCCCACATTGGGCTCCCAGCTCCATGGGGAGTCTGCTTCTCCCTCTGACCTTCTCCTCGCTCATGCTCTCTCTCACTGTCTCTCTCTCAAATAAATAAATAAAATCTTAAAAAAAAAAATGCTATAACTCTAACTTTTTGGCATGTCATTCTGTCATTTTTTTTCCTGAGCATATATATGTTGAATTTGACAGCTGTGGGCTCCTACAGTTTATCCTGTTTTGTAGATTTTGTTAACAGTGAAGCATGAATATTCTTCTCTGTTAGGAATGCTATGTGATGCATTATGACTTTTAATAGGCACCCAGAATCCCACTGTAGGCTATCCATTCGGTCTGTCAGTCCTCTGTCATTCCATATTTGAGTTGTTTCTAATCCTTTTTTTTACAACTAGTATAATTTGAAGCATAAAAATACTATTTTTCATTGTCAAGTCTATGTAAACCCCTTGCCTCTGGGCCACTTATTTTGTTATTGGGCTATCCACTCCAGACTCTGAAATGAGTTATGAGGATAAATTATACCTAAATACTGCTCCCTAAATCATGGATCAGTATTACCCCAGTGACTCATTCAGACCTCAGTCCTGTGCTTTTACTTTTATGATTATCCTACCACAAACCACTAGTCTGTTGGGGTTTCTTACCCCAAGTTTTTTAATTTGAAAAATTTTCACATCTAAAAAAACAGATAAAAGACGAGGACAATAAGTAGTCATATATTCTCTGGATTCCCCAATTGACAGTTGTTAATGGACAAATCTTTATATAAAAACAAGGGTTTTTTTTTTTTGTTTTTTTTTGTTTTTTTTGTTTTTTTTTTTAAGTGCAGATAAACAGGTAACAGTAAAAGAAATAAGTTAAAGGGAACGCTTGTGTGGTACATGGAAATACCCTCCACGTGATCATGTTGTCACTGTTAAGGGTATTCTACGTACTTCGTTCCTCTCACGCCTGCCAGCCTGTCCACTCGGGGCGGGTGTCTGGAAGCCTACCACCCAGAACATGGCTCTGGACTCTGAGGGACCCATCTGGAGAACACGTCATAGAGCACACCCTCCAAGATGCCCAGAGTTAGAGACTGTCCTGCTTTTTGGGTTTTTACTGTTTTGCTTCCCACCACAGAGAACCCAGTGCTCCTGTATGAAACCTTCGTTAAGCACTTCTCCTCCGCCCCAAACAAATGAATTGCTAGAGTCAATCTTACAACAGCTATTTTGGGATTCTTTTTTGAGTTCAGGGATGTTTTTTCTTCTTCCCATCCGCCCTAGCTAAATTTAAAATTCAAAGCAGTATCTCCTCATCAAATAATTAAGCTGATTGCCTTTGTACATTGGCAACATCATTTTCCATCTAATTTGATATTCTGTGGGAAGCTGCAAAGCAGCTTAATAAAATGAGATGTCCTAATGATTAACAGCAAGTGTGCTGTAGTTTGTTTTTGTTTGTTTTAAGTTGAGGGGTAGCTGCCGTGGTTAGTAACTATGAATAGAATTTAGGAACCTGCCAGAGTGTAGACAGGTCATGACCATTCAGAAAAATGGCTGTGGGTCCGGCTTTGGAGGCAAGTAGTCATGGCTTCGAGTGTTGTTTTTGCTACTTACTTGAGCATCCATTTAGGGAATTCTCTCCTATCTCTGCTTCTTTCATTGCTAAAACACAAGGGTATTCAATTTTAAGATTTAATATGAGCATGGTATTGGCAAAGGATTAGACACATAGGTCAATGGAATGGAGTCCAGAAGTAGACCCACATAAATATGGCCCAGGGATTGTTGACAAAGTTACAAAAGCAGTGCAGCGTCAAAAGAATGACCGTTTAAATGGAAGGTGCTGGAATGATCTGGCTTACCACAAAAGCCACCCCAACGCCCCACACAAAAAGAACCTGGACCCATATTTCACACCTTATAAAAAGAACTAACTCAGAACGGGCCATGACTTTCTAAATGAACCATGGCCTGACTGAAGCAGGAGTTAAGCAGAGGCTGCTCGGGAGAGGTGGAATCCGTGCCAATGGAGAAAAAATGCTGAGCTGCTTCTCAGGTGCTAAGAAGAATAGAAACACGTATAAAATCATGAGTCTCTAATTCCTATTAATGTTAAAGAAAAGAGCTGTTTTAAAGAATAATTTGGAGATAACTTCTAGGAACTAGCGAATCATGTAGGATTTCATAGAAAGCCAAGATTTTAAAATCATGAACGCAGTTTACTGGTTGTATGGCTGCTATCTTTTGTTGTTGTTGTTTTGTTTTGTTTTTTGTTGTGTTTTTTTGCCTGCTATGTTTTAAAATATAGAAAACATTCCCAGCTATACAAAGGCTATCCAAAATAGCCTCGGATCATCTTATCTCTTATGGGCTGCTAATGAAGAATATTTAAAAACAGTGTTAATACGATCTCTTTGCTATTTGCAACTTTGCTGTGAATTCTCTCCTATGAATATATTAAAAGGTAGTTCTACTTTCCTAAAAGAACCATTAGGACACTTTAAAGGTAAATCAGATGAGTAATCACAGGCAGCGTGGGGACGCGCATTCTGTCTTCGCTGGTTGTGGTTTATTTTGGGTTATTCAGAGCCTTGGCGAAGAGCTCTCACTGGGTCCCCAGCCTTTATACTGAATTCCATGTATTTCTGGCGAACCTACAAAATATTGTTGGGGAAATTACTGTTGATCTTTATAAACTAAAACAAAACAAAAGCCCTCTATGTCTGTTACAGAGCTGTGACCGAGAGCATCAATCAGCTGATCACGCTGTGCACCCAGCAAGCTCCAGGCCAGAAGGAGTGTGATAATGCCCTGCGGGAGCTCGAGGTAAGCCCCGAGAGAAGCTGCTAGGGATTGACCACAGTGCAACTCGCTGTCCTTTCCAGAAAAGGTCAATTTCTTCTCCTCTGTTCTTGCCTCATGGCCTTCCTGAAAGATGACAGAGGCCGTGGTTTCAATCCCAAATGGTGAGTAATTCAAGAAAAATTAGATTTCATGGCATTATCATCTCTGCTTCCCCTTTTTCCACTAGGATGACAGTTACTTTGTTTAAAGGACTCGACTTCAAATAGGGAAGCGGCCTGGGCATAGGCTGAAGATGAGCCATTTCTACCTAAAGTTTTGGAGTCATTATGTGGGCATGGTTGGGAGAAGCCAGGGTAGATGTTACTGTTGAGTAAAAATGATTTTCCAGTATGTTTTATTTTAGTCACTATAGGGTGCACGTGAGTGGAAACCCCAGGAATAACACTTACCACACTGTCAAGGCAACTGTGAGACCCCTAGTGACCCAGAACACAGTGTAGGTGCTTCACAATTTGTATTCATACTTAAGGTTTATTTATAACGGAAAATTCATCTACACCCCTAGGATGTATGCGGGTAAACAGACAACCAATGCTCCCACTTGTACGTAGAGCAGTCCTAACCAGTGCGGGTTATATTGAAATGGCCAACTAGATCTCTCAGAGGAAATGGGTTGGTTGAACCCAACGTACCTTTAGTTTTCTGGATGATGAGCACAGGAATACCCTCCCTGCCAGAGGGGGTCTGATTGCAGCTTCTGAAGGGTTTGATTAAGGCCCAGTCTGCTGGTGGCAGTTGGCCAGTGAGTGCAGCTGGAGGTGAGAAGAGGCTTGTTACCTGAGGACTAAAGCATCCCGAAAACAATGGAGCCTATTTCCTACGTTGGGTTAATTACCATCCTATCCCACTCTGTTCACATTCGCAAACACGATACGTAGGCTTTTGGTCTAAATCAGATTGGCCCAGATACAAACACTCTGTCCTTTGACAGTATGCTTGGTTGCCAAAATTATGACTCTTTCAGGACTGCTGTTACCAAAACAATTTTGATTGTGTGAAGAGTGGGGGGACATTCTTCAATGAAATGAACTCCTTCATGCTGCCCTCTTTCCTGGGATCTCAGTAACTCAGCACTTCCCCCATGACCCCGCCCACCCCCAATCCTTGGTAACTCCAGTGGATGTGTCTTTTTTGTTGGCTGTGCCTCCAAAGGCTGTTGGGTCTGAATGTAATTCTCAACCACGGGGAAGGAGGTTGGATGGCTCTATCCCAGACTTGGCTCCCCTGGAAAATTCCCTCATACGTGACTGTCAGAGATTACTACAACATGCGAAGTAGAGGTGATTTTCAGTGGACTGGAGACAAAGGGAGCAAGCCCTATGCCCTGCTTCTTGGTGGATCCCTACATAGGAGTGAATATTTTCTATACATTTTGAATTAAAAACGAATGAACCATCCAGGTAGAAAGTTTCGGGGAGTGACCTTGTTTCATGCCTATGTGATAAAGGGCTCCAGAATTGAAAACTGAAGGTTCTCCTCATCAGGTAGAAATGAGTTAATGAGTCCTTGAAATGTCAGCTCCTTTGAGTTCCTGAGAACTCGTGCTAATTGACCATTGCCTTGAATTCACTTTTAGCTTTTTCTTAAGAAAAAAAAAAAAAAAAATCTCTCCCTTTTGTGGATACCATGTTTCTCCTTCAAGTCTGTGAACAGGACTCTCCTCTCCATCCAAGCTCGCCTGAGACATCCTCTTCTGTACCATCAGTGTTGTGTTGCTAACAAGAAATCTAAAGTCGCATGTAAAACCACCTAAATTCCTCTCAAGAATGTGAATAAATGAATGATCATGCCCAGAATCCTATATGCAGACGGGAAGTCGACAGTTGGTATTTTACATGGAAATTTCTCTTGTTCTGTAACGCTTGCTTTTTAAATTGTGTTTTCCTTCTGTAGACAGTCAAGGGGATGTTGGACAATCCTAATGAACCCGTGAGTGACCTCTCTTACTTTGACTGCATTGAGAGTGTGATGGAAAACTCCAAGGTAAGCCTGTCTGTGCTGGTAACACTCCTCCTCATTGTGGGGTACAGTCTAAGCATGTTCTTTGTCAACCTGCCTGTGGCCTCTCTGTGTGGTTGCGTATATTACAAAACTTGATGGTAGAGCCCTTTGCACAGGTGCTCCTCAAACTTGACCATGCATCAGAATCACTTAGGGGTTTTGTGAAACACAGATGGCTGGACCTTACCCTTGAGTTTCTGATTCAGTAAATCAGAGGTGGGGCTGAGATTGTACATTTCTGACAGGTCCCCAGGTTCCTGCTGATGCAGTCCAGAAGGAATGCTTAGAGATACACTGCTTATACTACATCGTAGATGGGTCTCACTGTGAATTAAATCTTGGATTTCTTTTACTTAGGACTGAATTTCAAGGGAAAGCCTGTCAGTGACCTTGGCTTTCATGAGACCCCACCCCCCCGCCTTGTGTGTGCTTCCGACCATCCATTTATGACATCATTCTCAAGGGAATTGAGCAATGGGATGTTCTTTTGGGAGGCTGGAAGAGTAGGAAAATCTAAATATTGCAATGGTTTCTGTCTCCACCCCCTTCCACATCTTAACCTAACTCAGCGACATCTTATTTCTGCTTATTTACTTTGATGTGGGTAGCAGTTGGGGGTGGGAGGCTAAAAAGATTTCTTAATGGAGCAATGATGATTTTTTTTAAAGTGGAGAAGTACGAACCTATGATGGCAATATCAAAGTTGTTGAGGTTGCTTCCAAACTGGATTAGATAAAATATAAGGGAGACGCACGGATAAGGAACAGTTGCCAGTTACCAAGTCTGTCCTTGGAGCGCAAGTCCATGTTTGTCCACATCACTCTGACATCAGCTTTGGGGACACAGCTATGTCGGTGATGTCGAGAGGGGCATGTCTTGCACTGGGATAAGACTAGAATTTCCTCTGTCCAGCACTGTTGATGGAACTCTGGATTCCCTAAGGGTGCATGAGTCTTAGACACTTAGATCCACAGAAACTCTTCCTTCTTAAAGAGGGAGGCAGGGTGATAGAAAGGACAGTACTGTGCGTACAGATACCTTCTAACTTCTCTGGTTTGCAAGTCTTCATATGCTCTGGACTGTGCTGTATATCTAAGCAATTTTAGGTAATTTTTTTTCCCCATCCAAGATAGTGTATTAATGAAGAATTCTGTATTGGCAATGCCATAGTCTTTCTAAAGGGCTATGTTCAGCATCTTCCATTCCATCCTCAGTGACCCTGGGAAGTAGGACCAGGACCTGCCCTTTTGGGGCATGGTGAGGCTCATAGAAGACAGAACACCAGCTATGGGGCAGGTGTCCTGCCCCTGCCCATGTGACCTTCTCTGTGACCTTGTGTAGAGTGCAACCTCTTTGGCTTGGGTTCTGAATATTAAAGTCCCTTTTGGCTGTTATTTTAAAGACATCTGGAGAAAAATTTCGGTGATGTTTTCTGAGAAAACATCGGTGATTTTCAAAATACGGGGAAATGCTTACAAAATTCAGGAAATTGTGTTCAGATCACCTATCTATCTATCTATATATATATATACACAAACTTTTTAACAAAGACATATTTACATTTTACTGTCAATAAGTAAATAATATCAGTGAGGCTGTGTCTTCTGTCTTCTGGGGTGTGACTATCTGCAGTTCAGTGTATATATATATGATTTTTATATTCTGGGAATTGACAGGTCTCACTTGAAACCGTTCACCTGTGGGATGCCCTTTATAGGTTTTACTTTATTGGTCTGTATAGATGAACTATACCTCTTTGAGATCTGGATAACTTTTTTCTTTTTTTAAGAAAAAGAGATCAAGCAGGGCAGCGCAGTGGGGGAGGGGGGATAAAGTGGACAGGGCAGAGAGAGAGGGAGAAAATTCCTTTTTTTTTTTTTTTTAAGATTTTATTTATTTATTTGACAGAGAGAAATCACAAGTAGGCAGAGAGGCAGGCAGAGAGAGAGGAGGAAGCAGGCTCCCTGCTGAGCAGAGAGCCCGATGTGGGGCTTGAACCCAGGACCTGGGATCATGACCTGAGCCGAAGGCAGAGGCTTAACCCACTGAGCCACCCAGGCGCCCCAAGAGAGGGAGAAAATTCCAAGCAGACTCCATGCAGGGGGTGGGGGTGCCCGATGCAGGGCTGGATCTCCCCACCCTGAGATCATGACCTGAGCTGAAATCAAGAGTCAGATGCTTAACCAACTGAGCCACCAAGGCATCTCAAGATATAGATAACTTTTAGATGAAAGGCTCATTGTTTCATTATTCATTTCTCTCTGTGGAATAGAAATGATAAAGTTCCCTTAAATCTCCTCTTAATGCAAATAAAGAAAAATAATGGTAAATAGTGTAAGTTAAGTGGCCTTGAATGTTGAAGTTGGAAGTGTAGCGCCCTTTGAAGAAATGCTGGTTCATGAATGTCACTGGTTCGTGGTTTTGCAGGTCCTGGGCGAGTCAATGGCAGGGATCTCACAGAACGCCAAGACCGGGGACCTCCCTGCCTTTGGGGAGTGTGTGGGGATTGCGTCCAAGGCCCTCTGCGGGCTGACAGAGGCTGCAGCCCAGGTAAGGGACTGGCGCCCAGGCCCCCTAATGCAGGCCTTCCAGCCTTAAGGCCTGGGTCCTGTGCCTCTGTCCTGTGCTCCAGTGAGGATACCTGGAGGATCTGTCCCTGCAGGATGCATGGGGTAGCTCCACCGGCAGCGCCTTCCCCAACCACTATCCTAAAAACCATGGTAAAGGCTTCTGCATTGGCTGGGGCATTTCAGCATAGCACCAGCCAGTAACCCTCCAGGAGCAGAGCAGCCTGATGAGCGTAGTGAGACACTGAATGCTGAAGGCCCAGCTTTAAGTGTTCAGAGGCAAGATTGGGGTGGGGATTTTTATGCTTTGTTTTGGTTTTTTTTTTAAGACCACTTTTAGGGAGGAGTTGTTTTCAGGAGGAAAAAATGAGTATTACATAATTGACATTCCTCCTGAGGCTTTAAAACTGCAAAAATCTTAGTCATGCTCTTTTTAGGATCAGAGAGAAAAAATTGGAAACCATCCTGCAGAGACATGACTGGGCATGTTCCTGGCTTTGCTTCTACTGTCCTGTGCACCAGTAATAATGATTGGGCTCATGGAACTGATAATTCAAAAATTATCAGCATTTACCTTGAAGGATTTATCATTTGACAGTTACCTTGAGGCTGGAAAATTTTAATGAGCTGAAGGGAAACATCCCTAGTTTGGGGGATGAAATTATCCTTATCTCGTCCCTCAAATCTCATGGGAAATGACTTAAGATTAAAATTCCCCTTACCAATTTCGTTTTCTCCCTGTGATTTGATTGTCCAGATGGTTAAAAGAGAAGACCTTCTCTTAGAACCTCTTATCCTCTTAGAGACCAAATAGTGCTGGAGTTGTTTTGTTTTGTTTTGTTTTTTTCCTGAGCCGTCTTACTCCTTCTCCTTATTCCTGGATATACTGGCCTGAACAGTAAGGATGTGGTTGGCTATGAGATGAGAAACTTCCATGCATAGCAGGCTCCAGGGTTGACCGACCCACCGGGTCCATGCCTTTGGTCACCACCCCCTTTTTTCTGCCTCTCCCATCTGCCAGCCTAAGAGTCAGCCTCACACTGAGACTGGGTACCCTCATGGTTCTAAGAAGTCTGTCAGAGCACACAGGACTGCATCCATCCTTGTTCAGGTCCATGGGAAAGCTTCTTGGGGCTTTCTTCAGAACAGGGAGATTTTGTTCCCAGAAGCCTGAGGGAGACTCTGCCACAATCTGCCTGTCTGTCTTTAAATCCTTACCGGTGAGACAACCCTGACCAACCTACACCAGGGAGCTGCTGAGAATACGGCCTGCACACTGCTGGGCTGTCATTCCCAACAGGCTCATCTGGGAGCATGGAGAGTCTGAACTGCGCTTTCCTCCTCCCTTTCCAGGCTGCATACCTGGTGGGCATCTCTGATCCAAATAGCCAGGCGGGCCACCAGGGCCTCGTGGACCCCATCCAGTTTGCCAGGGCTAACCAGGCTATCCAGATGGCCTGCCAGAACCTGGTGGACCCCGGCAGCAGCCCGTCACAGGTAACCACGGGGCGAGGGTGTGAGGTCTGTGAGTGCTTCAACTCCCATAGGGGGGTTGTGGGAGACTATGAAGAATTAGGGAAGAATACCGTTCTTCCCAATCTTGCAAAGCCAGCTCAATGCAGCCCTGTGGATAACAGCTTGAGGGGGGATATTGCAAAATGTGGTGAACATGGCAATGTGCCAGTGCTTTGAAATGAGGTGCTGGTGGGCAGTAGGATGAAGTCATTGCTGGGAGATTCACCAGGAGTCTCATGATTTCATTCGGGTCAGAGGATGTAGGTGGAGGGCTTGTTCTGTGCTCAGCACTAAGGTCCAACACAAGTTAGACCTGATCTCCTCTATGCCCTGGCTCTTCCTCTGTTGGATAAAGCTTGGAAGATGGGGTGGTCGGGCTATGATGACCGCACCCGAGATGCACAGAAGAACATGTAATGAGATCTGTACAGGGCTGTCAAGGTTCACTGCACAGAGATGGAGGCCCCGAGTCAGGCCTCAGAGTCTGGGCAGAATCCAAAGTGCCAAAAAGACCCACAGAGGCATTTCAGGACTAGACAGTATGTGTGCGACACTCCATTTCTGAGTGGCACGACATTCCAGTGACTTACTCAAGCAGCGTGTGCTAAAAGGAACGGGAACCGGCCCATAGGGCTCCCGGAGGCAGCCTGTGAGTGCCACGTCCACCGTGAACCCCGAGCCCGATGTTCTTCCACCAGGAGGAGGACCCAAGTTAAGGAGGCAACAAAGGGACTATCAGACCTACACAGGAGCCTGAGAGTGGGCATGGAAGACATCAGGGCACCTGACGTTCCTGCCTGTCCAGTTAAGGGCAAGGGAGTGTTACCAGCCTCAGCAAAGTGGATCGGGGGAATTCAAGAGAGTGGTGGGGTGGGGGTGGGGCCCAGGAGATGCCTGACCCAGAACCCCGACTCGGGCGCCCAATCCCGCTGTGGATGAGCAAGGAGCTGTTGCACCTTAATGTCTCTTTTCCTCCTCTAGACATGGACTCCAGGGTGGTGGCCATGAACTGCATGTGGCCACTGAGCACTTAAAATGTAGCCAGTCCAAACTGTGATGGGCTCCAGGTGTAAAATACACCCTGGAATTTGAAGACTTGGTGTGATTAGAAAGGATAGTAAAATCTCAGTATTCTGAAGCTGATTACCTGGTAGAATGAAATATTTTCGATATATCGAGTTAAATAATCTTAAGTTACTTAAATTTATTTCTCTTGTTTCTCTACTTACTTTAGTGTGGCTACTAGCAAATCTAAAATTTCACATGTCATTCACACCGTCCTTTGGTCAGGCAGTGCTGGCCTCGACCCTGGAGCGAATGCCTCCCGGTGGGGGTCCTGAAGCAGGGCCGCTGCCTCTCCCGTCAGTCTCTCTGGAGCCCAGCCCCGTCGCGCTACTCCAGCAGTACCTCCTCATCTTCTGTTTATTCTCTCTTGCTGAGCCATCCTGCCCCCTGCTTTCCTGGTGTGGCTTTGGGGTGGCAGAGCTAGATACACATGGCCTAATCGCATGGGCCCTGGATAGGTGAGCTGAAGAGGGATCCGGGGCTCAGGACGGGGGTGGAGTCCTCTGACCTGGACCCTGCTGCACTGAGCATGCGTGCCCCAACCCAGCTCCATGCCTTGTAGGTTCTGTCGGCAGCCACGATCGTCGCCAAACATACCTCGGCCCTGTGCAATGCCTGCCGCATCGCATCGTCCAAGACAGCCAACCCAGTGGCCAAGAGGCACTTTGTCCAGTCAGCCAAGGAGGTCGCCAATAGCACTGCCAACCTAGTGAAGACCATCAAGGTAGGTCACGGAACAGAGGTCTTAGTGATCCCTGTGTCCCCTGTGGCACAGGGGAAAGAAGGGTGCAGGATTTAAGCTCTGCTCTCCCAAGACTTGTGTCTCCTGAAGCCTGACTCCTGACTGAAGTCCGTGAGGAGGAGTCCTTTTCTGATGGAGATAATTATGAAAATCCAACAGCCTTGGTCTCCACTAATCCTCTTAGCTGGGGTGGGGGGATGGACGGTGGTTGCCAAATTCTGAACATGAGAAGCTGAGGGGCAGAAATGTAGAAGAGGTTGGCTATGAGGCATCTCTTGGCACGGTGTTTGGAGACAGACACCCTATGTGACAGACGCCCTATGTTTACTAGACGGTCCGCTGCCGTGGGGTGGATTGGAGCACCTTTGCTCTAGGGAATTGCTGGTAGGGGGTCTGCCATTGTCGGTAGATAGAGCTGGACCTAGAGAGAAGGTGGAGGGGAAAAGGGAATGGGAAATTGTGGAGAAATCACCTTAAAAAAATCCATTTCATCTATCCTATGATTTCCGTTTCTGCTTATAGCTTTTTGAATGTTTGAAAGGGAGCATCTGTTTTTTCAAATAGAGCACTCCATGTTTATACCATGTTCTAGGCCATGGGCTGGTTGAGGGAGGAACAGGGACAGGGTACCCTTCTGAGGAAGCGACTGCAGTGGCAGGCCTGGAGTATGATAAAGCCACAAATCCAGTGTGCCCCAAGCAGGGATCACAAGGGGGTACCACGCAGCAGCTGTGCAGCCGACCTTGCAGGGAACTAGCCCCAGGCAAAGAGTCCAGAACCCCCTTCCAAGCCTCTGAAGGAGTCTGTCATGGAAGGCAGGCTCCCAACTCTGTGGACACCCAGAGAGGAGAAGGCAAAGCCAATGGCGGGGACATGCTTATTTAAGGATGGTCACATTCCCTGAGATAGGACAACCTGCTTTGTTGCCAGGCCAGCCCTGGAGTAACAGGACTTCTGCTGTCCTCCCCAAAGGACATGATACTACACACATCATTTTCCTCACACTTTCCTCAGAACCACTTGAACCTTGTGGAGAAATCCATCCTCAGGCCAGGCCAGGCAGAAGCAAAGGGGAGAACTCGCAGCCCATCTGCACTTCCTTACCTCTTCAACAAAGAGCCTTAAGAAAGTAAAGCCTGCCTATTTGAAGACAATAATAAGACAGGTTGGAAATAAATTAAAGCCAGTGAGCAGGTGCCCCTGGGATCCTGGTGGCAGCTCACCTTAATTACCGCCGTAGTGCATAGTATTCGAAATGAATGAAGCTCGCATTTTTAACTGTACAAACCCTGTTCCAAGGTTTCGGTGCATGTTACTCCTCCGGTTCACCCACCCACCCTGTGCTTGTCACCCCCATTGTGCACTCAGGACACTAGGTACTAGCCAGTTAAGTAGCTTTCCCAAGGCACCCCAGCCAGCAAGTGAGTGGCCGGTGGGAATTCAAACCCAGATCCCAGAGCCCCTTTGCAGTCTCGATCCTCCTCTCACCCCGGCGTGGTGTTCGAATCCAGACTAACCCAGAAGGAACACCTGGGTCTGTTCACTTGCCTGCATGTCGGGGGAGGCGGGGATGAAAGACGGCGGCTGCAGAAGGGAGTGACATCGTTGGCGCTTGCTGTATCATTAGCTGACTTCAGACTTGGCCATTTTCTGATCATTAGGAAACAGACTATATTTAGATGGACCAGGGGAGGAAGAAAAGGAAGGAAAACTGTTCTATAGAAATTCCTGGAAGCCTTTTTTTTGTGCCTCCTCCTGCTCTAAGTCCTGACCTGTCTCTCTCTGCTAAGATCTCCTCTTCTTTTCAGATTCTCCTCGCGGTGTCAAACCCTCTTTGCAATTCCCAGTAGCAAATGAGCTCTAGTGGCCTGAAAGATAGGCCTGTGCAGGAACATCAGAGGAGGGGTGCAGGGTGACCATTAGGAGGGGAAGATGAAAGCCTCGTCTCTGTGAGCTCCCTGGAAGCCAGCAGCAATGCCCGAGGAACAGAAATGAGCCTATTGCCCCTCGACTGGCTGAAATGGGCTTGGTTTTTCTATTTGCACCGGCTGGCAGGGTTCACCAGGGACAACGAGCCTTGTTTATAATCTACTAATAGGAAAATGGTACTAGTCCTTTCCTTGTAGTTCACCATCCTATATACTGAAGAGATTTCCTGTTTTAAGAAATGGTTAAGAATCCTATCATATCATATCTGGGAACAGACCTTCACGCGGGTTATCAGCACCACTAGAATGTGTCTACCTAAAAATCTTAAACCTCTACTGATAGCGTTCTTTAAAATCCCAAAGCTTGGCTCAGCAGGAATAAATACCCGCACTTTCCTCCCAGGCAGAACGTTCTTAACTCCAGCCGTGTCAGAAGCACACAGACCCCTACCCACAGTTGCCCATGGTCACCCCACACAGGGTCGCCGGCTTTTCTTGCTTCAGTTGGCTCATTACCTAGACCCGAGTCCCCTGGGTGGAGTGCAGTACTATTTCCCGTGTGCACTTGCTTAGGTGGGTGCCAGGTAGAAGTTGTACAACAGCTTTTGTGTCTCTGAGAAGTGGAAGGATGGCCTTGCTGCTCTCTGCGGGGATGAAGCTCCGATTTGGGGATGGAGCATACCCAGTGTTTACCAAAGATACCAGATCAGAACTCAGTAACTGATTTTGACTTGACTGTTAAGTATGTCTGCTTGGTCATCCTTAGGTTTGGATTGGTAAAGGAGGTTTTTTTCTAGAAGAAAAAGAAAGCGGAAAATTTCTTGGGTTTCTCTTACACCGATTCTCACTGCCTTTTTCTAAGGTCAGGAGAGAAGGGAGCCAGGGGTCTTGGATTGTGGCTTGAGGCATGAGCTTGGATAGCATGCCACTTTCTGGATGTTGGTTTTATCATCTAGAATGTTGGGGATTTGGAACTACAGTCCCAAGTCTTTAAGGTCTTATGGTCCCTTCCAACTCCCCAAAGTCTGTGGATCTGATTGTGGTACCCATGCAGAAATTGTTTCTCCTAGACTCCTGTGAGATTCTGCTAAGGGAACATTCAAAGGAGCTGGCCCAGGGGTCCAGAGGATCCTTGTCCTAACGGGCTCCCAGCATTTGGCTAATTGAATTTACCCCTCCATGGTTGTAGCTGCTATGCTGGACATTCTGTGACAGGGGATGTCTACATGAAAACTCCCATGTAGACCTGAAATGTCACCAGTGAGCAGATTGGCATATTCAGTTTACCTGGGTGGCTCAACCATCCCTAGAGCGGAAGCAGCATTCAGAAATGACATAGTATCTCCATAAGCCATCCTTTCTGATGCTAAGTGCTACCTCTAGCGGAAACAGCTTTTCCTTTTTTGAAAATGAACAGAAGTGGTTGCTGTAGCTCAGTGTTCTGTTCCATGTTATTCAAGATGCTGTGCCATGAATAGCCATGCACTGCGGGATACATGGCTTTAGTGCTCAGGCTCAAAAATATATATCCTTTCTTCAACTATTGGCACAGTTCATGAAACTGCACAATTGGAAAACCGTTCCTGAGGGATTTACCTGAGCTAATCCTCTTTTCATTTTGAAGAAGTTCAAGTAAAGTTGGTGGCTCAACCAGATGCCTGCCTTCCTAAGAGGCTGAGAGGGTTGTAGAAGGTAGGAAAGAGGATGGGAGGAGTCTGGGGAGGTAAGAACAGGAGGAAGGAACAGCACAAAGGGGAGGCTTGTCATCTTCCATTGAGCTAGAAGCCACCTCATCCCATCTGAATGGGGTGTGATTGGCCACTGGTGCAGCTAGGATTTGAGTTCCTTTGACACTGAAGTCCATTGCTGCCATCTTCCTGCTGTGCTGGGGCCACCCCTGTTGGGTTCCTGCTGGGTAGCACCCACCCTGTCTCCCAGTGTATTCACAGATTGCTCTGAAGCCTGGTGGGGCCTGACCTCACGGAGTCAATGACATTGATGATGCAGCACGATTTGAGGACTAGACACAGTGTGGGTCACAGGTGCTAACTTCACATTTACTAAGCATGTGAATGGCAGTTAGAATGGAGGCCATACGTGTGAGCAAGAAATAGCCTATAGGGTTGCCGTTGGGTTGAAAGAATGGCAGAATTGGTGAGGTTAGAGGAGAGGTCAGTGTCCACAGTTGAGCAGAGGCATGCCATGCATGGTATTAGTGAAGATGGGAAATGAGCCAGGCTCGTAGGAATTCTCTGAAAAATATTAGCGCGGCGGGATGTGTAATTATTGTCCCGAGCTGCCAAAGCTTGATCGGAATGTAGTTGTTATTCAGAAATAGCTTTTAAAGCATACGTGCCTGCCTACTCTTGCCTTCCTGAAAAATAGAAACGCTTTCATCTCGGATCTGGTTTGTTTCAGAATGCTGGGGCCTCTGGTTTTTTGTTCACTAATTGTCTAAATTGGCTTTTACATATTGCTCATAACAGTTGAATTAAAAGTTTAATTGGTCATTTAGCAGGGAAATTTATATTCTTCTACAGATATAACTGCCTTCTCGAATGTAGCCCTTTGCTGGGAGGAAGGGATGCTATATCCATGTCACAGGCTGTAGGTTCTAACAGTCTTGTTCTTCAGGAGATGGGGTCTGGGGTTGGGGAACCTCGGGTCCAAGTGTTAGCCCCCTGCTAGGCAGCCTTTCATGAACCACAGGCTGTGTTCCTGGATTCTCCTCGTCTAGGTCATTAATCAGCAATCTGACTGATCACTCAGTGCCCTGGTGTTACTTTGCTACTATTTATTTAAAAAGCTATTGAAGCACAAGATGGATAGACAAAAACACAAATCATATGTGTAGATCTCAGTAAACTAAAGTTGAATACACCTAGGTAACTATAGCCAGATCAAGAACTAGAACATGACCGGCCCCCAAAAGCCTCCTTTGGGCCCCTTAGTCTTACCTGCTCTGAAGGGTGACCTGACTGCTAACATCTTAAATTAGTTTCACCTCTTTTTGGACTTGGTGTAAATGGAATCTTACATTAGGTACATTTTTATGTCTGGCTTCTGTAAATACTATGTTTATGGGATTTGTCCATATTGTTCGGGGTAGTTCTAGTCCATTCCTTCCCAATGGATTCCACTTTGTTCATTTCAAAATGGCAGATTCAGAAGCCCCAACTCCGTTATTCGTTCAGGGGTATCCAGTAAAAGTTAGAAAAAGTTGAAAGTTCTATGCAATGTAAAGTATTTTTATAATTTGGGAGGGAATAGACTTAAAGTGAAAATGGAGGGGAAGAGCCCGAATTGGGGAAGAAAATGGTTCAGCTGCAAGGTCATGTGAGTGGGAAGTCGATGGACTTTGAGGTCAGCTGCCATGGGAGCCACATATTAAACTTGATTTCTTATGATTGCTAACTGAGTCACTCTGCTAGATGGCTTGATCTCTCCCATTAGTTCTTATTTTTTAATGAATTCACAAACACTTTCAGTATTCCCATAAAACCACATTCTTCCAGTTCTTCCCATAAAACCACCGTTCTTATGGTGGCCAGGAGTGGTTTGTGCATCTGCATGGATCATGTCTCCATGTTTCCTCCCATCAGGCCCTGGATGGGGATTTCTCCGAAGACAACCGCAATAAGTGTCGCATTGCCACTGCACCCTTGATCGAAGCTGTGGAGAACCTGACAGCTTTCGCCTCCAACCCTGAGTTTGTCAGCATTCCTGCCCAGATCAGCTCCGAGGTAGGCAGTCTTTGCAGCAAAGGTAATATTGGGGTCTTTGGCTAGTCTGTGTGGCACCAAATGAGCACAAACAGTTAAGAACTCCAAAGGCTCTGTCTTATAGGGTGTTATGTTGCCAGTGACGATACGTGCACAGAGTTCATGAAACTCAAGGTATGCCCATCACTTAAGTGTAATGTGTTAGCTTTATGTGTTAAGAACAAGCTCTGTGTCCAGGTTTGGGGCTGATTCTTTCTTGGTATGTGCCATATTCACAAATGATATTTAAGAGAGAACGTGGACTCAAGTGCTCGCTATCCAGGCTCTGTGTGAACCAGCCTCCATGGTTTCCTCACCCTGAATCTCTTTCTGAAGAACACAGGGAGTGATTGGATAAAGAACAGGAACTTCCAGAGCCCAACTGATTCACTTAATCTGAGCATTTCGCCCTTGCCCCTTATGCTGTCTGTTCCCAGGGCTCCCAGGCACAGGAACCAATCCTGGTCTCAGCCAAGACCATGCTGGAGAGTTCGTCGTACCTCATTCGCACTGCGCGCTCCCTGGCCATCAACCCCAAAGACCCGCCCACCTGGTCTGTGCTAGCTGGACACTCACACACCGTGTCTGACTCTATCAAGAGTCTCATCACTTCTATCAGGTGAGTTTCTCCTCCAGAAATTGCTAGGTGCTTGCATGGGAACAGGGCAGAAGGAGGATAAGCCCAACAGGACTTTGATTTAACAGCAAGGTAGCCGATCGTTATTATCATCTTCTTGTTTGGCTCTTTGGCACAACAGTAGCTAACTTAAACACTCACTCTATGTAAGAAACTGTGTTACCTTATTTCTTCATCACAACAACCTTGTGACGGCCACCATTTTACTGATGAGAGAATTCAGGCAGAAAGGACTTAGGGAGTATTCCCATGGGTATTCCCCAACCCGATGGGCCTAATGCCAGTCCTCACCATTGTACTCCACTGTCTATACCTAGGAGCTTAGGCAGGGAACACCACTGTTTATTTAGGAGGATTTGAAGTTACCTTATTTTGCTAACAAGGCAAAAAGAATATTCTAGGTCCCACAGTATCTCTTGAGCATCGCTGAACTCCTTGACGATGGTATGAACCTAAAAAATCCCCAGAGTTGGTGTTACATCTCTGAAGTTGACCAGTGTTAATACCCCACAGCATGGAATGCGTTCTTTTCCTTAGCTGGACTTAGCTTTTTGATTGCTTTTGAGACTCAGCAGCCTGTTCTCTTACCTAATGCCTTATAAAGGGAAATCCACTAAATATCTGAACTCCTACTGTAGGACTTTGTGAGTAGTATGCCATGTGGAGAGTATAGTATGTTTGCCCTGGAAATAGTCCTGACCTGTTAAAAAATAAAAATAATAAGGGTCCTATGCTTAAGCCAGTGACATCTAAAGAGCTTGATCAACAGGTGCCCATCATCAGCTGGAAATAAGGAACAGCATCATAGCCATCCCACGAGAAATACAGTTAACAGAAGTGTTAAATGAAGAAATGCATGGGCTCTGCAGAGGGGTGTTCCCAAGCAAGGGTCCGAGATCCACCCCTGAAATGTAGCAATCAAATGTGGTAGAAAGTAGACAGGGGCCCCCAGCCCACCTTGCTGTGGCAAGCTTTGGGACTGAAACCCTGAGGAATCTCTTTGAGCTGCCCTGTTCCTTCCAGGGACAAGGCGCCTGGACAGAGAGAGTGTGACTACTCCATCGATGGCATCAACCGCTGCATCCGGGACATTGAGCAGGCCTCACTGGCAGCTGTCAGCCAGAGCTTGGCCACAAGGGATGACATCTCTGTGGAGGTAGGCCAGAGCTCTGTGGCCAGGTCAGGGGTCTCTGGAAGTGCTCAACGACGTCAGCACTGGGCCTCAGGGGGTGGGGAATGGGACCGCAGTGCATTTTTTATGTTGGCATTTTGTCACTGAAGCACCTTCTCCTGGAACCCACCTGGGAAGTTTTTGGTGGAAGTAAGGCACAGGCTGAGTAGAGAATGAGGGTTTGGTGAAGGAACACATGGGCTGCTGGTGTGGAAATGACGAATAGGGTTAAAAGTTGGGGCGGGGAATGATCAACGTCAGATGAGAGTGTGTCAGTAAAGTGTGGTTACCGTGCTCAGTTTCACATATCGGTAGAGCAGGGCAAGGCGTGTAAATGTTGACTGTTTCCTTGGAGCAGGGCAAGGGGTGTAAATGTTGACTGTTTCCTTGTTACGTTTTATCAGTGCATTTTTTGACCATGGGGCGTATTTAGCATTAAACTCTACACGTCTGGTCCATTCAGAGATAAAGGGTTCTGTCCTAAGTTACCCAGTGTCCAGTGTTGCAAAACCTTTGCATTCTATTTTTAATTCAGAGCCATGGCCCTTTCTTGCCGATTTTTTCTATTAACCTGTCCAAAGGCCCTTGACTCATACTTCTTCCCTCTGTTAGAAGTGCCTGACACTCGGGAGGTGCTTAATAAATATGGATGGTCTGTTTACTGACATGTCTCCTACCGCCCCTGAATTCATCAGCAGTGAACTTTGCCCGCTGTCTCTAAGCAGTGGGCCCAGAGATGGTCTTGCTCATTTTTATTAATAGAGCTGTTAATTTTACTCCAGCTCGGCCCCTCTCTCCCACTGTCGAGAAAAGAAAGACGAAAAATCCTCCTCCTTGGCAGACTGTTAGGGTTTTTGTCACCCTTTTATTAAAGGAGGGCCCTGCACGCAGAGCGGTGTGCCTGTCCGAAGTGCCCGGCTTGATGAATTATTACCGAGGGAGCACAGCCTTTGCTTATCACCCAGATTAAGAGACAAAGGTGACCGGCACCTCGGAACCGCCCCCTCGGGCCCCCACCCTTCCACCACCTATTCCAAAGCATATCCTCTGTCTTCCCTTCCTCCCTAGGAAGAAAAGCCCTCCCTGAACTGTGCATGCTCCCTACTAAACCACATTTATTTTAATAAGCCGTCTGTAGTAAGATAGTAGTGCTGAGATATTCTTACATTGTTTTTAGGGTTTGGGGGAGTTTTTTTGGTTTTGTTTTTTGTTTTTTTGAGAGAGCAGGAGGAGGAGCAGAGGGAGAGGGAGAAGCAGACTCCCCGCTGAGCAGGGAGCCCAATGTGGTGCTTGATCCCAGGACCCCGGGTTCATGACATAAGCCGAAGGCAGACGCTTAACTGACTGAGCCCCCCAGGCGCCCCTATTCTTACATTCTTGACTATAATCCCACGACAAGCAGAAAGATGATAGTGAACTAAGTAAGATCCTTAGAAGTTTGGGTGTTTCTCTTCACCTTCCTCCATCTTTCTATCTCTGTCTCTCTTTTTCCTTTGTATCCCTAGGTCTTTGTTTTCCATGTGGCAGGTTAGATTGCTCTCCTCATTACCTAACCTCAGCCCGGAGCCGCCAGCCTGTATGCAGCATTGTTCAAAGAGAAAGCAGCACAGCACAGGCGGGAGTCTGATTTCTGACAAACAGAGCATTGTCGCTTTGTCAGAAATTACCCCGTTCCTTGCTGGCATGGGAGGACCTAAAATGTTCAGTGTTGTGATCTGTTAACCCTGAACCCATCAAGCAGATTTCCTAGGAAGAGTCCTACAAAGGATCTCATCTGTCCTGCTCCCAGCTGCTAATGTGCACCCGGGAATGCCTCATCTCCTTCATATTCCAGCATCATCCGATGCTTGGCCTCATCTCTCCACGGCACGAGTTCTGTTCTGTTCTCTCAAACCTGAGAAGAAATAGCTTGGGGGTGCGATTTTTGATGTTTGCACCCACATCACCAAATACAGTGCTCTTAGAACCTGAGCTGAGCTCAGGGTAACTCACCTGGCATTGCCAGTGTGCTGTCTGGGAAATGGTCCTGCTTTCAGAGAGCTGATCTCATTACCCTATGACCCTTTTCTCCCCTCCCCTCCCCTCTCTCCTCTCCTCCCTCAAGGGGTTCTTAGTTCTGAGGACACAGCCACCTGGATGTTCCCCCAGACGTTCGCTCTCCCCATTCAAACAAAGTTATCTTCCCTTCTTGGAAGGGAAATGTTCCTTATTTCCAGTAGTTACTTGAAATAACTCCAAGTAAGGATAGCAGCAGCATCACATAATACTGTGTTTGGTGTGAGTGAGGAGCCAGCAGGAAGAGTTTTCTTTGGGCCTGCCTTGTGTCATTCACTGGAAGTGTGGGGGCTCTAGCCCAGGGGAGCTGAGGGTCCCTGGGAAGGGCGAGGTGGAGTGGTGGCTACGTGGTTCATGCAAGAGAGATTTTCTCTATTATAGATACAGTGGATGTCTTGGTACCCATTTTGCATGGCCCCCCCTTTGTCCTTCTCATGGTCCTTTTTATTTTTAAACCATTAAGTCTACATGGTGAATTGCGGTAGGGTGAATTTGACAGCTCTCTCTCCTTATCAGGCCCTGCAGGAGCAGCTAACTTCCGTGGTCCAAGAAATTGGGCACCTCATCGATCCCATCGCCACAGCGGCACGGGGAGAAGCAGCTCAGCTGGGACATAAGGTAATGTCCCCTGGGAGGACACCCTGCTGAGGGTGTGCGTGAGTGATGAGGGGGTGCGGGGCGTGGGCTTGGTCACTGACCACCTCAGGATCTCCTTTCACCTAGAGTCCAAACAGAAACTGGAGTGACAGCTTTTGGGCAATGGCCAGACTTCCCAGCCAACAACACATTTACAGGCTCTTGACCTTTACTGGATGAGCCAGAGACAAACGTTGACATTGCTAGTCTGCCATCTGTCGTCTTTTGTCCCTGGCTGGCCGGCCTCATTCTCGCGTGTGTTTAGGGGTATATTTTTCTTCCATGGCTTCTTTTTTTTTTTTTAAAGATTTTATTTATTTATTTGACAGACAGAGATCACAAGTAGACAGAGAGGCAGGCAGAGAGAGAGAGGGAAGCAGGCTCCCTGCTGAGCAGAGAGCCCGATGTGGGACTCGATCCCAGGACCCTGAGATCATGACCTGAGCCGAAGGCAGCGGCTTAACCCACTGAGCCACCCAGGCGCCCCTCTTCCATGGCTTCTAATAGTGCCCGTTTGCACACGCGAGGGAGCAGAGCAAACTTGGAAACTTTGCTCTGGCCCACTCCAGAGGAGCCCCTCCACTGAGAGCTCATACCCACATCGGCCAAGTACTGACTAATGTTTTGTCTGTTTGGGGTTCATTTAGCAAATCCTTCAAGGGTCCTTGCCTTGTCCAGCAGCCTGTGCCTCAGCAGAGAGAGGGCAAAAATTGGATTTCTAACAGCCTCCAGGGTTTCCTAACATTTATTAGTGCGGACATCAGTATCAATGGGCATATCCAGAAGACCCAGTAGCCAAAATCTTTTCAGCAGGTATTGATTTTAGAAAATCAGCTTTCTTGCTTCTTCACATTGTGGAACATCTGAAGGGCCTGCTACGCTTCCTGCTGGTCCTAAGGAGAGGTTTTTGAGATTTACAATGTGGCAAAGTGTGGCAAATTTCATTTCTTGGCTGAGTTGCTTTTTAGTGAGAAAACGGCTTGTCCGCCTGTGTGAGGTGGTTTTGAGGTGGTTTGGAGGGTCGAGGGGCTGGCCTGGGGGCTGGGGCTCCACTAGCCAGTGGGCTGGAGTGCTGCCCACGTGCCTGCTGCAGGGAACTGAGCCTTACAGAGTAGCCAGACTTCATTTCATCCGTTACTTTTGATTCCAGTAGGAATTTTGTAAGAAACCATATCTAGATTTCTAGGGCAATGATCCTTGTCCCTGTCCATATAGTATTAGCATGGAAGATTAATTCCTATGTCAGAGGGTGGCGTCAAAAGAACAATAATATATTTGTTTCATTTGAATTGCAAACTTATTCTTGGCCCTTTGGCTAAACTTGTCTCACTTTCTGAAAGAGAGTTCTGGATGAAGGAGGCCTCTGGCCCTCTCCAGGAGAGTCCTGGACGGGGAATTGATCCCAGCCTGGTTCCAGTTCTTCATGACAACACTCGGGTGCGGTCCTAGGTCGGCTTCAGATCACTTGGGTGATACTTGCAAATTCTCAGACCACAGGTATTAGTTGCCTAGAGCTGCTATAACAAATACTACAAAGTGGGTGGGCTTAAACCAACAGAAACTTGATCTCTCACAGAAGTCTAAAATCAAGGTGTCGGCAGGGCCGGACTGTTTCTGGAGGCTCTATGGGAGCCTCTATGATTCTATGGGAGAATCTGTTCTTTGCTTTTCTAGCTTCTGGTGCCTTCATTGTATTGTGCCAGCGTCTGCCTCTGTGGCCACGTCTTGTGCTCTTCTGTTTGTCTCTTATTAGAATACTTCTTAACAGATGTAGGACCCACCCAAGTAATCCAAGATGATCATTTAGAGATGTTAAATACATCTGCAAAGACCTTTCTTTCCCAGTAAGAAGGTGCCAGGGATTTGGACACAGACATACCTTTTGGGGGCCACCACTCAACCCTTTCTGCCACCCTAGGCCTGGTGAAACAGCATCATGTACCAACTACTCAAAATTCTGTGTTCTTTCAACTTCTTTACTAACCCAGGAAAGCTAGTTCCTATTCTGTCATGTCTCGAAAACGGAAATTGTTACAATTTTTTCTGAGCTCCCGAAGTACAGGAAAAAGAACATCCTTTCAAAAACTTCCGCCCACAGTCCATGAAGAATAGTGACACCTAGCACTTACTGAGTGCCTACTACATGGCAGGCATTGTGCTAAGTACTTTAATATATGCTCATTTAATCCTTCTAACAATCTGATGGAGCTTAGTGCTATTATTAATCTCCATTGTATGGAGAAGGAAACAGAACTCGGATAACAGGAAGCAGATTGCCGAAGCTTTCTCATTAAGGAATTGACCCACAGGATCCAGATCCAGTGGCCCTGACCCTGGAGCTTTCTCTCACCAGCACCCGGCCATGGTGCCTCCACCCGCAGCTGGGTTGTGTTTAATTAGTCTCAGCACACAGCAGCCCTCGACGTTGTACAGTTGCATTGATGACATGTACTTCTAAAACTAAACAAGTTAACCTAGGGGGCACCTGGGTGGCTCTTAATTTCAGTTCAGGTCATGGTCCCAGGGTCATGAGATCGAGCCCTACGTCAGGCTCTGTGCTCAGCACACAGTCTCTTTGAGATTCTCTCTCTCCTCCTTCCCCTTCACTTGTGTGCACTCTCTTTCTATAGAGTTAATTATTTAAATCTTTGGGGGAGAAAATGAATCTAGAAAATATGTAAGATTCTAAGGCATTAGACATCTTAACTCCTTTAACACGTGACCCGTCCTGAGCCCTGACGCCTGATGACCCGTCAGTGCACTATGGTTCCCTTTGATGGCGATACTAGGGCCCTTCTAGGGGAAGAGGATGAAACCAGGCAAATGTGCCGGGCCGACACCTGGAGTTGTGCAGACTGGGTCTTACACAAAGGTGTTTGGCCAAAGCAGAGACTGGGGCCAACATCCAGCAAGTCATGTGCTTCGGTATCAATCATGTCTGCCCCAAGGATAGGCAGGCCCTTTAAAATTTGTACCAAGCACCATAAAGGCCACCAATAGCCCTATTCAAGTGCTTTGAAACCACCTGTAAGGAACTATAACCGAGGACAAAAGAGTAAGTGTATGTTGATTGCTGGCTGATGGTCTGCCTCATTGTTAGCACTAATGAACTTTCATATTTTGGACTCCCACCTTGTCCCAGCCATCACCAGCCCCACAAACCCCCGTCCCCTGCTTCATTTCTGACTCAGCGACCACACCACTCATGCCAAGTGGCCTTCCTGCCCACGGCCCCATCACGTCCGTTCCTCCTCTGCACCATGGGAAGAAGCATTAAGGGAAATGGCTGGCTAGAGGCTTGAACTTAAATACCCTTGATGGAAATAATTTAGCGATTAGTAATTGGCACACACTGTGGGGAGCAGAATGGAAAAGCGTGATCAGGGTCATGGTGTTTTATCTGAGCGAGACTGATGGTGATGTCTCAAGCAGATCCAGCAAATGTTAAAAAAGCTGATGTTCTAGATGTTGGGTAGATGGGTATTACTGTAGTATGCTCAGACTTTATTTTAAATACTTCATGGAACCACAAACAAATACCAAACAATGAGCTTCTAAAATCCAATATCACAGCCCTAGCAGAGCTGGGCTGAAAAAGAGAAGTAGCAGGCCGTGGAACGGAAGGCGGGGAGCCTGGGCTGTGGACTAGGATACCTGTTTCCTGTCACGGCTCCACATCGTGGCTGCGTGGGGTGGAGAATTTACTTCATCCACCTAAGCCTCGGTTTCTTTGTTTGTATATACCTCATAGAATTGCTAAGCCTCGGTTTCTTTGTTTGTATATACCTCATAGAATTGCTCTGGGGAACAGATGAAGCATGGTCAGCCTCTAGCAGAAAGCCTGGAGTGTGGGATATGCCCAAGACATGTCTGTGACATGTGACCCTGCCCGGCCGGTGGGTTCTCCTGAGCACAGAGGCACCGTGGCATCACCTCCTGGGGAGGCCTAGGCGAGAACAGTGGTTAACCAGCTGGAGAGGCTTTTCTCTTCTCCCAGGCTGGACTAACCATGAACAGAACATTGAGACCAATACGAAATCATGTTTGCTTTTATTGCAAATCCACATTAGGTCAACATGCTCAAGGTAGAGGGCAGTTGGACTGGCTTCTCGAAAGCCTTAGCGCTCAGGCTGCTTCTCTTCGTGGCCCCATTCCCCTTCCCCTCCCACTTCCCTTCCCCTCCCCGCTCCCCTTCCTTCTGCATCCCTAAGATGCTCATCTCTGGCTCTTTAGAAAGCTTTGCTGTTGATGCAGTCAAAATTTGTAAAATTCTCACACCCAACTCTGGATCACAGAGCAGATTTCTTAGCACTTCTGCCTGATGAGAGACGAGACAAAGAGCTCCCCAGAGGAAGTAAAATGCAAGCGAGAGTTCGTTAAGAGCAGGTACTTTTAAAAGTAAAACTGAACAATGAGTAAGGTCTGAGGGGCTCATGTATAACATGAGGGCTCTAACTCCTGATAGTGCATTTAATAATAGAAAAAAAAAACCAAAGTAAGTTTCAGCACATCTACCTCGCCCCGTGCATCATCCCATCCCTGTCTCAGACCCCCGCTCCCCACGAGTGGGGCCCCTAAAGGAGATACGTGGATTTACATGATGCATCTGTGGTTTTTTGTCTTGAAAGGTGACACAGCTGGCCAGCTACTTCGAGCCCCTGATCTTAGCTGCAGTTGGTGTCGCCTCCAAGATTCTGGACCATCAGCAGCAGATGACGGTGCTGGACCAGACCAAGACGCTCGCAGAGTCTGCCCTGCAGATGTTGTATGCAGCCAAGGAAGGTGGAGGAAACCCCAAGGTATGGTTCAGGATCCTGGGACCCACCTAGGGCTGCTGAGAAGCTCTTAGATATTCCTCGGTATTGAGTCCCTCCAAGGACAATACCTCCAGTTCTTGGTTGATAGTATGTGACTTCCCACTCAAAGGTGGGAAATAATCTTTGATTGGCCTTCCGGGGAACCTTGAAGAGGAACGTCAAGAAGTATACCTAATTAAGCCTTTTTGTTAAGTGATTTTTTTTTTCCCATGACAGAATACGTAGGCAAGCATCCTTGGGAAAGAAAAACATTGGGGTGGTTATTTCAGGAATAAAAATTAATACCTGCCAGGCACCTGCTCAGTGTTGACACCCAACTTGGGCAAAGCAAAGCTCAGTTGTCTTCCAGAGAATATCGTTTCCATTCCTGAGACTCAAGTTCAATGCAAAACGTAGGACAAGGTCACCCATGGCATGTGTTTCTCTTGTCTTGGATCAGCAGTTGCCTATGAAAATCTCCCTTACTAGTTCCACCTGGGACATTTCCTCAGCCTGATGTGTCTTGTCACCCAGCTTCTTGAAGTGGCTGAAGATGGTGACGGCATGCCATCTGCTCTCAGGGATGATATCTGTGTCTGAGTGATGGTTTTACTTGTGAAACCATCTTGTGCCATAAGTTCCCCCAGGGTTCTGGTACCTTGAGAGGAGGTTGGAGGCTCCTCCTGCTATTTGTACCTTCCAGCAGGTGCCTCCATGTAGTCAATCTGAGCTTCCTGGGTCCTCACCTCAGCAGCCCGTGGGAACACGGGTTGGAATGATTTGTGTGGGATACTTGCCTCTAAGCTATAGGAATCCCTATGATGTGCATATTATTTTTAGTGTGCTTTGTTGCAGCTCTAAGATCTTCACATCTGTAACATGGTACAGCAGAGAAGATTCTAGAGTAAGAGTCAGAATCACAAAATAGTAACCTTGGAACTCACAGTTACTGACTGAGTGCTGGTTCTATGTCATCTCTTCTACCCTATATCCTCTTGATATTTAATCTTCGTAAAAATCCCATGGTGTATGAAGGTTCCCATTGTACAGATGTGGGAACTGAGTCTGCTTAGGTAAGTCATCCTGCATCACAGGAGAAGTGGATGTGGAGTCAGGACTGAGCCTACACCCTCTGGAATCAGAAGCTGACTGCCCACAGCAAGGACTGGAGAGAGGTCAAGCAAAGCTGCAGGCAAGAGGCCACATGTGGCTAGTTGGTCTCACAAAAAGAAAGTATTTGGCACACGAGGGTGGCTTGAGGCATGCTAGCAAGGAGGAACAGCACATACAAAGGTGTGTATAGGGTTATAAAAGGATTGTGGTGTCTTTGGAGAATAGTGTTCAGTCTGATGTCCGTGGAACATATAGAGAGTGGGGATGACCAGCAGGGAATATAGACTTGGCTATGTCATGACCACTCTTCCCTCCCCCACTGTAAGACCTTTGGGCTTTATTGTAAAGTGTAAGTGAGGACTTAGAACCCATCCGGAGTTGAGAAACACCACTCTGGTAGCAGCGCAAATAATGTCTTAGACTTGGGTTTTCTGTGTTCAGTTTTTCCAGTCATGTATCTGGCAACTACTAAGAGCCTAATTCTTGGACTGCTAAAAATACTGAGAGCCAGCCAGCACCCTCAAGTTGTTCTCAGTCTTCAGGAAAGAAAGGAGGCTTGTTGCCAAAATGGTGAGGTTGCACAAGAAGAACAAGAATGCTCTTCTGGGGGCACCTGGGTGGCTCAGTGGGTTAAGCCTCTGCCTTCGGCTCAGGTCATGATCTCAGGGTCCTGGGATCGAGTCCCGCATCGGGCTCTCTGCTCGGCGGGGAGCCTGCTTCCTCCTCTCTCTCTCTGCCTGCCTGCCTCTCTGCCTACTTGTGATCTCTCTCTGTCAAATAAATAAATAAAATCTTTAAAAAAAAAAAAAAAAGAATGCTCTTCTGCCTGATAGCTGAGTGATAGGTGCCCCTGAGTTGGCCCCGCCCCCCTTGCACCTGCCCCACGGGAGGTGAAGGGGGGTAGGACTCGCCTTCCAGACCCAGTTCTGGGTTATCTTTTCTCCAGGGCTGACTGCCACATGGCTCCAACCCTGACCTGAGAGAATTTCATTCCCAGCAGAGTAATTCCAATTAGGACTTTTCTGGGTGTATAAGATATTAGCATATCTGCTTAGACTGCAAGTTCAGAGCTCCCTGTGGAATTCTGTTTTATACCAAGAAATTCAGAGTCAGGAGCATGTGTAGTCAGCACTGTAAGCTTTACAGGACATCTTCTGCTTGGGAATGGCGGCTGGATGCGAGAGTGGGACAGTTTTCAGTGTTTGAGCCGAAGTGCTGGGGACAGGCTGAGACATCATGGTGAAGGCAGGACAGGTGTATGTGTCTTTTCCCCTCCCTGGCATCCTGCATTCAGCCTGTGCTCTGTCTGCAGACCCCGACAGGCTCCCTAGAACACTACAAGCTGGGTTTGAGGTCCTTTCTTAGGAGGCTTAATGCAGAGACATAATCGCCTTGGGTGCTATTCTTTGGGCAAATATTTTCTAGGTGTTACCTGCTAGGTCTTAGGGGATGTGTGTATGTGTGTTAAGATGTTGTGTGTCACTGTTTGCAGAGGAAATGCAGTTAAATGATCATCAGTGGTTCTGATGTGGTGTAAAAGAGAATAAGCTTTGGAGTCCAACATAATTGGATTCAAATCCCAGTTCTGCCTCTTGCTAGCAAATTACTTCATTTCTTTGCTTCCCCCTCTAAACAGTGGGGTTAATAATGAATACCTCTCAGGGACTGTTATAGAGATTGACTGAGATAATGTGCCTGACACAGTAGGTATTAAAGAAAGGTGGTGGGGAGGAGGGAGGGAGGGAGGAAGGAAAGAAAGAAAAAAAAAGAGAAAAGAAGCAGCCCCAGAGTCCGGTGTTAATGAATCCTGGGATCACGAGGCATTTGCTGGGTAGCCTCACCCTCACCCCACGGAGCCCCCTTCCACACTCCCTTCTACCCCACCCAGCGCCTCCCAACATCCTCCTTGAAGGGCCCTTCCTGCTTCTGCAGGAGACACCCAGCCCTGTGCACTGCTGGGCAGTTCTAATGATCAGTTGGGTTTTTTTTCCCCTTCTGCTAACGTTGACTTGTGTACCCCAACCCCCCGTGGCCTTCTCCCATTTTCCAGATTCCTGTGATGTCTCTGCCTGCTTTACTGGCCTTTGTAGTTGAAGCACTAGAATACAGAAATAAGGCTCCCTTGGAAGTAGACTTCAGACATGTTTCCAAAAAAGAAGCGAGTCTGATTTTTCTCCTGTGTTGTGCCATGAGGAGCCTTAACAAAGAGCCCCTCCAGAATCTAAAATAATGACCTCATTGTTGAGCCCTCTGAGTCCACTTCCCAGATTGCTGGTGGGCTTTTAAGGATGCCTTAATTGAGCACCTACCGGGTCTTTGGGTGTCTGAACCCGTGTGCCAGGTGACCGGCATGTGTGATTTGGACGCGGCTGTGTGGTAGAGGCGAGGTTTGCCCTTGGAGCTGGAGGAAGCGGCCCTGGGAGAGGCTCGGAGTAATTGGAGGAGGCTTCACAGCCTCTCAGCTGACCCATTAAGGGTCTGTGACTCAAATATGCGGAGTGAAGGGGAGCGGGCCTAGAGAACTCCTCACAGGAGCAGATGGGAAGGTAATTGTTTCTGGGACAGCCAAGGGCAAGGATGTGTTTTCGTAGGGTTAGATGCCCCAGTGTGGAGAAAGCGTCCTTCACATTTTCCAGGGAGTTCGGAGAGCAGTCTTGTGACTCACTATCACCGCCCCCACAACCTGCCTCTTGTCCCTTTCTCAGGCCATGGGGGATAGCAGACACGTGGCCAGCAGTGCTCAGAAACATGCACTCGGCTTCTGCCCAGAAACGTGCCCTCTGCTTGAACGTGAATGTTACAGCATTCCTGACATTTTCGTGCCACCCGTGATGATCTGATTTCAAGTGCGTTTTAGAGAAATACATACCTTTCGGTTTTACTGTTTTCATCCATATTTGTATGAGGTGCTCTCTTGAGAGGGTCACGTGCAGAAAATGTCACCTTTCAGACTTCTGTCATCAAAAGCGAGCAATCTGCACATTTTGTGTTTTACCTTCTCTATACCATGAAATCAGCCATCAACCTAAATTACCAGTTTCCCTCTCTCACATCCCTAAGAGAGAGCTCTGTGCAGCCTGACATACTCAAGACAACCATCCGCGGTCTTACAGAGGCATAGCTCGTCAGAGGCCCTATGGAAGATGTCTTCTGGATTCCCTCGGCTTTTCCGTTCCGCACACCGAGCCAGTTCCTGGGGCTCACACAGCCTCCTCTTACAAGTCCTCTCTTTCAGTTAGCCAGTCAAAAGAGTTACATTTACCTTCCCTCCCTGGCCTCCTAACCTTCTCATCCATCAGAGGGAAGGGGCAATTTCTTGTGCCTTTGGAAGAGGCGTCTCCCTTTCAAAGCCACTGCGTGGCGGGGTTGGGGGTGGGGAGCAGCACCTGAACCAGTGTGATTCTGACAGTGACTACCTGGTGTCAGGTCAGATTTCCCAGGTTAAGGGCACAACCCAAGTTCAGGTACCAGCCATAAGATCCCAGGTTCCCAGGCCATCCTCACTCTGACCAGGTAGCTCCAAATTCCAGGGGTTCTCTCTACCCCTTCAGGTTTAATAATTTGCTGGAATGACTCACAGGACTCAGGAAATTGCTCTACTTACTATTACCATTTTATTATAAAGGCTACAAACCATGCAGAAGGTGAGGTCTGAGGGCATCTTAAACATGTCCCAAGGATGAGTCACACTCTCAGCTTAGTGCTGTCCCTCACCAACCCGGGAAGCTCACTCCAGCTCTGCTGCCCAGAGTTCTATTGGGATTTCTTCCTGTAGGGTGGATCGAATGAATCTAGTCAGATGACCAGTGATTCAGTCTGCAGTCCTCTCCTGTCCCCCAAGGTCAGGCTGATACTCTGTTGCTCAAAGCCACAACCCTCTAATCGCATGGTTGGGCTCCCCAGCGTGGCCAAGCCCCCATCCTGAAGCTGCCTACAGGCCACCCTGAGTCCCCTTCTTAACCTAAACTAATGTTTGGTCCTGGGGGCCCACTGTGAAGCACAGTCCTTGACCACTCGGGAAATGCTAAGCACTTGAAGGCTCCCTCCTAAGCGCCTAGAACAAAAATCAGCCAAATGTTTGACCATTTCCCACTGGCTGAGGTCCCAGGGTTGGGCTCATCGGGTGGCAAGTGCTGAGTAAGAGCAGCCCGGCCAACTCTGGGAGAGGTAGCAAATCCTGAGGCCCCTTGCCTTTGCCACGTGGTACTTGGGGGCCGTCCCCTTGTTTAAAAGGACCCTGTTTGCAGGGAGAGGCTAAAACTAGATGGCATATTCCCTAGATTAAGGTTTGTTTTTCCAGTAGTGCTGAGAAATTTGACCTGATCTGGCCATCTGCTCAGCTTCCTTTTGACCAGTGGCATCCTTTCAGCAGATGGCCAGCTGGTCGGTGGCCTTGGTTGGCCACCAGATCCATAAGCTTTCCTGCTGAAGCTTCCATTTTCCGATGGCGACCGTCGGAGGGGTCCCTGGCGGGGACGTTGTCCGACTCTCACCTTGCGGTGGGTTGTGAGGGTGAACAGGACACGCACAGTGGGGATGAGCACAGTCCCTGGCACCAAGAAGTCCCTGAGAAGTGGTGGCAGCGGGCCTCTCTTCCTGCTGTTCCAGGCTTTGGTATTTGCTATTGTTCCCAGTGCCTGTCAGATGCTAAAATACCTGACCGGAGATACAAGAACAGAGATTTTGCTGCTGGTTTGAAAGTCTCATTGGGCCCTCAGGCTGGGCTCGAGGGCAGGGAGGGAGGGCCAGGGCCTGTTCTGACTGCCCAGGAGCCTGGTCTCTGCCTCAGCTCTGCCATCCATGCCTGGTTGGCAGCACAGAAACAGATTGTTCCATTTATTTCTAAACAAGCCTCTCCAGAGGAGAAATTTGCACCAACACCCTGTGAAGTTTATCTTTGTAAAAAAAGAAGAAAAAAAAAAAAGAAAAAGAAAATACTTGTGAAAATAAAAATGAATGTCTCACCCTTTACCTTTGCCCCAACTCCCCACAGTGACTTGATCAAACCCTTTATTTCCTATGAACACTGTGCTTCTAGAGGGGAGGAGAGCCAGCTGTTGGCAAGGAGCACACAGTCTAGTTGGGGTGGGTGCTGGGTTGATGGAGAGGTGAGGGAAGGGGGGCAGGAGCCGTATGGCACACACCGTGCCAGACATTTCCCATACAGTGCACTGGTCGGCTCCTCTTCACAGTCCACATCCTTCCTGCCCCCGGACCTTTGTACAGCCTGTGTCCTCCGCCCAGCATGCTCTCCCTTTCCTCCTCACCCCATCAACTCTGCTGGATACTGGTCTCCGCTTCAACCCAGACACCTCTCTAACTCCAAAGCTGGCTTCGGGGCCTTCTCAGGGGCTGTCGCAGCTAGCTGTTGCTGCAAACAAGCCGTTCTAAAACTTAGTGACTTAAAACAGTACCGTCTGAGAGTGATCTCTGGTGGGTCTACAGGTCCACGGAGCTCAGCGAGCTGGTTCTCACTCAGAGTACCTCCTCCCACTGCCACCAGGTGGCGGCTGGGGCTTGAGTGACCTGAGGGCCCATTGCTCCGGGGTCTGGTGCTTGAGCTGAAATCACGGAGATGCTTTGGGGCTGGGGCTCCGTGGGCTGCCCTTTGTACCTCTGTGCAGTCTCACCGTGCAGTCTGCCCAGCACACGGCCTCCTTTCACAGAGGCCGAGGCCTTCACAGGCCCATGTCCTGAGAGAGAGCTGAGCAGAAGCTGTGTCGTGTTGCAGTATTGAGTCTCAATTCCCCATATCCTTTTTTCTAAGGCCTTCACCTCTCTGACTCCAGAGTTGCTTCTCAGGGCTGCAGAAATCCAAAGGAAAGCCAGTGAGAGCATGAGGAGAGAGCCATCCAAGGAGGGCTGCTGGAGGAGGCGGTATTTAGGCTGGGCCTTGAAAGAGGGCTAGGATTTGCATGGGGCAAAGGGAGGAGGTAAACACAATAGAACCAGCTGCTACAGGCTATTGGCGGAGGGGGAGAGGATGGAGCCATGAGGAGGCTGCTGAGGAAGCCGGTGGAGGGAAGAAGTCCTGAGAGCGACTCCCTATCTGAGGTGGGAAGAGTCAAGGGATCTTTGTTCCTCAAGGCTCTTTGTCCCTGTTAACTTCTGAGTTAATTTTTGCCCTAATGGTCAATAATTAGCATTTGCATCCCAACACCTTGTTGGTGTCTTGATGTGACCATCCATGGTCCACATACTTCACATCTTGTCACGTGTCATTTTAGAAGACCTGGATTCCCTTGGCTTTTCTGTTCCACACACCGAGCCAGTTCCTGTGGCTCACACAGCCTCTTCTTAGAAGTCCTCTCTTTCAATAAATGAAACAACTTGGGATCAGGAGGGAGACAAACCATAAGAGACTCTTAATCTCACAAAACAAACTGAGGGTTGCCGGGAGGAGAGGGGTAGAAAGAGGGTGGTGGGGTTATGGACAATTGGGGAGGGTATGTGCTATGGTGAGTGCTGTGAAGTGTGTAAACCTGACGATTCACAGACCTGTACCCCTGGGGCTAATAATATATTATATGTTTATAAAATTTTTTTTTAAATATTAAAAAAAAAAAGAAGAAGTCCTCTCTTTCAGTTAGCCAGTCAAAAGAGTTACATTTCCCTTCCCTCCCTGACCTCCTTAGCTTCTCATCACCAGGGAAGGTGCAGTTTCTTGGGCCTTTGGAAGGGGCGTCTCCCTGTGAGGTATGTCAGGGCAGCCGTGGCCACTGTGTGGGGGGCCGATTCTGATGCTGACTACCTGACATGAAGTCAGGCACCTGCTACTAGGCTGTTCCTTTTTCTGCACCCCACCCCCAAGATTTTATTTATTTATTTATTTATTTGAGAGAGAAAGTATGTGCACGAGCATGGGGAGGAACAGAGGCAGAGAGAGAAGCAGGCTCCCCACTGAGCAGGGAGCCCAATGTGGGGCTCAATCCCAAGACCCTGAGATCATGACCTGAGCCAAAAGCAGACACTTAACCGACGGAGCCACCCAGGCACTCCTAGACTGCCCTTACTATAAATATATGCTGCAGGTATCCATATCGTCTCATTGGAATTCTGCATAGTGTTGTTCCAATTATTCCCATTGTGCTGAGGAAGCCACGCCTAGGACCGCTTAGCTAGTAAGAGGTGGATCCAGAGCTAGAACCCAGTTTTTATGATGGCAGGACCTAGGCTCCTTCTGCAACTGTCTCCCATTGGAGGTGTTTTTCAGGAGCCTGGAACCACCGTCGTTTCATCTTTCATCCATTCATTTACCTGGTGTCTCCTCAGTGCATGATGCGCTTGCGAAACTCTGGCAGGTGTTGGAGTGTCTCCGAGTTACAGTCAGAGGGAACTTGGGAGCACTCGAGACTTTGCCTGCAGAATGTCAGTCCCTGGAGAACTTTGCTCCCTCGTCCCTCCAGGCTCGTGGCAGTGTAATTTGTGACATAATTCCAAAGGCTCTTTGTCTTTCCACAGAGGTATTTCTCCTCTATTTCACTACATTGCCACAATCCAACCTTATTTGCAGGAAGGGAATTCTAGAGTGTTGTGCAGCTTTGAAGAGAAGTGCATTTGTTGTGGACATGTTTTTTCCCTTATATTAGGTTTTGGTTTTTTCTTAATTAAACCTGTAAGCTTGCGTCATTGGGAATCAGTGGCATTCTCTTTCTATCATCCTGGACAGATTAACATAAAACTGGTCCTGTCATAGGATGCTGTTTGATATTGTAATTTTGTTTTTCCTTTTGATTATAAAAAGACATCTTTTTCTACTGCTCTTTCTGATTTGTAGTGATTTTGCAAACAAATGTACCAACAGAAAGAAAAGGAAAAATCCAGAATCCCTGTCGTGCTCCGTAATGGGGATAGAGTTTTGTGTTGTGTTTTTTTAAGGTTATACCTAAAAGAAGTGAAGTGATTTCTGAGGAGACTGAGCACCATTTTCCTCTGCTTATGGAAACTTCTCACAGTCCTCTTTCTGCTTTCCCTTCTCAGGCCCAGCACACCCATGATGCCATCACAGAGGCCGCCCAGCTCATGAAGGAGGCCGTCGATGACATCATGGTGACACTGAATGAAGCCGCCAGTGAAGTGGGGCTGGTGGGAGGCATGGTGGACGCCATTGCAGAGGCCATGAGCAAGGTAGGCCTGGGCTCCCAGATGCTCACCTTTGTCCCTTGACCCCAGTTCCTCCTCGGTTTCCCTCAGACGTGGTCCTAGGTGCTTTTCTCTAAGGAGCAGCCAGTCAAAGCAGATACCAAAGACCGTCCTCTTTTCCTGAGGGTTTCGATCAGTGTACACACATCCTATCCTCTGTCCTACGTGGTATTCATTCTTGGTTATTCATTCATTACTTTGGAAGCCACTCTCACCCTGTCTTCTGGTTTTACACAGGGAAAAATAATGGTGATGGAAAAGGTATCATTGGTTTCTTCACTTACAAAATGGAAATAGGTATTTACCTCCCCTGTTTACCTCCTAGAGTAGTCGTGGGGAACAAAGTCCAAAGTGAAATAATGAAGGGATTCCCAAGGGCTGGTGTTCGGAGTGGCTCCTTTGGAATCATGGGGAGCACATTCTTGGGCCCTACCCCAGACCTAATCAATTGAAATCTCTGTGGACTTGAGCCAAGGAATCTCTGGATTTTTTTTTTAAATTTTATTTATTTATTTGACAGAGAGAACACAGGCAGGGGGAGCGGCAGGTGGAGGGAGAGGGAGAAGCAGGCCCCCCACTGAGCAGGGAGCCCAGTGTAGGACTCGATCCCAGGACCCTGGGATCATGACCTGAGCCGAACGCAGATGCTTAATGGACTGAGCCACCCAGGCACCCCAGGAATCTCTGGATCTTTTAAATCCCCCCCATGGTTTTGGTAGCCAGATGCAGACACCACTTAAGTAGTATGTGTGAAAGCCCATAGTGAACTCTTGCATGCAGTGGGCATGGAAGACAACGTGACAGTCATTAATCCTCCAGTGACCCCTTGGTGGTTGAACTGGATGAGTAGGGACTGTGACGGGAGAGTATCTCCTCTTTCCTCAAGGAAGCCTTCACTAGTCATGTCAGTTTGATAGTCATTAAAATTAACAGTTGTTCAGCCACATCTCATTTCCATTCTGTGATAGCACCGCCAAGAATTTTAGATTTTGTCCCTGTTTTGAAATGTCCATTGTCAGATTGTGAATACGTTATTATGGTTTTTCAGGATAATAAGTGGTCTTTAATTGCTAATTTAGAGAAGATTGGTTGGTTGGTTTCTCCATAAAGAGGTGATAGCCTGAAACTATAATTAGGATAATTCCCCTTAAACATTCATTATGTAGTCATTAGCAGACCGAGAGAGTCACGAGCCAGGCGGGAATGCCAGGACTCCTTTAGACACCCCGGACAGGCCTTGTCAGATCACTCTGGTAATTTTTGCTGTGGGCTTCTCGTTCCTCAAATATGGACAGTTTGGCAGAAAATGAGTGAAATTCCCCTCTTTCTAAAGCTTTTGGGGAAATCTCAGTGGTTGTGTTTGGTTTTCAGGACATCAGAACACCTGAGCTTTGAAAGTAAGCCATGTTTCAGGGCCCCTGGGTGGCTTAGTTGGTTAAGCATCTGCTTTCAGCTCAGGTCATGATCCTGGGGTCCTGGGATCGAGTCCTGCATCAGGCTCTCCACTCACCAGGGAGACTGCTTTTCCCTCTGCCTCCCGTTCCCCTGATTGTGCTCTCTCTTTCCGTCAAATAGATAAATAAAATCTTTAAAAGAAAAAAAAGGAAAGTAAGCCATGTTTCCATGAAGGAGATTAAATAATGGAGCTCAAGTTTTCTCAATACAAATTAGAAATTCAGGTGACTTTTTTCTCACTAGGAGAAGGCATTTTTCCAAATGACTCTAATGATAGGTAAGAGTTCCAAAATCTCTGGAATGTGGAAGTCAGATTCTTGAAGTCTTTTTCGATAGCTGCTGAGCCTTGCATACCAAGATGGATTTTCAGTAAAGAAAGCAGCACTTGCACTGTCTGATGTCAGTGGTGGGACAGCTACTCCCTCACTCAGCCCAGGACACTCCCCACTCTTTTGGAAGGGCTGGGAGAGAAGTCTGGCATTACCTGATAGCAATAATTAGGAACTTCTAATGACAGGATCCACAGAGGCCAGTATAAGGGGGTTCTTTCTGCCATTCTGCAGAGTATACAATGGGGGTTTATTGGTACCCCCAAACTCCTCCTACCCAGACCTGATAGCTGTGGTTCTACCCAGTGCCTCTTCCACATTCTCTGTTGTTGAGCCTACCCCAACCTGCCCATTGCTGCCCACTTTGTATTCGGTGATACTCCAGGGCCTTTGAGCCCATAAGCAGTAAAGTGTTAGAAATAGGGCGTTTTCTGAGTTTGGGTTATTTGGTCACAGCACTGATAGACTGTCATCATCATTGTCTGAAATTCTCAGTCATTGAGTGACTGGCAGAAAAAATGAGCGTACCCATCATTGAGTGTAACTTGGATGTAATTTGTGCCCCTTTTGGTGCTTCTGCCATGGAGGTTCATCCTGGAATTCTCTATGTCTAAGCACCAGAAGGTTTGGGAATTGATAGGTTAACATGAAGTAATTGGGTTTCTGGGCGACCTTGGACAAATGACTCAAGCTCTCTGAACCTTGGTTTCCCTATTGAGTGAGGTCAATGGTTCTCAGTCTTGGGGTTTTTGTGACCCACTACCTTTTCTTTGTTTGCTTCTTTGAGTTGTTGGGTATTGATGGTGGTGATAGTTTTTTCTTCTTTCTGACCAGGGGAGGGGGTTAAAGAGACAAAAAGCCCGCTCTCTGCATCACTACTGTTTCATAACGGAAAGGTCATGTTAACATCCCCCTCAAAAAAAGTAGGAAGGCTATAATCTCAGAACAAAGGAGAGTTCTTTGAACTAAATAAATGTGAAATTTAAAAAAAAAATGATCACTTTGTTCTTCCCTTTTTCATTATCTTCGGACTGGCAGGTTGTGTTCTAAAATTCCCTCCAGCTCCAGCTCCTGGTGTGTCTGCTCTTAGACTGTGGCTCATACGAAGTCTCCCAGCATGTTGCTGGACACGTAGAAGATGCCCAATCAGTTTATACCGAGTGATTGAGTCCACAACTCAGTCCTCATTTGACCAGCAGGACCCCCATAGTGTGATGGAGATCACTGGCAGCAGCTCATTCCTTATAAAGAATCCCAGAAAAATCCAGCCTGGAGTCCATGTTGATGCTTTGGTGGAAGTTTGGTAGAAATGCTTCCAGAACCGTGCGGCCACATCACACATGGGCAGCAGGAAACTGTTCCTTCGGTTCATGTCTTAGTTAGCGCCTGCTTGCGACCTTGAGCTCTTATTGAAGACACCATCTAATGTTTCCTAAGTGCCCTCTTGGTCCCTAGTCTCTGCCGCGACTGCGAACTATATGGCAGAGAGCTGCCAGGAAGGTCTTCTCAAATATGTCGTTGTGTACCCCAGATCCCAACATTTTCCTCATGATTTCAAGGTTCTTCATCAGACAGCTCAGCTTCATCCTCACTGCTCTAACAGTCCCCTCTTCTGTCCACTGCACTCAATCTTCCTGTGTTCACGTCTCCTTATTTTGGCTCCTCACCTGGAATACCATTCAGCAGTCAATGGTGACGGTAATGATGAAGATGGTGGTGAAGATGTTGCCTTTTTCTTCATCGTGGTCATCATTGACATTGTCATCATCTTTGTCATCAACCTGGTCACCATCTCCTCTTCTTTCATGTAGCTCTTGGCCGGGTATGCTCTCAGTTGATGTGTACTACAACCTTCTGATGCTAGGAAGTTTCCACTGAAGGACCTGAACCTCAAAATTTAAGCAACGAGCTTGGGACCCATTCATAAGCCCTGGAACCAGGTCTCCAAGACAAGACTTCTGAACCAATATGTCCTCAACCCTTCGAGGGACAGAGTCATTGTCCCACTTGTCCCGGCTCTTCCCCTCACAGCAATCTCTCCCATCTCTCAATTCGTATTGCTCTCAAAGTCAGATGAGGAACTAGTGCTTCCAATCCCTTGTCTTCCCCAGCTTAGAACAGAAGGAGGGTTCCAGGGCATAGACCTCTATGGACTACACCATTCCCAGGGAAGCCCTTCATAGTGTAGATTCTGCCTCCTCTTCCAGTTCATCTTCTGCCTTTCTCTGCTCCCCTAAAAGTGTCTGGCTTATGCCCACCACCATATGCTTGAACTCTAATCTACTTCTTAGGACCCCTTCCCCTACCTTCTACATGTAGCGGACTCTTCCCCTGGTGAGATTTGGCAGAAATGTTGTGCCTTGGGAATGCTCTCAATCTCCTCTCAGACAAGGCTTGGGGCCCCCCTTGCCTGTGTATCCCAAGTGCAGTCTTTGTACCTCTGTTAAAGTCCTTATCACCAAAGCTGGGGGATGCTGTTGACTCTTAGCCAAAGAAATTCTGTGGGCATCTCCATTTTTCAAAATTCCCAGTAAATACAGCCCATACATGAACTGTCCTCTCCTGACATATGGGTTCTTTTTCTCTCCTCTGTAGCTGGATGAAGGCACTCCTCCAGAACCAAAGGGAACATTCGTCGACTATCAGACGACTGTGGTTAAATATTCCAAAGCCATCGCGGTGACAGCTCAGGAAATGGTAAGAGGAAAAGAGCTGCCCCACCCACTGTTGGTTGCCCTGGTGTCCACCACAACCACCACTGAGTCTTCAAATCAGGGTCTCTGTTAGACAGAGACTACCCCTTGTTTCTAGTTCCTTCTGGGCCCCAGCTCTGTCCTTTATCTGTGGTCTCTCTGGCTGCCTGTGGTCTAGACACCCCCATCCGCTGGAGCTCTCATTTCCTGGAAAAGCTGCAAGAGGGAATTAGAGATAATTGAGACTTGGGCATGAGGACAAGGGAGCAAAGGAGGGAGAGAAAATGAAAAGGAAGTTAGAGATAAGGGGAAGGAAAACAAATCCTATTCACCTTGCATAGGTCTTAAGGTGTGTATATAAAGTTACATACAAGAGAAGACGTGTAGGGCCCAATAGAGGTTGTCTAATGGAATCAAGGTATAGTCCTTGGACAGAAAGATATGCCAGTCTTTCAGGCAAAGTGAAACAGCATGGTTATATAAAGACAATTTCCCTGACAAGGAAGGTATGTGACCTTTGGAGGTAATTTTCTTTTTCCTTTTTTTTATTTTTGAGAAAATGTATTGCCATCGGAATTGTATTATATGCCTCTTTAGATTAAAATAGCATAAAGAATGGAGAATGCTATCTTGATAGGTTAAAAAGTTGTACAAAAGACAACCAGTGGTGTCCTCGAAGAATAAACAGGAGTACATAGTAAGAAAGTTCCTCTTCACCCTTTGAAGGCTCAGATGCCACGGAATAAGATTTGGGACCATGTCTCTCTGCTGCTGCCGTGTGAGTCTGAGTAGAGAGACGAAGCAGCCTCCTGGCTGGAGGGACCAGACTGAGCCGTGGCGCCGCGCCTACCCCACCAGGCCGGCCCCTCGGGATGATTTTGTCATGTAGTCATGTGTCCACTAGAGGTTGAGCTTGGACCACAAAGGCTTCCCTGGCCGCTGCTCCTCCTCCTTAGAAACCCTGTGATTGTGCCAGGTTCACTGTTGCTTAACAGGACGTGGGCCGGCAAGGAGAATAGGAGCAGTACCCATCTCCGGGACTGAAAGAGCTGGCGCTGCTCCGGGGGCCTCCGGGGCGGGGCATGGGTCAGATGAGGGAGCACAGCGCAGCAGGAGGCGAAAATCTCTGGAGTGGCCTCCTGGTATTTCTGGAACGTCTCCTGGGTTGGGTTCTCAGCAGGCCCATCTCAGGCCCGGATGTCTATGCCCTTCAGGAGCCCAGCTGAGGGCTGCGTGGCCACTGCTAGGTTAGCCAGCCTGGACCCTGAGTGGGCAAGGGCTCTGCTTTATCATGTCGGGTTACTCCGGAATTGCTGTGGTCTGTGTGGCAGGACTCAAAAGAAGCAGCTGAAGGTACAGCCTCCCTCTCTTGGGGTTCCCAAGGAACCCATGCCTACACCTGCCAGCCAGTGACATTTCCTGGCAAACATGCCTTAGATGGCTAACCCTTCCCTTTAGCAGGGTTAATGGGCAGCAATGGGCCATTCAAAACATTTATTTTTAAGCTCTTCCTTTTTTTAAATTTTTTTAAAAGATTTTGTTTATTTATTTGACAAAGAGGGAGAGATAGCAAGAGCAGGAACACAAGCCAGGGGAGTGCGAGAGGGAGAAGCAGGCTTCCCGCCAAGCAGGGAGCCCTACGAGGGGCTCGATCCCAGGACCCTGGGATCATGACCTGAGCTAAAGGCAGATACTTAACAAGTGAGCCACCCAGGCGCCCTCTTTAGCCCTTCTGTGGCCACCGAGAGAGAGAAGAGGTGCAGCAGGAGGGAAGCCTCTTAGGAAAGACAAGGACACCTTTCTGGGGGGCAGTTAAAACTGCTGTTCGGAGCACTAAGAGGCATTTTGTCAGAGGAAAAAGAAGGTCTTGAAACGAGTGTGTTAGGTAGGATAAATTTTTAGTAAGTTTTTCTATGAAGCAGGCAGAAAATACTGAATATCCTAATGAGGAGGAGGCATAGCTCAGCCGTTGAGGCTGCAGTGGACACTTAACCAGATCTGTGGCTGAACCCTTGTCCTCCTTTGGCACAAATTGCTTATAAAGCTGTATTCTCTTGAATTATCTTCCTCCCAGATACTCATCTGCCACTTCTCAATCATGGTTTCCCTGACAGCCCTGCTATCCTCACATCCTCTTGCCAGGGTGGGACCTGCTTCTGGGTTCCCAGAGACCAGGTCAGGTCTCTGCTGCAGAATGTGACCAAGGATGGGCACTGCCTAGGGCTCATACCCCCTGCATTCCCCAAGGGAAGTCTCATGGTGACCCACAGGGCCAGACTGGTGGGGGCTGCCGTGCTCACCTCCCAGTGTGGACCGTGAGGACCTGCCCAGCCTGAGCCTAGCATGTCTCCCACTGGCCCCACCAGGACCTGCTGGCCTGAGAGGGGCCCTGGCCTGTTGTGCACGTCGCAGCATGGGCTTTGCTTGAATTCCCCTCTCCAGCCCCAAATGCAAGTCCAGAGCTTAAAAGTGAATGAAACCCTTTGGCTTCCAGTAGAATTAACACATGGTTCTCATGCTTTTTTCCGTGTGTGTGTGTGTGTGTGTGTGTGTGTGTGTGTGTGTGTGTCTTGCTTGTTTTCTTTTTCCAGATGACTAAGTCGGTTACTAACCCGGAGGAGTTGGGAGGACTGGCTTCACAAATGACCAGTGACTATGGGCACCTGGCTCTCCAGGGCCAGATGGCAGCAGCCACGGCGGAGCCAGAGGAGGTCTGCCACCATAAGCCCCTGTTTTAAGAAGCAAATGCACATGGGTACCCACTCCCGGAGGATTCTGGCTAGCTCAGCTCGACTCTAGAAGATTCCAGCCTGGTAGCCAAAACTAGGCTTAGTTCCCACCACTCTCCCGCGCGTCCCCCAGCTTCAGACCCAGTAGCCCAGGCTGTGCTCAGAGGCCAGCAGGCGGAGAGCTGGGTCCACCTGGGGAAGTGGGCTTTCAGACAGGTGCCCTCTGTTGGGAGTGTCTGGCCAGGTTCCCTGTCTCCTGGCCTGTCACCTGACTCCCAAAGCAGAACACAAGCTACCATCTTCCTTTTGGTTAGGACATCCTCCTCAGTGATTTTCCTGTTTCCTAAAGGCTCACAGCAGTATTGGAAGAGCCGAGTGTGGGAATTAACCGTCCCGGTCTGAGAAAGGGCAGGCTAGCCTACTTTTGTGACACAAAGTCTTACCCAGCTATTGTTGGTGACTTTCTATGAACCGTCCCCCGTATCTCATATGAACTCCTCTTCATTACCTACCTCCCTTCCCTAAACCCTAAACTTCCCTTTCGCTAGTGGCCGAACACAGACTTTGCCTTAGAATGCCTATACCCATAAGAGCCTTAGTTTGGCCAAAGTTTGGTCCCAGAGGCCACTTTCTAAGAGCCCCCTTTCCTGTCTGATATGCCCGAGTAACCACGGGGTCCCCTGGGAAGCAAACAGGCCAGCTGGAGTGGCGCACACCTGACCGCATCCCTGCCAGCAATAGCAGAGAGGAGGTGTGCCATGCCCAGCTATCACATGGCTCCTTAGAGACACAGAGCTCGGTCTGCGGTAAAGAATAGTGGAGTACATTGCAGGGATGCTGAGAAGATGAAGGTAACTACATTCTGTGACACTGTATTAAACACAAACCCCGTTGATGATATTCCTAAGTGAAGCTGGCTCTCAGGGCGGGCAGCTGTGACTGATCTTCCCTTCCTGCCGTGACAGTCCGTGTCCCCAGGCCACTTAGTGCTGGTTTGCCTGGAGTCCATTCTAAGCATGTCTTCACAAAGACTCCCGGAGATGATGCAGAAATGACCCAAAGTTAAATCCCTTGCTAACATCTCATAACAATGCATGTGAACAGGAGTCTCTTATGTATGCACATGCTTACATACATATCTAGCATGGGAGGAAGGAGGTTTCTAACAGTGCCTGCACTTTGAGATTTTAGTATGGTTGAGTGTTTAGGCTGCAGCATGAATAATTCTGTTTGTAAGGAGTCTATGAAGTCACTACCCAGAAAGAAAAATCACCAGAAACCACCCCCCTCCCCCGGCCCCAATCAGGATTCTGTAGAAGATTGGATTTCCTAAACAAGCCTAAGGGAACTTATATCACAGGAAGGAACAATCTGGACAAAAGGAAAAAGTGTTAGGCTTTGCAGGACTCAAAAAACAAAGAGGCTGTGGGGAGGGTTTGGATCTCTGTTTCCAGAAATCTTTTTTTTTTTTTTTAAAGATTTTATTTATTTATTTGACAGACAGAGATCACAAGTAGACAGAGAGGCAAGCAGAGAGAGAGGGAAGCAGGCTTCTTGCTGAGCAGAGAGCCCGATGCGGGACTCGATCCCAGGACCTTGAGATCATGACCTGAGCCGAAGGCAGCGGCTTAACCCACTGAGCCACCCAGGCACCCCTCCAGAAATCTTTTAAAAATGGAATCCAGATCTGTCTGGTCGGTTCCGATGTTGACCCGCGGCCTGAGTTACTGTGTGAAGAGCCCATGATCTGTGGAGACCTTTCCACGTCTAAGTTCTTCAGAGCTCCCCAGCCCACGTGTGAAACAGGCAGATTTTCTTCCTGCAACCCAGACCATGAAGCAAAATACAAAATAACGTCAGAGCAGCCAGGAAAGGAAAGGTATTGCTGAAAGCCCCACACGAAATTACTTTAGTCCCTGGCCCCACATTTGTAGCAGCTGACGTTTTCATTAAGGTTCTCCCTTTACACCCATGCGTCTTGAGTTATATTTTACATTCCAGACACAAGAGCAGTGTGACCTGGAGCCAAAAGGGGCAGAGAGAATATACAATTACCAGTGGCTTGCTAAGGAAAATTCTTTGTGCGCATTTGCCTGACAGATATTTAGGGGAAAACTGAGACGGTCAGGGGGATCCCTAAGGCAATGTTGTTTTTTTATTCCAAGACTGTGGAATAAGTTTTCTCTCCCAAGGGGGCTCCACCTCACAGCATGTGAAAGTATTTCTATCCAGGGCAAGGAAGGAAGAAGTTGCTCCCTCACGGTCCTGCCGGCTGTGGTGCCGAGCCAGCATTTTGGTCTTTTCCAGAATGTGACAATTACAGGAGAAGCCCAACCTCTCCCCTCTGAACACCAAGCAGGAGCTTTATCTGCTGCTTTTTCCAGGGAAAACTCAAACTCCCGCTAACACCACTGTGAAAATGACTTCCTTGAGGAAAGTCAAAACCCTCAGGCAACTTCCCAAAGATCCCCCAGTTCTCTTGAAAAGGGAGATCCTGTGAGCCACGAGTGCTAAATATAAACGCTGGGGGGTAAAGATCTAGTGACTACAGCTTTGTCTCCGAGGGAACTCTGCTGTGAGCACGTGTAATACTATGTGTCTTCAAAGCTGGCGGGAACATTTGTCGAGAGCCTGTGGTAAGAACCACAGCCGTTTCCCAAACATGAGATGGGTAATCTACGCTAGAATTCTTTAAAACTTTCCGCTCCAAGACACACTTTTTGTAGGTGGAAAGTGATGCCCTTTTTCTGTTCTAAGCTCGTGATTCGTGCCCTTCCATTTTTTTTTTTTTTTCTTTTTAAGGAGAAACTCTAAAGTCTGCCAGCTAACATCTGCAGTTGCCTTTCAGTGTTCACAAATTCTCCCAGGCCAATGATATTTGACCTGGTTTCAGATGTGATTGTTTTGAAAGCCTGAGACAAATGTGTACATTTTGTTTAGTTTTAGGCAGTAAAGAAGATGATCAGTATTTCTGAGACCCCCTCCAACTGAAATTTGATCCAAAACTTCACAAAGGCCAGACTTCCAATTTCCCCCAGGATGTAAAACCAGGGGAAGATGCCCATTTGGGCAAGAAGGGAATTGAGGGTTTTTCTTGACGTTCGAGTCACGCTTTACTGCAGTTGCCAGTTTAAAACCCCAAGTTGGATGTCTGAGCCACATTCCTTTATAATACACACTGGTTGGTGGTAAGTCAGATTGCCCTGGGGGCTGGTCAGATTTGCTGAGAAATTTAGTGTTACTTTGAGAAGTTAGCATTTTTTAAACCCTTATCTTTTTAAATACAATCTTAAAAATGCATTCCCTCTCTCAGATGTTCTTGAAGCAGTACAGAATGTTCTGGGAGATTGCAGTAGAGTATGTTGCTTTTGTTGTCCCCTTTAAGTGCCTGTCCTAGCTGTCCCACATACCCGTGGAAAAGAATAATCGGAGAGATAGATGTTCATCAAGTCCACACCACAGATCAGATCCATGCTGGGGGCTGTCCCATGTACCTTCTGAACTATACAATCCTTCATTCTTCCCCCATTTCACAGGTTAGCAAACTGAGGCTCAGGGAGCTTAGTTAAATGGTCCAAGAGCACGCAGCTACGAGAGTCAGTATGGAAACCACTTGAGTTTGGAATAAGGAAAGTTTCAAGTAAGAAGTAAACATGGCAAGGTCAGGATTCAAACCCAGGGCATCATAGCCTTTGCTGCTTCTGCCTCACCAAGCTACCTCCTGTCACAGCATTTGTGTGGTATTTTCTACTTTGAGATGTGTTCACACACACCTTTCATTTGGTCCATCAGCCCTGGGTAGTAGGGCAGGTTCTGTCCCGTTTGACAGGTGAGGGAACAAAGGTCCAGAAGGTTAGCCAGCTCGGCCAGGGTGTTGGAGGCCAGGAAGGGGCTGGACCAGAAGTGGAGCCCCTGGACCTTTCTGCTGCCCGTGCTGCCCTGCTGGGTGAAGGGCTGAGGGCAGGCGTGGGGCTGGTGTCCTGAGATCCCTCCCCTTCCTGTTGCATTCAGCCCTTTTAGTCTGTGAAAATAAGTGAAGCCTGTTTCAGCCTGTCCCCCGTGAGACTCAGCCTCCTGCGTGCTGTCCGAATAGGACTGTGCAGCCAAGCATACAGCAGGATTGCATGGCCAAACCTCAAGGAGGCCTTCAGGCACCCAGAAGGTAATCATGTGCCCTGGCACAGACCCCTTGCCAGGACCAAGCCCTGGGTTGGCCAATGGCTTTGTACAACTGTTGCCTTATCTTAGGTTATCCTTCTGCCTTCTGGTGCTAGTCTTTGGCCGTGCTTCCTACCTGGACTCTCCCTCCAAAAGACCACTGTCCCAGATCTGCAGTACACTTACGGAATCCTGTGCTACATGCCTGGTGTCCCTCCAAGGGAGGGGCTGAGCATCAGGACACTGGGGTGTTTTCCATGGCAAGGCCTCTCTCGAGAGTGCTGAGGGAACCTGAGAGAGTCGTTGATGTGTCATGTCTGCCCATTGGTTCCAGGCCTGAGACAGTGGAGGAGGAGGTCCCTTCACCCTCCCACCTCCAGGGCCACTTGGGAGTGACTTAAGAGGTCTGTGCTCACCCGAGTGCCCACCACTGGGTAGACAGGATGCTCAGGCGTGGCTACGAGCAGGGAGCAGAAGTGGGCAAGAGAATGTTCTTTCCGAGACGGGGCTTCCTCACACTGGGGCTTCCCACCTTACTCTTCCGGCCCCTGACCCAGGGAGGCACTGTGCAAGTTCTGTACCTTTGACTCAAGGCTCACTTTTTATTTTATTTTTATTTTTTTTAAAAATTTTATTTATTTATTTGACAGACACAGATTACAAGTAGGCAGAGAGGCAGGCAGAGAGAGACAGAGAAGCAGGCTCCTTGCAGAGCAGAGAGCCCGATGTGGGGCTCGATCCCAGGACCCTGGGATCATGACCTGAGCTGAAGGCAGAGGCTTTAACCCACTGAGCCACCCAGGCACCCCCAAGGCTCACTTTTTAAACCTAACTGAATGATTTTTTAAACTCTTAGGAAAAACTGTGTGTGTTTTTGAATAAACTCTGGGCCGGACCATGAGGTAACCCTTTGGGGGCCGCCGGCGCCATACCGTGGCCCGCTGGGTGGCCTCATGCAGACCTCAGGCTGATGTAGCTTTTCCCTGCTGGGGTTCGGGGGCTCCAGTAAAACCTGTGAGCACACAACAGGATTTTCTCAACACCGCAGCCCAAGCAAAATACAGAAATGAGGCGGTGGCTGAGGCTGTATCAGGCTTCAGAATCCAACTTTTTAATTAATTTTTTATTTTATTTTATTTTATTAAGATTTTATTTATTTATTTGACAGACAAGAGATCACAAGCAGGCAGAGAGGCAGTCAGAGAGAGAGGAGGAAGCAGGCTCCCCACTGAGCAGAGAGCCTGATGTGGACTTGATCCCAGGACCCTGAGATCATGACCTGAGCCAAAGGCAGAGGCTTAACCCACTGAGCCACCCAGGCACCCCCAGAATCCGACTTTTAAACTTTGATTCACTTAGTCACATTGTTGACTTTTTATTGAGTCAAGGACATAAATTTTAACTCAAAAAGGAAGGGTATACTAAGAACACATTATGTCAATTTTACATGTTGAGTTTCTAGGAAAGATCGGGGGTGGGGGGCTGTGCGGGGATGGTACCCATGCTAAGTGAGGAAAACAACGACGTTAGTAAAGAGTGACCTGACTGGTAGAGCGACCTGGATTCTCATCTGGCTTTGCCAGACACTGGCTGTGTGATCTCGGGCCACTCACATCACCTCTCTGAGCCTGCACAGTCTCTTCGCCTGTCAACAAGAGGTTGAACTAGTAAGGTCAGCTTTATTTTGAAATTCTGTTTCTTCCACCATGTGCCCCCTACCTGGCTCTCCCAACAGTGCCTGTCACTTGGAGACCTGTGGTCACAGAGCCCTTGTGTATGGATTAGCTCTGACCTTGTAGTGTGAGCGGTTCAGTACATGGATCGGAAAAGGCTCAAGGGCCAGGAGGAGTTTTCAGCTTTCGTGGGGCAGCCCCCTGCCTCAGCCAGGCCTTGTGTTTAAACCAGCAGATGTGCCCGGCGAACAGCTGCATTTTGGGGGTTTCCTCAGGGGGACTGAACAGAGTACCTCTCGCCTGTTCAGTGGTGGACCTGTTTGCAGAGCTGCCAGCCTGTATGTTTTCCTCGTGTTGTATCCCACCTGGAGACGGTCCGCAGGCAGCCCTCCCTGATGGTGAAGCTTTGGCAGACCCCAAAAGAGCCAAAGCTCCCCCTTCTGGATCAGGAGACTTTTCTACTAAATGGATTTTTTTTTTAAGATTTTATTTATTTGACAGAGAGAGAGAGAGGCCCAGAGCACAAGTAGGGGAGCAGCAAGCAGAGGGTGCGGGAGAAGCAGGCCGGGGCTCCAGCCCAGGACCTGGGATCATGACCTGAGCTAAAGGCAGATGCTTAACCCACTCAGCCACCCAGGCTCCCCTATTAAATGGATTTTAAATATCCTTTGGGCCTTAAGGAGACAAGAGGATTACCTTTTTTCCCCTAAAAGCATGATGTGTTTCCATAATAGGGTTAACATTTGCAACCCCCTTTGCTACCCCAACCCCCCCCCACCACCACCACCTTGAACTCCAATAGGACAATGCTGGAAGATAGCACCCTGGTGGTCCAGATCTCCCAGCTTTTACTCAAGACCTGAGATCTTGTTAGCTCTTCTTGGCAGATGCTGGAAGGAGAAGCCACCACTTCTTGCTGTCGTGGAGTCCTGGAAATAACACTTACTAACTAAAGCTTAAGGTGTTTTGCTTTTAGTTGCTTACCTGGGCTGGAGGGTAGGTTATTTATGGCAGCTGTATTGATCAGACTAAAATGAAAATTGACAGGAAACAGCCAGAGGAAGGCAAACGTCAGGAGATGGAATTTATTACTCCTGAAAGAGACTGCCTATCTATCATGGAGCTCATTTGGGTTCTTTTAGGCAAAGTACCTTTTATAATCACAGAACTCAGGGGTCATTAAAAGAATGTGTGCCTGCTGAGCCTTTAGCTCTAAAAATGTACCTTTTTAAGGAAACCACAACCTGGCCATAGAGAAAGGAAGCTTGGGCCCAGCATGTTGGCTCTCACCGTGGGACACAGCTGAGGGAAGGGGGTGCTCTGCTTGTAAATGTACCAACTTTGCAAGAACCTGAATGCTTTATGCTTCTTACCAATGCTATATATTTTGAACTTCTAATGGTTCTCTAGGGCTGCCGTGCAGAATAAATGGAAGTAAATGCAATCGCTGCTCAGGAGAGGCCCTGACACACAGTAGGAGCTCAATAAATGCATAAATGAATAATAATTACCCCTACAGAGTTCTTCTAACATTTCTGTCAGGTGGCTGGGGACACAAGTAAACAACACGCCAGAAAAGGTAATATCAGAAGGGCATTAGGCTAGGATGAGGGACATAGGCTTGCTTCCTGGAGACTGTGGGCATTTTACAGGCTCTAAAAAGGGAAGTAAAATCAACCAAATTCCATACTCCACCAAGCACAGACTCCTAACAGCAGTGGAATTTTCCTAGCCAGGCTCCCATAGGACATAGAAGAAATTTTCCACGTAGGGGAGCCCTCAATGGCAGAATCCTTCATGCCTCTCCTTCCCCACCCTGGGCTTGCCTCCACAGATCGGCTTCCAGATTCGCACTCGCGTGCAGGACCTGGGCCACGGCTGCATCTTCCTGGTGCAGAAGGCGGGGGCCCTCCAGGTGTGCCCCACAGACAGCTACACCAAGAGGGAGCTCATCGAGTGTGCCCGCGCAGTCACAGAGAAGGTAAGGAACAGTCCTCGGGCCCAACGCAGTCACCAAAACCCTCACTGGCCCTCGGTGGCCCACTGTGACCAGGAGCATAAGTGGGAGGCTAAGCCAAAGACGATCTGGTCAGGTCTGGTGATCTCTCTCATGCAGGGATTTCCCCAGGGATGGAGCCCATCGGGGGCTGGGGTGATTCATAGCCCTGAGAAAATTGAGAACATGAGAGGGACTGTTCCTTCGGAAGTCAGGACCCCCGCTGTGCACATTTTTGATGCACTTTCCTGCAGACAGAAGGGACAGACCGCGTCAAAGTCACTGGGACACCAGGAGCCCCACCCTGCAACTGCTTTTGACACGTGACCCCTGAGCTTCCTTCTCAGGGAGGCTCCCAGGTGCAGGGCACTGGGAAGGGCCTAAAGCTCGCTTCACGCACCCTCTTTCCTCCCAGAAGAGACCGTGAAGTGCAGAGGAGCATTGAGCACCCTACCCACAGTGGCCCTGCACTGTGGTTGCGAGAACAGGAGCCCGGTGGAGGCATTCGATCTCTAACAGCAGCTGTTGGCAGAGAGAATCCCATACACAGCATAGTGCATGGGGCGCTAGGGTCTCAGCGCAGTGACTGTCCTCTTCCCAGCCCCAATACCCTCATCTGCAGAATGAGCGCAGGGAGATATAAGCCGGGCCTGTAGGGTTGTGAAGATGAAATGTGGTGGTGTGTGTCAAGGTGCTTGGCACAGGGCCAGACCCACGGTTCACCACGTCCGACATCCTGGCTGCTGCTCTCTGTAAATTCTCTTCTGACTCTCTTCGCCCACTGGGGTCCCCGCTGAACAAAGCCCATTCTCAGCATCCCTGCATTCTTGGAGCTCCCTTACAGACCCCCAGCAGGATACTTGTCTCCTGCTTGGCTTGTTTCTCCGAGTCGTCCTTCAGGACTGCTGTCCTCCAGGCCACTCAAAATGCAGGCTGGAGTATCGGTGCTTTGCTGGCTTGTCCTTCCCTTCACTCGGATCCCCAGGTCATACAGCTGTGCCCTGCCTTGAAGCTGGCAACCAGACTGGAGGGGCGGGCAGGGGACCCCGCACCTGGCAGCTACCGCTGCAGAGGCCGCTGTGTACCTGGCCCCTTGCCGAGGCTGAGCGGAGTCTGGCCGTCTCCCTTGGCCCACAGGCCTGCCCGGGCTGCCTGGGATGCCACAGGAGGAGGAAATCAATCTCTCTCAGCTGGAGGAAGGCGTTGTCCTTCCTTTCAAAGCCCTTCCTTGTTGAAGTTACTCTGGCCAAGTTCCCCCATGGAAGACCTTGGAGCTGGCCCCTGAAGGAGGGGAGGCAGGGGTCCCGGCTGCGTGATGTTGGCCTGTGGGAACCAGCCCCGTGATCTTGCTGAGCCATTCTCTGTCTTCCTGCTTCTCCCAGCAGAGGGTCCCTGACTTAGGACACCTAGAGGAGACTCAAAGGCAGGGAACCGGCTGTTCAGACTGAACTAGCCTTTTCGGTGCTTTCTTGCTCTGTGTTCCTGCCCTGCTGTCTTTACGTGGTGTGTCTTTCTTACGTGGCTTGGCTGTGTCCGTAACTCCCCACCCGCCATGGGCCTCTTGTCTTGCTCACCTTTGTGTCCTCACCCCCTGGGAACTCATAGCCATAAACTGCTGACTTGGGCCCCTTTTTTAGCTGGTGGGACCCTGTTTCTGGACTCTGTCTTTAAGTCTGACAGAGAACATCCCAAGTCTGGGAGAACTCCCTGTCTTGGCCTTTGTCACCTGTCCTCCAGGAGTTCTTTCCAGAAACTGGCTACTTCATTCCCAGGCCAGCTCTGTGCCATTCTGACTTTTCCTGGTGGGACATGGTGGCATTGAACTCTGGGTAGTAGGATCAGGCAAATGAGGAAGAGAAACTAATCCTTGTGGGCTAGTCTTGGGACACGGCGGGTGCTCAGGAAGTGGGCCCCCTGCCCTGACTGCTAAGCTGTGTCCAGCACCTCTGCTAAGATCTGAGCAGCACAGAAGGAAGAGAGCCTACAAACTTTGTGCTCTCACTGATGATGTAAGTCCTCCGTCCCGGTCAGTGTGTTTTTTTGTTGTTCTTTTTTAAAACAGTGCCTTCACAGAATATTTTCAGACTCTTCTTTGGCTCAGCCATAGTTGAGGATGGTGGGTGTGTGCACAGAGATTCGTAGGACAGCTCCAGACCGTCCCCAGACTCAGAGTCTCTGGTCACTAGCCAGATGCATGCTGTTTTAACCTGTGCTAAATGGGCTGTCCTGGGGGAGGGACAGCATGCCTGGAAATCCTCAGGACACGAGCTGTGTCTCTGAGTGAGGACGTCGGGGACTTGGAGCTGGCTTTTGCGGGGTGAGCAGGCTGGTAGCTGGAGAACAGGGAGGGGGCATTGCAGGCAGGGGCAGACCCCCTGCTGGAGGGGTGGGGCACGTTTGGGGAAGTGAGGAGCTGGCTGATATGGCCAGAATGTGGTGGGAGGGCTGAGAAGTTGAACTCGTTGTGCAAGAAGCTCATCTTTCCTTGACAGCAGGAGAGAATTGTACCCAAGGGTGTGGTAAAGTTAGCTTTGTGTTGTGGGAAGGTGTCTCTAGGAACAGTGGGGGTGTTCGGGGGCGGGGGGGTGATGGGTGGCAGGTGGCAGCAAAGGGTTTCTGGCGTGGAAGTCACCAGAGTGAACAGAGCCAACTTCCTGGACTCTCAAATCACTCGAATTGTTATTTACTGGCAGGTGGCAGTGCAAGGGAGCGCTTGGGGTGCAGAGGGGACATACACAGGTACGCTCTGGGCTTTAGCCATGATGGGGTCCACCCTGAAGCTTTTCCAATCCAGAGGCAACCAGGGGCAGGAGTAAGGAGTGGTAGCAGGCGGCTGTTCTTCAGAAAACCTGATCAGAGGGGACAGAAATGGCCACACCTTTCACAGGAGCCTGATGTTCTTTCTCTCTGGTCCTAGAAACAATCCTGTTAAAATTTTCTACTCTCTACTGATCACTTACTAGGTGCCCTGCTGGAAAATAGATATACAACCCCCACCTCCTTGTTCCTCCCAACAACCCTGATAGGCAAGAAATAATGTCCCCATTGTACAGATGAGGACACGGAGAAAGGTCGAACAGTTGCCCAAAGTTGTTTAGCCAGCAAATGACAATGCTGGTATTCAGCCTGAAATGTTGACACCAAAACATGTGTTAACCCATCGGCTGCATTGAGCCCCAGAGAGAAAATCCGCTGTTCTTGTGTGTGTGTGTATTTTTTTAAAAAGATTTTATTCGTTTATTTGGCACAGAGAGAGAGAGAGAGAGAGCACAAGCACGGGGAGAGGCAGAGGGAGAAGAAGAACCAGGCTCCCCGCAAAGCAGGAGAAGCCTGATGTGGGACTCGATCCCAGGACTCCAGGATCATGACCTGAGCCGAAGGCAGTGGCTTAACCCACTAAGCCACCCAGGCGCCCTGTTCTTGTTTGTTCTTTACTTTTTCCCCTGTTTTTTTTTTTTTTAAAGGTTTATTTATTTATTTATTTGACAGAGAGAGACAGAAATCACAAGTAGGCAGAGAGATAGGCAGAGAGAAAGGGGGAAGCAGGCTGCCTGCTGAGCAGAGAGCCCAATGTGGGGCTCAATCCCAGGACCCTGAGATCATGACCCAAGCCAAAGGCAGAGACTTAACCCACTGAGCCACCCAGGCACCCCTTTCCCCTGGTTTTGAGGTATAATTGATAGACGGTACTGCACAAGTCTAGGGGGTACAGACAGCATGATGGTTTGTCTTTCGTGTATTACATATACACTGATTACCACAGTAAATTTGGGAACGTCCACCATCTCACGTCAATACAAAATGTATACATTTGCTCCCGGTGACGAGAACTCTTAAGATGCACTCTTAACACTGCTGTGCGACATACACAAAAGTCAGCTGTAGTCACCATGTTGCCCACTGTACGTACTTATATTCTGTAACTGGAAGTTTGTGCCTTCTAAATTCCTTGATTCAATCCACACCATCCCTCCTTCCAGAAAACTGATCCCTTTTGCTAGAAGGTTCGATGGTTGGGTTTTGTTTTGTTCTGTTTTTAATTTTTATTCAATGCATTCAAACAAACAAAAAAAGTTCAGCCATTTCTCTAACTCCCAACCCCTGCTGCTGGCAACCACCATTCTGTTCTCTGTATCTGTGAGCTTGGGTTTTTTGGTTTTATTTCAGGTTTTACATATAAGGGAGATCATATGGCATTTCTTTCTCTGGCGGACTTCACTTAGCATAATGCCCTCGAGGTCTGTCCATGTTGTCACAGATGGCAAAATTTCATTCTTCCTGTGGCTGAATACTATCCTACTGGATGACGTATACCATATTTTCTTTATCCATTCATCCATCCGTGGACATTTCGGTTGCTTCCATAGATTAGCAGTAGTAAATAATGCAGCAGTGATCATAGAGGTACTTTTTTTTTTTTTTTTTTTTTTAGTTAAAATTCGTTCGCATCAGATAAATATCCAAAACTGCAATTGTTGAATGCTATGGTAGTTCTCCTGGTAGTTTTTTGAAGAACCCCCATATTATTTTCCACAGCGGCTGCACCAACGTACATTCCCACCCACTGGGCACCAGATTCCCTTTCCACTGCGACTTTGCCAACACTGTTATCGCTTGTCTTCTTGACGAGAGCCATGCCAGCAGCTGTGAGATGGTATCTCACTGTGGTTTGATTTTGCATTTTCTTAATATTTTACAATACGGAGCATCTTTTTGTATACCTGTTGTCCATCTGTTTGTCTTCTTTGGAAAAATGTCTTTTCAGATCTTCCACCCATTTTTTTTTTAATTTTTTTTTATTTTTTCAGCATAACAATATTCATTATTTTTGCACCACACCCAGTGCTCCATGCAATCCGTGCCCTCTACAATACCCAGCACCTGGTGCCCCCAACCTCCCACCCCCAACCCCTTCAAAATTCTCAGATCGTTTTTTAGAGTCCATAGTCTCTCATGGTTCACCTCCCCTTCCAATTTCCCTCAACTCCCTTCTCCTCTCCATCTCCCCTTCTCCTCCATGCTATTTGTTATGCTCCACAAATAAGTGAAACCATATGATAATTGACTCTCTCTGCTTGACTTATTTCACTCAGCATAATCTCTTCCAGTCCCGTCCATGTTGCTACAAAACTTGGGTATTCATCCTTTCTTTTTTCTTTTCTTCTTTTTTTTTTTTTTTACAGCTTTATAAACATATATTTTTATCCCCAGGGGTACAGGTCTGCGAATCGCCAGGTTTACACACTTCACAACACTCACCATAGCACATACCCTCCCCAATATCCATAACCCCACCCCCTCTCCCAACCCCCTCCCCCCATCAACCCTCAGTTTGTTTTGTGAGATTAAGAGTCACTTATGGTTTGTCTCCCTCCCAATCCCATCTTGTTTCATTTACTCTTCTCCTACCCCCTCAACCCCCCATGTTGCATCTCCTCTCCCTCATATCAGGGAGATCATATGATAGTTGTCTTTCTCCGATTGACTTATTTCGCTAAGCATGATACCCTCTAGCTCCATCCACGTCGTCGCAAATGGCAAGATTTCATTTCTTTTGATGGCTGCATAGTATTCCATTGTGTATATATACCACATCTTCTTTATCCATTCGTCTGTAGATGGACATCTAGGTTCTTTCCATAGTTTGGCTATTGTAGACATTGCTGCTATAAACATTCGGGTGCACGTGCCCCTTCGGATCACTACGTTTGTATCTTTAGGGTAAATACCCAACAGTGCAATTGCTGGGTCATAGGGTAGTTCTATTTTCAACATTTTGAGGAACCTCCATGCTGTTTTCCAGATTCCACCCATTTTTAATTGGGTTGTTACTTTGCTAGAGTTGTATGTATGCTCTCTGTATTTTCCATGTTAAGCCCTTGTCAGTTAAAGGATTTGCAAATATTTTCTTTAATAAGTAAGTTGCTATTTTCATTTTGCTGATGGTTTCCTTTGTTGTGCAGAAATGTTTAGTTTCACAGAGCCCCACTCGTTCATTCTTGCTTTTGTTGGCTTTTGTTTTTGGTGTCAGATTCTAAAAATCATTGCAAAGACCTATTGCAAGGAGGTTACTGCCTGTTTTCTTCTGGGAGTTTTATGGTGTCAGTTCTTACATTCAAGTCTTCAATCCATTTTAAGCTAATTTCTGTGTATGCTGTAAGGCAGTGATCCAGTTTCAATTTTTTTGCATGTAGCTGTCCAATTTTCCCAACACCATTTGTCCAAGAGATTGTCCGTTCTCCATTGTATGTCCGTGGCTCCTTTGTCATAAATTAATTGACTATATATGCTTGGGTTTATTTCTGAGCTTTCTGTTCCATTGATCCATGTGTTTGTTTTTATGCCAGTACCGTACTGTTTAAATTCCTACAGCTTTGTAATACAGTTTTAAATCAGGGAGCATGAGACCTCCAACTGTGTTCTTTCTCAAGGTTGCTTTGGTTAGGGGTGCCTGGGTGGCTCAGTGGCTTCAGCTCAGGTCATGATCCCAGGGTCCTGGGATTGAGCCCCGCGTTGGACTCTCTGCTCAGCAGGGAGCCTGCTTCCCCGCCTCTCTCTGCCTCTCTGCCTACTTGTGATCTCTGTCAAGTAAATAAAATCTTTAAAAAAAAAAAAAAAGATTGTTTTGGTTAATTAGGGTCTTTTGTGGTTCTATAGAAATTTTAAGATGGTTTGTTGTATTTCTGTGAAAAAATGCAACTTGGAATTTCAATAAGGATTGTATTGAATCTGTAGATAGCTTTCGGTAGTGTGGACATTTTAACAATACCGATGCTACTGGTCTGTGAGCATGGAGTATCTTTCCATTTATTTGTGCCTTCTTCAGCTTCTTTCTTTCACATCTTGGGGGTTTCCATATATAAGTCTCTCACCCCCGTGGTTAAATGTATTCGTAGGTACTTTATTTTTTTCGATGCAGTTGTGTAAATGGTAGTGTTTTCTTACTTTCTCTTTCTGATAGTTCAGTATTAGCTTATAGAAGCACAACAGATTTTTGTGTATTGATTTTGTAACCCTCAATTCTACTGAATTCATTGAGTAGTTCCTGACAGTTTTTGATGGAGTCTTTAGGGTTTTCTATACACAGTATGTCAGCTGCAAATAGTGATGGTTTTACTTCTTCCTTTCCAATTTGGATGCCTTTTCATTCTTTTAATTGCCCAATTGCTCTGGCTAGGGCTTCCAATAATACTCTGTTGAATAAAAGTGGCAAGGGTGGGGATCTTTGTCTTATTCTTGATCTCAGAGGAAAAGCTTCGAGCTTTTCACCATTGAGTATGATGTTAGCTGTGGGTTTGTCATATATGGCCTTTATTATGTTGATATGTTCTCCTTGTACCCACTTTGTTGAAAGTTTTTTGCTATCAGTGGGTGTTGAATTTTGTCAAATGCTTTTTCTACATCTATTGAGATGATCATAAGATTTTTATTGTTTATTGGTGTATCACATTGGCTGATCTGTGGGTGTTGAGTCATCCTTGCATCCCTGGAGTAAATCCCACTTGATGATGGTGTATGATCCTTTTAATGAATTGCTGAATTCACCATCCTAATATTTTGTTGAGGATTTTTGTACGATGTTCATCACGCACGTTGGCCTGTAATTTTTCTTTCTTGGGGCACCCTTGTCTGGTTTTGGCATCAGGGTAATTTCGGCTTTATAAATGACTTTGGAAGAATTCCATCCTTTTCTTTTTTTTGAGTGGCTTTTTTTTTTTTTTCAGTGATATTTGAGTCTGAAAATCTTTGGGTTACATTTTCTGCATTTCCCATTTTCCCTGACATCCCCTCTCTGCCTACAGGTGTCCTTGGTGCTGTCAGCTCTGCAGGCTGGGAACAAGGGGACCCAGGCATGTATCACAGCTGCCACTGCTGTGTCCGGGATTATAGCGGACCTGGACACCACCATCATGTTTGCGACTGCGGGGACCCTGAATGCAGAGAACAACGAGACCTTTGCAGACCACAGGTATGGGGGTGGAGATCATCCTGGGAGTTCGTGGGTGGGGAGAGGTTCAGGCTGACCCAATGGGCTTGGAGACTCCACCCAGGAGCTGGAAATGTGGTTAACCATTTTGATTTCAGTAAGATGCTCAACAGGAGAAAGGGAACCACATAATCAAAACAAGCCCCCTTTGCCAACTGTAAACACATAGTCGTGTTCCAGCTTTGTGCCTTTGGCAGCCTGAATCAGGCCTGCTCCGGCAGGGGACAGCTTTTTGATCTTCTACTTTCCAAACTAGAGAGATGGGCCTCTGATTTGCTCCCAAACCCAGTGGGAGTGGCCAAGACGGGCCCATTGAGCTGTGACATAAATGGAGAGTGGGGCTTGGAGCCTGCTGTCTGTCCCAGGCTGGCTGCTCAGGCCTTGCTCCTGGAGGCTGGTGTGAGGCTGGTGTGAGGTTTCCATCTGCCCCACCCCCCGTAGCCTTGCCACATGCCCGGTACCTTTCTTCCTCTCTCTTCACTCCCAGAGCTGGGCTAGGAAGGAGGTTACCAATGATGTCACCTCGTCCCAGGAAACAGCCTTTTGGGTTCTGATGACCCATAGGTCCTTGCAGCTCCCTGTAGCTGTGAAGAATTTAGGGGGAACCACAGGAAAGCAGCTGACCTCTCACTGAGCTACAGGGTTGGGGGAAGAGAGTCAAACTAGTAGGCCTGAAACTTTCACTGAAGTTTACTATTAATCATCTCTAGATACGGGGCTGACTTGCTTCTTCCCATTTTCCTACGCAGACAGTGAGCGCCCCAATAAGGAAGGGGTAATCCATCCTTTTTGTTCTTCAAAGCTCTTTAACAAAAACAATCCCTTAGGAAGGGTCTCTTTGCTTCCTAACTACCAGTAGTCAAGCTCTGCCCTCTGTCCTCCTCTCCCCTTTCTCAGGGAGAACATTCTGAAGACTGCCAAGGCCTTGGTGGAAGACACGAAGCTGCTGGTGTCGGGGGCCGCATCCACGCCAGAGAAGCTGGCCCAGGCAGCCCAGTCATCAGCGGCCACCATCACCCAGCTTGCTGAGGTGGTCAAGCTGGGGGCTGCCAGCCTGGGCTCTGATGACCCCGAGACACAGGTACTGGAGGGCCTAGGGCCATGGGTCCCTCTCACGTATCTGTAAACACTGTGCAGCAGGCCTCAGAAGAGACCAAAGGCACAATAGGAACAGCAGAAGTAACAGTGGGTGTGTGGGCGCGTCCGCAGTTTGGGGTCCGATAGGAGGGCACCACAGATGGTGGTGATAGCCATGGGGTTAGAGATGACTGGTGAATGACTGAGCACAGTGAGCATTTGGATGTAAGGGGGAGGGAGGGGGCCAGGAGGACTCGAAGTCACAAGCGAGATCGGGGGGGGGGGGGGCGGTGGCTCCCTGGAGGGAGAGCGGGCTTGGTGGGGAGGTGAAGGTGAGTTCAGTGCGGAGAGACTGCAGGTAGAACTAGAGAGGGGACGTAAGCCCACATGGGTATGGGGATGTGGATTCAGGGTCTGTGGCCATACAGACAGTGACTGCACCCACAGGAGAGGAAGAGCATGGGGCAAGGGAAGAAGGGGGGTTCACAGCAGAGCTGAGGAAGCTGCCACTTAAGACCATAGTAAGGAGAAAGAGATGCCCAGGGAAATGGAGAAGCAGCAGCAGCTGGTAGGAGGAAAGCCACGGCTCCTGATGTTAAGAGGGGTGAGTGTTTCAATGCACCAGAGAGACACAGCTGAGTTGTGGAGAAAATGAAGGTCTGGGAGCTGGCCACTAGTGCCATGGGGTCGTTGGTCTCCCCAGCAACGGCTGTTTGTAGGAAGTAGCCAGATGAGGGTAAAGAAAGGACGCCAGTGTGTCTAGATAGCACTTGAGAAATCTGGCCCTGAAGGGGAGGGGAGAGAGGAGCTGGGGCGAGAGTAGGGCTCTATGCTCCCATAACCTGCCTGCTCCTTCCTCCTCAGCCTGTACCTACAGCTCAGGCACAGCACCCACAGTTTACTGATCTTTGACAGCTAAGCACCCAGCGCAGCACAGTGGACAGTCCACAAATACGTCCTCTGCTGTTACTGAATGTAGAGCCCGCCAGGCCCCCAGGAACAGACTGTCCCCATTCCCAAGGGCAGAACTTTCGACCCATCTGCTCTGTCTGCTCTGTCTGTCCCAACACCATCAGACGGCACACCCTCCGTTAACTCCCGTGTTTAGCCCATGGGCACAAAACTGGGTAGGAAGCCACCTACCATGCAGGCCCCAGACTGGCAGCAGCTCCTGTGGCGGTTCACACGAGGCCACCAGCTTTGCTCCCATGTGGCCATGACTGTCCCCTGCCTGACATCCTCCAGTGGAGCAGAGTTCTGTGAGCAAACGTTCCACACGTGGCCTTTTTACTCCTCCTGCCAGGTTTCTCTTTGATAACATCCCAGCTGGGATTGGCTGCCCTCTGGAATTCGAAGCATTCACGCAAATTCTTTCCTGTGATAGTGTTCTTACCCCACAGAGGAAGGCAGCACTTCAGAACGCCCAGTGGGGCTGGAATCCACACTCTCTGAGCCTGGCCCCATTTGAGGAGAAGTGAACAAGCCGGGGAGACCTTAAATCTTGGAGCATGGAGACGTCTATCAAATTGTTTAGAGTCTCGACACCCAAATGGCCTAGAAGTCCTGGAGCCCCGACTTCTTCTTCTTTTTTTTTTTTTCAAAGATTTTATTTATTTATTTGACAGATTAGAGCTCACAAGTAGGCAGAGAGGCAGGCAGAGAGAGAGGGGGTAGCAGGCTCCTGGCTGAGCAGAGAGCCCGATGCAGGGCTCAATCCCAGGACCCTGGGATCATGACCTGAGCTGAAGGCAGAGGCTTAACCCACTAAGCCACGCAGGCGCCCCTAAACTTTTCTTGGACCCCAACTTCTAATGAGGCCTCTAGTGGAAAATATCCCCTCACCAAAATGTGCCTACTCTGCAGTTAGTTCCTAATGACCAGGGATGAGACCGTGTGCTCTGGGTGTTGGTGGCAACCTTTGCTTGCTGTCCCGTGCTCTTTACCCACTGCTGTGATGGCGGGAATCAGGCAGTGTGAGGTCCTTACCCGTCAGCCCTTCCTCAAGAGACCCACCACGCCCTGACCAGCCCTGTGGTTCCAGAGGTTGCCAGAGGTTCCGTGAGCCCTGGGGTGAGAAGGCACAGGATCGAGCAGAAGACGGTGTGAGGGGCAGAGGCACAGTGTCACCGTGCTCTCAGCTGTTGGGGACATGAGAGTTTGTGATGTGTTTTCAGATACATAATGTGGTCGCCCTCGCAGCTGTGCGGTGAGATAGGGCTGGTGCTCCTGATGCTGTTGGCGTCTGAGGAGCCGGAGCCCTAGAGCGTAAGCGAGTGTGAACGTTAGGACCATGACCCTTGGGATCACACTGACTAGAGTGTGAATCGCAGGCCCTGGGAGTGTGGACAGGAGCATCTCAGTCCCCGCTTGGAAAGGCTGTGGCAAGGACAAAGCAAGGTCATGGGTGATGTGCGTGGCTCAGCACCTGGAACACTGCCCCCAGCAAAGGGAAATTGTTGCTGTGACAAAAGGTGACTTAAATGTAAAGCAGGTCACGTCATGTCATTCCGGAGTATAGCCGGGGCTTCAGACCCCGGGTCTAGCACGCTGTGAGGTTGGCTTGTGGTCTCTGCTCAGTGACCGGAGTGTAGGTACCATATTCTTTCCAGTGTCGTTAGGGCGTGCACCTGTCCAGCCAGTCATTCCATGAATATTTCCTGTGCACCTGTGATGTGCCAGACCCTGTTCTGAATGCAAAACACAACAGACAGAAGCCCAGGCTGGCTCTCCCACAGTTTACCTCCATTTCAGGGGAGAAGACATACCGATAAGTGCTGTAAAGGAAACAGGGCACACTTATGGAATTTCAGGTTGGGGGTGGTCAGGAAAGGTCTCTGATGGCCTGATGGCCGAGCTGAGCCCCGACTGATGGGAAAAGCCGGCTTCCAGGCAGAGCAGGAGGAGCAAGAGCAGAGGCCCTGAAGTAGGCATGAGTGGGATTTGCCTTGGGGAAGAAAGACAGACCCATCTGCCTGTCGCATGTTAAGTAGGTCACAGAATCCTATGAACGGGAGCTGGAGAAGCCCGTGGAGACCTTGCAGGCCAGGCTGCAAGGCTAGCATTTGGTCCTCCGTGGTTTTGGTTGCCAGCTCAGGGCGCCTGGGAATGGTGCGGGCTCCCAGGTGACTGCTTTGCTGCCTGCCTCCTTTCCTAGGTGACTTGTCATCAGAGCTGCCAGCCAGGAGGCACTGGAACATACCCCTGAGTGTCCATGGGGTCTGTGTTCTGGCTCAGCCTCAGTCTCCACTGGGGAGACTCCAGGGCTGGCTTCTGGAGGTTCTGCCAAGCTGCAGGCTGGAGAGCTGCTGAGACAGAGCCCAGCCCCCCAAATTCCCCTACCTCACCCTCGGGCTGTGTGCTCTTGGTGAGACCAGCAGGTGACTGCTGGGGCCACTCACCCGGGCTCTCTGCTTTCTTTCAGGTGGTCTTAATCAATGCCATCAAAGACGTGGCCAAGGCCCTTTCAGATCTGATCGGTGCCACCAAGGGAGCTGCCAGCAAGCCTGCTGATGACCCCTCCATGTACCAGCTCAAGGGGGCTGCCAAGGTAGAGTGGGGCCCCAAGTCTGGGGCAGGCGTGGAGGGGGAGTGCATAGCGAGAGAAGCAAGAATAATGGGAGCGTAGGCCTCCGAGCTGCTTCCTCGCTTCGCAGTGGTTTTGCTCATAGCATCAAATCCGGAACGAAAAGGACTGGGGCATGGACCTCAGTGTGCTCCTCATTTTCTCTCGGCCTCTCCTTCCTATACAGGTGATGGTGACCAATGTCACCTCCCTCCTCAAGACTGTCAAGGCGGTGGAGGACGAGGCCACTCGGGGCACACGGGCGCTTGAGGCCACCATCGAGTACATGAAACAGGAGCTCACAGTAAGGAGCCAGCCATCACCTCCCTTGGGCACCCCTGTGCTAGAGCGGACCCCAAAACAGACCTCTCTGAGATCTGTAACAGAAAGAGGTTTCACATGGAGTGCCTGAGCTAGGAGGTCCACTCACCTACTTGCTGCTAGCTTTGCATCCTTGAGGCCCCATGCGTAGCTGACCATATCAGAGTTTGGCTACAGTCGATTTGTAATTAAGAAATTAATCAAAATGGGACACCTGGGTGGCTCAGTGGGTTAAAGCCTCTGCCTTCAGCTCAGGTCATGATCTCAGGGTCCTGGGATCGAGCCCCACATCGGGCTCTCTGCTCCGCGGGGAGCCTGCTTCCTCCTCTCTCTCTGCCTGCTTCTCTGCCTATTTGTGATCTCTGTCTGTCAAATAAATAAATAAAATCTTTTAAAAAAATTAAAAAAAAAGAAATTAATTAAAATGTATCACGTAGGACTATTCAGGTTTAATTCCACTAAAATCGGAGCATGAAACAAAAGCCTTACAGAAGATTCCTGGCCAAGGGAAAACTCAGGATGGCTGTCTGCTCTCACCTTGAGCTTAAACGGGATGTGTACAACACAGAGCCACACACAGGCCCTCCTCATTCCCACTCTTGTCAGCAACAGCTCACGCTGCTGCACATGTACAGGTTCTGGGGTTTGAGCTTCCCCAGTAGAGAAACCTGGATCCCTTTACCTGAGACACTTCCCTTTAAAATTCAGCGCCCTTCTGTTGGCAATCTGTGTGGTCCCAGGGACACTGACCATGCATTCTTTCTTGCCTTGAGTGAGGGTGTCCCGGTGTTCCTGCAATCTGGACACTGCTCCTGTTTTTTTGATCCCGTGATGGTTATGAATTGACTCATCCTAATCCCTGGAAATAGAGATATGCTGAAAATGAGTGGTTTCAGAGATTTCTTTCTCCCAGGAGGTCTGATCAGATTCAGTTTCTCTCTTTGGGCAGGGAGGGGGAGTCCTGCCTTTGCTGCCGGTTTTTTTCTGCATGTGTAGATGGTCGCCTAGGAAGGCTGAAAGGCCCTGTGGATCAGCAGTAGAAACCAGCAGTTCTGTTGGGGTTTGCTGGTGGAGCCTTGGGTTCTCTTGTCCTGTTTTTGGTGAAGTCAGTCTTGGTCGGAGTTACACTTGGTTCTCACACAAAGAAGAAACTAAAAATTGTTGATGGTGTCCTCAAACTCTGCTTGCTACCTGAAGCTTACCTGCCTACATTGGCTAGATGTTTCCTATCAGAAGTCTGGCCCCACATTCTGGGAGGTATGGGTGGGGCTCGTGGGGGCAGTGGAGGAGATGGGAAATTCGGAGCTCTCCTGGCAAGTTACGCACGATCTATGTCCGTGTACCAGTGTGGGCCGGCACGAGTTGTGGGTTTCTGTGGACATAGGAAGTTTCCAAATGAGCATGTGCCCTGTGGGCCACGTTAGTCTGAAGGGCTCCACACGCGTGGCCTCCATGCCATGTTAGAGTTCAGCTTCATTGGAGCTGCCCATTTCTAGGGGGGATGGTGACGTTTGAGGCTGCCTAACCCATGGCAGGACTGCTGGCTGGGTTCTCCCTTTGTCCCAGGAATAACTGCCTGACTGGAAGGTGGTTGTCTGGGGCTGGAGACAGAGCGGCCCCAACTGGTGCAGTAGTCCTTCTGGCCGGGGACAGCTACACATTGAAAATGCAGCCCTGGCACCAGTCACTCATGTGAGAGAGACAGGACAGATGGGCTCGAGGCAGAGATGGCTGCCTTGACTGACAGGTGGAATTTGAAAGTGGGATATTCACTTACCATGGTTAATTTATTTCAGCTTCTCTAAAGGGGTGTGTGTGTGTGTGTGTGTGTGTGTGTGTGTGTGCGCGCGCGCGCGCGCGCGTGCGTGTGGTTTTAAATAATTCACAGTGTCACTGTGGCTCACTCGACATGAACGCCTACGCACAATTATGCAGTTATATTTGTAAGACAGGCTAAGAATAGAAGAAGAAAGTGAACGCTCCATTTCCCCCAGCCCCACACCCTCTCAGAGAGAGAGAGGTGAGTCCACAGGGAGGGATCCACAGTCCGTCCTAAGCAGGAGCCGGCGTCAGAACTGCGGAGTTTCTGGGAGCTGCTGGAGGCGCGGTGGGGAGGGGGCGAGAACGGGGAAGCCCTGTGACCACCTGGCCCAGGAGAGTTTGCAGATACCCAGAGGCTCTCTGTTGGTGCTGTAGACCTGTCCCCTTCACCCCCAGGGTCTCGTGACTGTGAGTGCTTGAGTAGAGGTGTGCACGGCTTATCCGTGCTAGAATCTTGAAAGTGAGAATAATATTACTCAAATGAAATTTCTAATTTCCTGCCATTTGGCAGTTTCTTCCTGTGGCTGGCTCTGTTCTCAGACAGTGAGCAGCAGCCCAGTCAGAGAAGAATAAATTATTTTTGGTCCTTCTCTTTTTTGGGTTTTTTTTTTTCTTCACCTGTTGTATTTCTAACTTCCAGGTGTTCCAGTCCAAAGAGATACCTGAAAAGACCTCATCACCTGAAGAATCAATAAGGATGACGAAAGGTATCACCATGGCAACCGCCAAAGCTGTGGCTGCGGGAAACTCGTGCAGACAGGAGGACGTGATCGCCACCGCCAACCTGAGCCGGAAGGCTGTGTCTGACATGCTGACGGCTTGCAAGGTAAAGACCTTGGCGTTGTTTTGGACGGCTTGATGATGCTCTGTCATGACTGAATTTTTGGTGCAGTCTGGAGAAAGGGAGGGGCCAGTCACCTGCAGAAGGGAGCAGCTCGATACCTTAGGCGCCATAAGGAAACGCATGCTGGAGGTGTGCACCCATCAGCCTGGGGAACGTGCCTCGTGAGGCTAGGTTTATGTTTGAGAGGGGTTGGTGCTGATCTGCGGACTAACCTCCCACATTTCCTCTTCCTGAGTAGGAAGGACGCTTTCTTAGGGAGGGTGTAGGGGTGGCCACTCTAGCAGAGGCAAAGAAGGCCTGTGACATTTTGTTCCTGGCCCTCTGAACGAAAATTGCATCCTGCTTCTGCCCGCCCCCTTTCCTGCCTCCGTCGGTCAGCATTCTGTGCTAGGAGGGGTGCTGCCCTAACTGGGTGAGGAAGTGAGTCGGAAGAACAGAACAGAATGTTGGGAAACTGCCTTTTTCCTACCTGTGCCAGACGTTTTGCAGAAACTCCTCTGACCCTTGGCTAAGCAAGTGGGGTGGCTGCCCTGAGCCCATCCTCGGTGAGGGAGCTGGTGGGACCTGAGTTTTAACAAGCTTTCTTTCTTTATGTCTAAAGAAGGTGAGCCATAAGGGCCCCCCACCCCTCGTTGAGCACCCTACTCCAGACCTTCACCCTTTTAGGGACAGCGGTGTCCCAGGGACTCAGTGATTGATTGATAGCCCCCAACCATGTTGAGCAGGTGGAGACACGTCACAGAAGTCACAAAAGCAGCTGCGGCAGCTTGGGGACTGAGGGGACAGGGCTGTTCTTTGTGGTGAAGTCAGTGTGGGAGAGCTGGTGCCAGGTCCTACTGATGGCCTCTCGGGGGCTCCTCTGGGCAAGGAGAGGTAACTGGACAGTGGGAGAGTGAGGCAGCCAGCCTGAAGGGACGGGTGTGTGAGGGCAGAGCATGGGGGGGTCAGGGGAAGGGAAGAGGGGGCAAGGTGGGACGGACACTTTCACGGGCGAGCCATGTGTTGAGACCCTCCTGAGGCCAGAGGTGTTTGCAGTTAGGTTGTCCCTCATGGAATCTGCCCTGTCAGAACTGACAACTCCTAGAAGGGTTACAGCCTCCAGCAGAGAATAATCCTTCCCTAGCAGGCTAGGCCTGAATGCCACCACAGTGTGCATGCAGGGTGCCTCATGATTGTGGAAGGCTCTCCTGCAGGTTCTGTCTTTTGATCCCGGATGGGAAGAGCAAGGGGAGGGATCCCAATTTGATGGATGGTGAAACAGGCTTGGCAAGATTAAGTGGCATGACCGTGGTCACACAGCCCTTCACTCTCAGAACTAGAACTGAAACTGGGTCCTCTGATTCCATGGCCTGTATCTTTCTGCTGCCCGTGGCCTCCCAGCCATAAATGCTTAAGGACACTGAGGTTGACGAGTGACCGGTGCTTTGTCCCCATGTTATAGATGTGAAATGAAAAGGAGAAGTTAAATGGATTAAGGTAGGAGTGGAAGGCAGCTCAGATTTTCAAGTCTGTTTATAATACACGTACCCCTGTTCTCAGGGGAGGGGGGGGCAAGGATCCCAGCACAGGTGCCATTTGCCTGGCCTCTGCTCCTCTCTCTTGTCCTGCCCCTGGATCTTCACAGGACAAAATAACAGCCAGAGCTTCATTCCTCAAAGCCAGACTTGGATGACAAGAGTCAGTTCTGAGCCCTGAGACTCCTGTTAGGATAGGACTTATGCAGCAGACATACCGACCTTTGCATTTCCCTTGGTCCCCTTCCTTTTGCAGAAAGGAAAGGAGGCAGCTTGCTAGAAAGGGTGTGCAATAAGGAGCATATAGAAAACCAGGAATACCAAATGGTGGATCGAAAAGAAACCCTTCTATCCAGGCAGAGGGCCAAGTTGCCATGTTGGAGCGCTGTCTTTGGGGCTGACTGAGTAGGGTGGCTCGGCCAAAAATGGAAGTACAGTAAGTTACCTACAGGCTCATTTTGTCAGAAAGAGAGGATTACACTAATTCCTCAGGTGGAGACAAGGGCTTCCCTATACCCTAAGTTAATTCTCCTGCCTATTTCTTGCCTTACTTTCGTGTGTCTACGTACATCTGCATCAGATCTAATCCAGTCAACTGTCACAGCTAATGTCCGATGGCTGTTTCTGTGTTGCATCCCCGTTATAATAATGGAGCCCTTAATGGCCACAAGTACTCTGTGAGTGAATGTAATCTTACCCTATCATCAGATATTTAGGTTATCTGCATTTTTTATCTGTACTTTAAACTCTACTGCCATGAATATCTTTGGGCATACCTGTTTTTTCTAGGCTTCGGGTAATCTCCTTGGGCAGGACTCTCAGGAGCAGAATTAGTCAGGTGGTATGACATTTTGATTCTTGCCACATGGCTCTCCCAGAGAGTTCTTCGAAGTTAAAGCCACCAGCAGTGGACAAGAGCGCCCACGCTCGGTCCCCGGGGAAGTCTAAATGGGGGTCTTCCACACTGCCCACTAGAGGTGACATTTGGTAGCATCACAGCCTGTGTCTTCCCCCACACATGGGCTCCGTCCTCACACATGTAGACCCAATGGAGCAAGGACAATTAAAACTTGGTGGTGGTTCTGGCCCATCAGTCCTCAGATGGGCAACAGTGAGCTCAGAAAGGATAGACGCTGGCCACTCAGATTATCCCCACCCCTTCTGGTGTGCGTTGGGGGAGCAGGTGAGGGGAAAGCCCACAGGTGGTCCCACCAACACTCCCCAGTCCTCCTGAGTGGAACAAACAGGAGGACTAGTCACTATTCCCCTCCCCTTTGACTTCTTACCCTAATGTGTGATTCATATGTGTCCTGATTTGTGATTTATTTGCAGTTTTCTCTTTTAGCTGTTCTTGTCAGTCCCAAGTTCTTTCTGAAGAAAGGCTGGGTAGGGTTGCCCGATTTAGCAAATAAAAAATAGGGTTTCTCAAACTTACATTGAAAATTTTGTATTATTTATTCAAAATTCAGATGTAACCGGGTTGACTGTAATGAATCTGGTAACCTTGTGAGTGGGTGTGCCATCCGGTATATCAGGAATGAATGAAACCGACAGGTCATAAGCGCCAAAAAAAAAAAAAAAAAAGAAAGAAAGCACAGGATCCTGTATTAGCCATTCGTCCTTGACTGCTTATCTTACCATGTATAATGTGAGGTGAGTTTGTTATGGCCCCTCTGAGGGCAGTGGGAGCTTACTGTCTGAAGTTTCCCAGGAGCCAGAGAGCCCTGGGTGGGAGACACTGAGAGTGCAGCGTGGTGAGGCTATAGAGCAAGGACCTGAGTACTGTCAGCCTGTGAACAGAGAGGGGCTTCAAGCCCCCTCCTGCTGCTGGAGAAGGGCAGGCGGACCCCAGCACAGCAGATCTCCTGCTGGGAGCCTTAATCATGAATTTTTCCTGGACTTCATAGTGCACACGGAATTCCTTACATTTCAGTAAAAGGGGGCGGGGAGAAAGGACGGAAGGAGGGACCTGATTCCTGTGCTTTTATCCAGCTCCAGGGCACTGAGAAAGGCCAGACACAAAACGTTGTCTGAGAACTTACTGTGGAGGAGAGCATGGAGGAGCTCCACCTCTGAGCTCTCTGTCCAGGGAGTCAGGGGAGGTTTCTCAGGGAGGTCACTGAGGGTGAGGGAGAGGGAATTGCAGAATCCAGGTCTCCTACCTGTGGATACAGGCTGCTCTGTGCTACTGGGCCCCTCACCCCTTGGCCTGTTCACCAGCTGGCTCTTCCCGTCTTAAGGTATCAACATTCCTTTCTCTCTCCAGCAAGCATCCTTCCACCCTGATGTCAGCGAGGAGGTGCGCACCAGAGCCTTGCGGTACGGGACAGAGTGCACCCTCGGCTACCTGGACCTTCTCGAGCACGTCTTGGTGGTGAGGAGGGGCGTCGGGCGGGTCAGGGCTGGGAAAGAGCTAAGTCAGTTGCAGACCATCCTTTCCTCAGGAAAAATATCTCATAGAGAACTGTGCAGGCTCTGCTTGTGAGTCTGGGGCTGGACTGAGCTGGAAAGTGTCCAGCATCACACTGCTCCAGCACCCTGAGATAAAAGAAGAGTCTAGAAGAAGTTGTAGTTAGCCTCCAGGAAAACCAAGCCCTTTCTTTGCACCAAAGAGGCAAGAATAGCATGCAAGAGGATGGGACAGGCAAAGCCACTACTGAAACAACGTTGGGAGGGCCTCTTAGGAAGAGCCCAGCCCATCCTTCGAGGACAGGGAAGGCTCCAGAAGGAGCCACTCCAGGCTCCACAACAAGTTAAGGAAAAGCATCACCAGTGCTGCAGGTGCCCTACCACCCTCTTGTGACTTCCTCCAGTCCTCAAATGAATACCTTAGACCACACTGAGAATGCTTCCCTCCCTCTGATGCCTGGAAATAACCACATGGAGCTGGGAAAGAAGGCTGAAAGGGAGGATTCCAGTATGTGTTGTGGGGGTTCAGTGGTCATGGCTAGGGGACTGTCCCCAGAGCAGCCTTGGTCTTGCACTGACAATCCCAGTTCTAAGGGTGTCTTGGCTCCCAGCAGTCCTAAGGGCCCAACCGTGCTCACCCATGTTGCTGTATGTCTCTCTCTGTTGAGTCCCGGGAACTACATTTAGATCCATGGGAGGTCTGGGGAAAGCCCCAAGAGAGTTTGTCCAGGAGTCAGAGACAACTCCTGAAGAGACTTGATGATGTCCCTCCCACATTCCATCACTGTTTGCTCCTTCCCAAACCGATTAAAAAAAAAAAAAAAAAAGTCAACAGGCCACAGAGAACTGTAAGCCTTTCATTTGCGGGGCACTGAAATTTTTCATTTTGTCCTTGCACTAGGACATGAGGCTAGCAGGGCAAAGGAAGGATCTGGAGAAGTTTGGCCCCTTGGTTGAGGTCACCTAGCTACTAGGACAGACCTGGGACTGAATCCCAGTTCTTACTGTCTCCAGCCCCGTGTTCATTCTAGCATTTTGCTGCCAACCTTAAAATTAAATTACCTTTGAAGGGAAGGAAAAATAAAATAAGACCGAGAGGGAGGCAAACCATGAAAGACTCTTAACTATAGGGAACAGTCTGAGGGTTGCTGGAGAGGAGGTGGGTGGGGAGTGCTGTGACTGGGTGATGGGCATTAAGGAGGGCACTTTGATGGAATGAGCACTGGGTGTTCTATGCAACTGATGAATCACTAAATTCTAAATTCCTGAAACTAATAATACACTCTATGTTAATTAAATTGAATTTAAATTAAAAAAATTTTAATTACCTTCTGATATTAAGCATTGTAGATCAGTTAAGGGATCAGGACTTTAATTCTTCACCCAGGTTAAGCGTGGTCCATGTGCAGGCATAGCCTCTGTGTGAGGAGGCAGTCTGGGGTTACTAACATTGAGTGTCCGAGCCTGAACTCTTGTGAACAGAGAGCATGAGGGCCAGGAAGAGAACATCTTGGCTGGTCAGTGTTCACATGCCCAAGCCTCTCCAGCCAAACCCACTTTCTGTGTTGGAACATAGTTAAAGCATTCAGTCTGTGAGCATGCTTAGCAGGAAAATGAAGCCAGCAAAGCCTCCAAAAGGGTTTTTTTCTTTCTTTCTTTTTTTTTGGGGGGGGGGGGGTTCTTTCTTGATGGGACAGTAGTCCTAGTCACATAGAACCTTGTTCTGTCTGAAAATGAGAAGTTACAGCAGAAACAGTGGTAGGCTTAGGTCTCAAAGCTTTGCGTCCAGATCCCAGCTCTGTCACGTGAAGAGTCATGTGACCACTGTCTGATCCTTGACTTGAGTTTTGAGGTGTTTTTGTTTTTTTTTAAAGATTTTATTTATTTATTTGACAGAGAGAGATCACAAGTAGACAGAGAGGCAGGCAGAGAGAGAGAGAGAGAGAGGGAAGCAGGCTCCCTGCTGAGCAGAGAGCCCGATGCGGGCCTCGATCCCAGGACCCTGAGATCATGACCTGAGCCGAAGGCAGTGGCTTAACCCACTGAGCCACCCAGGCGCCCGAGTTTTGAGGTGTTAAACAGTCAAGGAGCCCTGGGCTCTGTGGCCGCACTCATGTTTGCTGCACACACTTCTTTTTATTCTGCCCACACGCTGCCCACTTCCCGTCCTGCTTTCTGTCTCGCACACTTTTTTCTTACTCATTTGTTGGAAGGGAAGGGATACTGGGATTTTCTTCTTCATTCGGAGAAGGGGTCCTCATTTTGCCCCATTCCCTAGCTCCGTTCCTCGGGTGAACCGTGTTTCTTCCGGCCCCACGCCAGGACCCGTGCAGAGTGGATAACTTACCTGGTGCCCGTGGGTCCAGATGCTGCCCGTGCAGCCCTCAGGTTGGCGCTCTCCACCTTGGCCCTTGATGGGCCATTTAAGAGGACAGTCCCTGCAGAGGGGTCCCCCTGCAGCTGCATATCTGGCAGATCCACAAGCCTGGATAAAAAGAAGGCAACAGCCTTTAGGTTGTTTGATGGAGTCAAAGGCTCCCATTTCGCTCTCCAGCAACAAGATGACGTCTATCTGGGAGAGGCATTCCGCCTTCATGAGGAGGGCCAGGGGACAGTGCTCAGAAAGTTTCCCCAACCTCAGGTCAATCTAAGACCCTTTGCCGCTACCTGGGAACCAGGGGCCACATTCACCAAAGTACTTCTCCCACCTCTCCTCTCCATGCCCACCTTGTTTGGGTGAGCAAAAGGAGACAGGCTCCCAGGAGAGGTGGTTGAGTGGTTGGCCTCTTTGCCCAAGGAGAGGCCAAGGGATCTAGCATGTCCATGAACATTAGGGAAGACGTAGGAGCCATTCCCAGTGCACACGTGCAGAGACCCCAGCTTTATGGCCACTGAATGACTCTGTCGGCCATCAGCCCTAAGGATCATCATCAGGTTTTTCTCGAACAGAAAGAAGGAAACTCACTGCATGGAAGCTCCCCATCACGTGTATTGGGGAGGTTTAACTGCAGGGGCCAGAGGCTGACAAGACAGGGAGCAGTCACTCCCTTCTTTTTCTGGGCCTGGCAAGAGCAGTTACACTTTAGAGCAGATGACCTTTCCTGGTGGCTGCTCCGATGAGCTGATTGGTTTTCTGTTAGGAATTCTTCCTTATATTTATAAGAGAAACAGGACTCTTAAACCTCCTGTGTTACAAACTTGGACAGTGAACGTGTCCGTTAAAAGCTTGCCATCTGAGTTCCTTTTCATCTTTCTACACAATCATCATCATTGTGACCCATAATCCTGGTAGAAAGAGAAACCTGTCCCGTTTCTCCATAGCTGTACATGGTGTGAATGTAGCCAGTGCTAAAACAAAATCAGTAATAGAAAGAAAAGGTGGATGACATTTGAAATTTTCATAAAATATGCAGGATTTGTCTCATCTTTTGCAAGGATGTTTTTGCCTCTTGATGACATGTGCTGATGGTTCTGACTTCCAGGGAAATAGGAATGAATTAGCATCATACATTTATGTGTTTGTATACTTATTTTTGTCTCTTTAAAAAGCTAGTCATCCTCTTTGAAGGTTATTTTCTAAGAAAAATACAGCAAGAAAGCAAGCCTTTCCAGAGGACTTTCATAACCATAGGAAAAATACAAGTTCATAACTGAAAATTGCAGGAGCACTGGGATGGCATTCTTTTCACCCACACTGTGGACATTTGTGGTTTTCTCGGACCTATAGCTGAGAATAAGTTCATGTCTCACGTTGTAGCCCTAATTCTTCCTCCCAGGCAGACTGGGAAGAAATCTGGGCTAACATGAGGCCAAGAGTAAGAACGATTTATGCCCAGGAGCACTGGTGGAGAACCCAGCAAGAAATAGGGAAATAGGGAAAACGGAGACACATAAATGGAAATTCGTGTTCATTTTAGACACTAAGATGAGCTGTTTGAGGGGGATGAATAAAGAAGCAGTTTTAAAAAAAAAACTAGTGACTTTTCACAGACACACACACACACACACACACACACACACACACACACACACACCCCGTCCTATTCGCCTCTTCATTCTCTCATCTTCATGAGAGGACCATGAGTAATAGAATGATACAGCATCTCCATCCTGCAAAGAAAGTCAACTAAATCGAAACTGTAATGGGATATCTTAGGATAGTCCCCTTGGATGACTTGTAAAGGTGACCTCTTGTTTGAATTAATCAAAGAGAGCTAGTAAGATTCCTGGAAGCTGAAGAAAGGCTAGATTGTTGTCCAGTTCTTAAAAAAGGGGAAAGAGAGAGGGGCGCCTGGGTGGCTCAGTGGGTTAAGCCTCTGCTATTAGCTCAGGTCATGGTCTCAGTGTCCTGGGGTCAAGCCCCGTATCCGGCTCTCTGCTCAGCAGGGAGCCTGCTTCCCCCTCTCTCTCTCTGCCTGCCTCTCTGCCTACTTGTGATCTCTGTCTGTCAAATAAATAAATAAAATCTTAGAAAAAAAAAAAGAAAGAAAGAAACAGAAAGAGAAAAGGTAGAAACTAAGACTTGGTGACAGTGTCTAGCAATTTTACAGAAATAAATTGAGATCATTTTTAGGGGGTACAAGAAGGTTCAGGGAGCTTCTTTAGTGAGCTGCTTTTATTAAATTTAGGCACATAAAAATGTGAGGGAAATTATGATGCCTTTGCTTTGTTCAGTTTAAATATCTCGGGCCAAAGGTTCTTTTTTAGCTAATTTGTATATTTCAGTTTTGCTTTAGAAAAGGCTTAAAAATACAAAAAACTGTATCAGCATCCACATGCCCACCATCTGTAGTTAATTAACTTTGTTAATGTTTTGGCCTATTTGGTTCAGATCCTTATTTTTAAAAAAATAGATCAATGAATAATTTAGTGTCAATTATCAATCCCATTCTCCTTTTTTCTCTAGGCACAAATAACTACTGTAATTTTAGCCTCCTCAGACCCCTGGAGCTGAAAGTCCATTTCCTGCCTCCCACTACTGTCATCAAAGAAACAGCAGCACATGCACACAAAATGTTCCTTAAACTGTTACGAGGGTCCCCAGATCCCAGTACCTGGCCGCATCCTTTGGGAATTGAGAGACCAAATCAAGAACCCCTGCTTGGGTAACCCTTTCCTTCGGAGAATCCAGTTAGCCGTCCACAAATAACAGGATCCAATTTAGGCAGAGCCCAGCCCCTGCTGCCCAGGGAGCTGCTTTCTGAAGCTTTAGACGTGCCCATTTGAGCAGTGTTGGCCTCCCTTTGTTTGCCGTTAGCTGAGGATTTCTCAGGGCAAGAGGCAGCCACGTTGGTTCTGCAACAGTCACAGTTCCATATTGCTGCTAAACCACAATGTGAGGTCTTCGACGGGCTTAAAATTACCTCGTCTCCACCAGCAGAGCTTTAATTTGGTTCTGTCTCTTGTCTGCTATTAGGAATCATGTTGAATTCATGGCAGAATAAAAAGAGAACTCCTTTCCTCTTGATTTATCTGAATCAGATATTTTACCATAGGGCTTGTCCCCTTCTCAGAGCTTGAGTATGTGCGCGAGTGGTTCTCTCCGTCTCTCCCTCCAGCTCTTCTTTTAAAGACAGAAGTCTTTAATCACTCTGCTTTGATGATGTAAGGGGAATTTACCCACCACACCCCTAACTTTTTTCCAGCTTTATTGAAGCATAGCTAACATATAATTAACAGATATTTGAAGTGTGCAGTCTGAATATTGATCTCTGAATACATCTGTGAAAGCATCACCACAATCAAAATAACAGGCATGTGCGTTACTCCCCAGAATTTCTTTTTTGCTACTATAGATGTGTTTGCATTTTCTAGATGTTTAGATACATGGAATATGTAGCATGTACTCCTTTTTTCTGGCTTTTGTCACTCAGCATCAACATTTTCAGAACCAACCATGGTGTTTTATGTATCGCTAATTTGTCCCATTTTATTGCTAAGTAATATTCCATCAAATGGATAGGCCATACTTAACTCTTCACCTAATGATGGACATTTAGGTTGTTTCCAGATTTTGATTATTGCAAATAAAGCTGCCTAGATGATTCTCTATACAAGTCTTTGAGCCCCTATGTGTTCGTTTCTCTTGGATGAAGACCTGGATGTGGAATATTTGTAAAATAGGGTATGCATTTTTTTTTTTTTAGGTTTTTAGGAAACTTTTTTAAAGTCCTTATACTGTTTTACATTTCCTCCAGCAGTATATTAGAGTTCCAGTTGCTCCACACCCTTGTCAACACTTGAAATCATCCATCCTTTTAATTTTAGCCATTCCAGTGGGAATGTAGTGGTATCTCATTGTGGCTTTAATTTATAAGGTTGAGTATCTTTTATGCACCTGTTTGCTTTCTGTGTCTTTTTTGATGAAGTGCCCTTTCAGATCTTTTTCCTATTTTTTTGTCTTATTACAGAAATTTTAGGACTTTTTACATTTTCTAGATATAAATTGTTAGGAGTTTTCTTTTGTTTTTTGTTTTTTGTGGGTTTTTTTTTTTTTTTTTTGAGAAAAAGAGCATGCACATGCAAGCAGAGTTGGGGAGGGGGAGAGGGAGAGACCCTCAAGCAGGCTCCAAGCTTAGCATGAAGCAGCATGGTGCCTGACATGGGACTTGATCCCATGACCCTGAGATCATGACCTGAGCCAAAATCAGAGTCAAACACTTAACTGACTGTGCCACCCAAGAGCCCCTAGTTTTTTGGTGTTTTGTTTTGTTTTTAATAGTTTCTCTTAGGGTGTTTTTTGCCATGTCATTTTCATAACAATGTCTGGGGAGGGAGGCAAATGTGTGTTATTAGAAAACAGTGCTGCAGAGAGTTGAGAAAACAAAAAACAGATAGGACTTGGAAAAATATAAAAGGAAAACCAAAATATATCTTGTATCCCAAACATATAACATGAATTGAATGTTTCTGTTTTCACAGGTTATCAAATTAGTTTTAAGGTTGTATCCCAGTATAAGGGGAGGAAAATAATTTTCTCCTAACCCTTCTGAGTTCTTGCCTTGTGTAGTAAGACAGATTAACAAGAGAAAAATAAATGCATTAACTTGTACAACTCATGGATACATGGCAGATATCCAGGAGAAAAAATGAGTAACTGCATAGGTGGCCCAAACCACCAGCTTAAATACCATCTTTAGCTCAAAGGAAAAAAAAAAAAAAAGTGTGTAATTGGTTGCGGGGAGACCAGTGGTGGGAGATTGGTTACCAGGAAAAGCTTAGTAAAGTAGGGTAAGGCAGTTACTCAGATTTAAATCTGTGCCCTCTCCACTGATAAATTCTCTTGTGATAGAGAATCAATCTTCTCTTCAAGCAGGAAGAGGGAGACACCCTCAACAAATGAATATTTGCTTTTTAATGTAAATTTCCCTTTCAAAAGAGTAACTTATACTCTGTTTTCGGAGCTTCCCCTATATCTGCTCTTTCTCAAAAAATTAGCTCAAAATAATCCTTATACCAAAAAGTTATATTTTGGGGTGGCACACTCTTCTACCCTTCACCAGCTTCCTGTTGTTCTTTCATTTGCTTGCCAGATTAATTCTCTTTTCAGCAGCCTTCTTGAGCTATAATTGGCATATGACAGAATTTGCCCACTTAAGGCATTAAATTAATTGGCTTTTACTGTATTTATGGAGATACTCACCTATCACATTATATTAGAACATTTCATCACCCCCCCCCCAAAAAAAAATCTTTAGCCTTAACCGGTCATTCATTGCCCTTACCCCCAGGCCAAGCCCTACACAAACACTAATGCCTTTTAACCCTCTGTAGATTGAACTATTCTGGACTTTTCATATAAATGGAGTCACACAGTATGTGGTCTTTTGTGACTGGTTCTTTAACTTAACATAATGTTTCTAAAGTTCTAAAGCATAAATTTCCACATTCATGGTTTTTGAAGTTTTTAACCATAATTTATATGTTTTGTCCTCTGAGAATCCTTACCCAATCCAAGACCACTAAGATTATTTTCCTGTGCTTTCTTCTGTACAGTTTTAATTCTTATATTTGGGTTTATACTCCATTTGTAGTTAATGTATCCATATGGTGTGGGGGAAGGGTCAAGATTCATATTCTTACATGTGGCTATCCAATCCATCACCATTTGCTGAAAAAAATTATTCTGTCCCCATTGAAGTAAACACATCTTAGCACTTTTAATGAAAATCAGTTGACCATAAGTGTGAATCTAGTTCTGGACTCTTTTCTGCTTCATTGATCTATATGTCTATGTACCAATATTACAATATCTTGATTACTTACCACTATGACTTTCTATATAGAGTCTTAAAATCAATTAGTTTAAGACTTTCAACTTCATTCTTTTTCAAAATAGTCTTAGGCATTCTATGTGCTTTGCATTTCATATATATTTTAGGATCATCTTGTCAATATCTTTTTTTAAAAAAGCTTGTTGGAATTTTGACTGGAAGTGTAGGGGAGATTTGAGGATAATCGACATCTGAAGAGTCTTCTAATCCATGAATATGGTATATCTCTCCTATATATTTAGGTCTTCTTGAATAATTTCAACAGTGTTTATAGTTTTTAGCATTCAAATCTGTTGTCACATTTAACACTAGGAATTTCATAATTTTTATCCTGTTATAAATGACACTGCTTCTTTAAAATTCCCAATTTTTATTGTTATATATAAAAATATAATTGATGTTTGAATATTGACCTTATAGCCTGTAACCTAGCTATACTCACTTATTAGTTCTAGAAACTTTTTTCTACAGATGCTCAGGATTTTCTACACTGAAATTGATTTTACTTAGGAACAAAAATTATTTTACTTCTTTTCTGTGTGCCATTTTTTTGTTGTTTTTTTTCTTACCCTGTTGCACTGTCCAGAAATGTTAGTACCATATTGATAGAAGTATGAGACCAAACATCCTTACCATATTTTTGATCTTAAGGGGAGAACATTCAGTGCATCATTTACTGTGAGTCTCCCATCATACCTTTAATTCTTGTCTTATTCTTGTTTTGTTGACCCTGATGGATAAACCATCTAACCAGCAAACAAGGCCTATGGACCATTTAGCATTTCAAATCCTGAGCCATAACCATTATTCACTTGGTGGCCTTACAGCATGCACTGTTTCAAAAAAAAAAAAAGAAAAAAATAGTATAACCTTTTACAGTTAAGTGGTGCCAAATGCCGCCATTTGAGTCTGGAGCTGTGGCTCATGACAAATATACAGGTTCACAACTGTATATGAAAATCACATGGGGGACTTTTAAAAATCCTGATGCCCAGGCTCTATATCAATCTAGTTCCTTCAATAGCCCTGATGGGATTATATATTAAATTACATATTAATTTACACAATCTTACCACCACTCTGTAACAAAATGACTATTACTATGCCTATTTAATAGGCAATTTCCTTAAACTGAGGCTTAGAGAGAGGATAAGTAACTAGACCAGGGTTTCAAACATAGTTTGACCCTAGAACCTACACTTAACTAAACTGCATCTCCCCTGGTTGTATTAGAAAATAAAAGACACCTAACCCCTTCCCTGTACCTTTCCATGATTCTATTGTGGTTTTGGAACTGATCCATGAAGCGATCATATTAGGACTTGTCCCGATAGCTGTTTTTACAATTGTCCCGATTGTTCTGTTTTTACTCATCTGCTCATTTGTTCACTCATTCACAGGTTTGTACTGAGTGCTTTTATTTCCAAGAGATTTTATCTCTAAGTAATTTCTACACCCAATGTGGGGCTTGAACCCACAACCCTGAGATCAAGAGTCGCATGCTCCACCAACCAAGACAGGCAGGTGCCCCTATTCTGAGTTCTGAATATCTGCATAGTGCTATATATAAGTTCAAGGGTGAGAAAGTAAGAGCAGAGCAGCTGAATTCATAGAACAGTAACAAATATAAATGGAAAAGATTGCAAGAGGAAGGAGGATGGGGATAGATGCAGTAAAATGATATTCAAAAATCTTTGACCAGTCAGTTCAAGCATTTAATATACTATCTTCTATGCACTAGTGTGCCTGGGGCTGGTCCAAGTATAATCCCATTAACTACCCCAACCCCAGATTTTTTTTTTTTTTAACCAAGCTTTTCTTAGAGTTCTCTTTTAGCTCTGGGGTCCAAAAGACTCCTAAGAAAGAGTGTGCTACCTGGCCTAGTGAAAAAGGGTATGGGACACCAAGAAGGGGATAACATTTAGTGAACTCCTCTTGTGCTCCAGGCATCACGCAGGATGCTTCTTGTATGTTAGTCCATTTGCTCTTTATGCCAGTCCTGAAGGATGGGCAGTATTCCAGTTTTACAGATGAGAGAACGGGTTCTGCCTGATGTCATAAACCAGGAGCAAGTGAAGCCAGGTGTGATCACAAGTTTGTCTCAAAGTCCAGGCTTTGTCCCAGGCTCAGAGACTTCAGGATTGTCCATAGAGAGACAGCCGTTGTGCTTTCCTGTTGAGTGTTTTGGCATTTCTAAATCTGAAAATGACCACTGAGAAGTATGGCAAAGAGATACAGAAAAAGAACGTTGGAAGAAGAATTTCAAAATTAGGAAGGAGCAAGATGGTCTAAGTCTGAATATAAATTCGTGGTAGAGGTCTCATCCAGTTTCTTAGTTCCATTTGTGAGTGATTTGAGGAGAAATCCTCACAGGATATTCTATAAATTGGAGTGGGGGTTGGATATCGAATATCTTTTCTAATACCATTTAAAAAAAAAAGAAGAAGTTTTAAAAACCTTTGAGCCAGTCTGAAAGAAAGAAAATCCTCAGGGCCTCTCCCAGGAGAGCTTGCAGTCAAAACCCTGGAGATGGAATGTTCCTTCAGGAACAGCCCTCTGATCAGTTGGTTGTTACTGTCATGGGGACTTTGTCTCTAAGGCCCCCCCCGGAGTCTCCTATGTCTTCTGGTCCCGCATTTTTTTGGTCACAAGTACCAACTGACTTGCAACCTCAGGCTTTCATGTTCCCTTGGATCGTTCTTATACTGTGGGTCACTTTTGTATGCATACGTTTTGTGTACGAGTGAAAGTGCAAATGAAGGACAAATAAGGACCTCATCTCACTTATGATCTTAGGGAAATGTGTCAGAAGGGACCTTAGGGAAACTCCTGGCTCCCAGCTTTTCATTTCTCACGTGAGGAAACTGAAGGCCAGTGAGCCTCAAGTGTTTTCCCTCAAGTTTCGAAGTCACCTGGTAACAGAGTTGCCATAAAACCAGGCTCTCCAACTCTGTCTGCCAGTCAGAGTGGACTTTCTCTCACAGTGGCTACTGTCTTTCTTACGTGTTTGTCTTCATCCATAGATTCTTCAGAAACCGAGCCCGGAACTCAAGCACCAACTGGCTGCTTTCTCCAAGCGCGTCGCCGGCGCGGTGACTGAGCTCATTCAGGCCGCGGAAGCCATGAAAGGTAGGCCGCACTCTCGCGCCGAGCGAGTACAGCGAACTGAGTACAGGCTCAGTGCCTCGAACTGAGCAGAGAAACCACACAGCCAGCCCAGGCCCCAGGGAAACAGTGAGGTACTTTTTTTTTTTTTTTGTCTAAACAAATGGGAATAGAGTTAGATTTTAATAATAAAATTATAATAATAATTATAACTATTTGTTATATTACCTCTTTGTTTCAGGAGGTTATAGCCTCCTGAAACAAGGCTTTTTTCCAGTCTTTGCATTAAGTACTTCTACCAAAATGGTATGGTCCGTCTGGAACTCCTCACTTCTCTGAGGGGTGTCGCCATTTATTTTTATCTGTATTTTCCTTCATCAGAATATTTTTCCTCGTTCACATAACACACTTCATGTTTAGGAAATGATGCTGTCTGGGTACATTGTTTGCACACCCCTTTATGGTGGCATTAGAAGCAGTCACCTCACCAGAGAAATTCAGTTTCCCTTTGTTTGAGTTGAGGTGAATGCTTCTTCTTCATGAGTCCCCAGAGAAGAGAATGGCAAATCTGGAAGGTCAGCAAAGTCTTCAGTCTCTTAGAAATGGTTACTGGCATTCGTGAGCTCTAAGTGAGAAGTTAGAGTAAATCTCGAGCTGGCCTTGGACCATGAGATCCCGATTTTTGAAACTCTCACTGAGGACTGTGCCAGGGCTGTGTACATCTGCCTAGAGAAACAGGAGCCCACAGGAGCTCCCCTGACCCCAGCCGATCTCTGTGAGAGCCAGAGAGATGATCGCTCGGCACCATGCCACTGGTAGCCTTACGGAGCTTCCCTGCATGCCAATCCAGATACTGTTTGTAGCGAAGCCCTGTGGTCACAGCTACCAAGAATGACCCTCTTTGGACTGATTTTAGGAACAGAGTGGGTGGATCCGGAAGACCCAACCGTCATTGCAGAAACAGAATTACTGGGGGCTGCAGCATCCATTGAGGCTGCTGCTAAGAAGTTAGAGCAACTGAAGCCAAGAGCAAAACCAAAAGTGAGTGTCCGTGTGTGGCTGCTTGTCTGGTGTCACTGGGTCTTCCTGCGGACAGCTGTGAGATGGAGCTTGGTATGCCTCGGGAGGCTTGTCTCCTTCCCTGCGGTTAGACTCCCAAGCTGCCCACCTGCTCTCCTGGCCTGGCACCTTTGCACAGGGTATGGAGAGAAACCCAGAGGTGGATCCTTCGGTTAACCACCCAGAAAAATACCTGTGGGTTATCCAGAGGAAGAACCCGGGCATTTACAATCCAAGTTCAGTTCCATTCTGTCTAAAGCAGGTGTTGGGTGCTTATTATGGAAAATCCCTGTCCCTGAACTTGATGCCATCACCCTCCCATTGTCTGGTTTCCATAATGTAATGCAAAGAGCAATGCTGTGGGTCTCTCCTTTCCTTAAAATCGATAGAGAGGACAACGTGGACCTCAAAAGTGGATCTGGTGACAGACTTTGTCAGTATGTGCTGGAGGCTGTGGTGGGCTGGTCTCTTTCCTCGTCTGTGTATGTCATCGGGATAAATGTTTAAAACTTAAGAGCATGAGTAGATATGAAGAGAAACGGCCATTTAAAGAACTATTTTAAGATTGGGCAGCAGCGAGGACAATGATTACACAAAAGGACAGTGAGCTTGTGCTCCAGGGGTAAAGCCCAACCCTCTTAAGCTCTTACCTATCCCTCCAGGCCCTCTACCACCAGCCCCCATGATTATCTTCAGAAGATGGTAGAGCTAGAGGAGGCCTCTTTCTCTTCCTATCAAGCAAGTTATGGCACCTATAACCTCACTTCCCTTCCAAGGACCCAAGGACCTTAGGGAGTAAAATCTGGTTTTGCCCTCAGAAAAGTTGGATCCCTCAGATTACATATGCCGAAAACTCTTTTTTTATTAGACCAAAGGATGGAGTCTGAGCACTAGAATATGCCACACCCCTCAAAAGCAGAGCCTGGATTCATGTTGTGTGGAAAGTAGACATAAGCAGGTAGTGAATGTATGAACCTTGGGAACCTTCTTAAAACCATGAAATTCTTCAAGCCAGTCTTCTAATAATTGCTCTAGACTTGGTGAAGGCAGTCTTTAAATTTCTCATCAAGAGGTAATTTGAGAGTCATGGCTTCTGACCTGGGGGTTTACCAGGGTTCGCTCCACTAGCCTCTAAGCTGAAGGTCTTAAGTGGTCTGAAATGGTCCAGGTTGTTCTCAACAAGCTTAAGCAAGGAGTGTGTGTATAGGGACAACTCCCATTTTCTGTCTGTGTCTTTATTTCTGCTTTGTAAATCAAGTTAATCACAAATGGAAAATTACTTTCAGCTGAGAAGCAAACAACCATTGACTAAGATTTAGAGGCTTTGTGCGTAATTGGTTTTTCCTCTTCCTCATCTGATTTCACACAACAAGCCTTTCCTGGAAAGCTTCCGTCTGCTAATGCTGAAGTCATGTCATTTGGCACTGTTGTGGAGAATTCGCCTGGTGCTCCTGTAACATTAGCGCTTTGCCGGGTCCTGAGAGCTCCTGTTTCGATCCCTCTCCGTCTGTCCTTTTGCAAGATCCCTGGGAGCTCTGTCTCTGAATCCTAGTTGCCCTCTGTCTAGCCATTGATTCACCTTAGAATTCTTGAGCTGAAAATACAAGTCATTAGAGGCCCTACCCCATAGAATAAATGTTGTTACAGCAATTAAATGAGATAATTTAAGAACACAGTGCCTAACTTAATAAGCAGTAACTGTACCACCATCACTGAAACTATGCTTCAGAGACTTTTATCTACTACCTCCTCGGAGAATGCCTGCAATAAAAATTATTCCATAAATCCATGAGCTGATGGCCGTAGCAAAAAGAAAACAGAACAAAAGGCTCGCATTGACTGAGTACCGAGCAGGAGCCAGGCAGCCTTCTAGGTGCTTTGCATGGATTAACTCATCTGGCCCTTGCAGCAAGTCCACAGAGCAACACGTATTTCCATTCCTGCTCCGTGCATGCAAAGTCAAAGGCACAGTAACCTTGCCAGAGTCAGCAGGCTTGGCGGAGCTGGAAGCAGTGGATGTGGGCTCTGGGTGCGGAGTCCATTCACCCGAGTCCTTTGGGTCTAGCCAGTAGTCAGAGGCTGTTGTAGCCCCCCAGAGGAAGTTTGGGGTTTGCCTGTACCCTTTGAGCTATTAATGCCTCTTCTGGGAAGCTGTGCCGAGCTGCAGGACAAAATCCAGAGAGAAAGAAAGCTCTGTGTGTCAGGGAAGCCTATTCCTTGTAGCCTCATTTGTAGGAAGAAGTTAGATATGACCCGAGTGTCTCTTTGACGAAAAAGTACGCCGCCATCTAAAAGAATGGTTGATAGGACTGTGTCCTATGAAGAAGATGCTCATGGCATCAATATAAAGTAAAAAAAGAAAAACACCCGGGATGCAGAATGATGTGCTCATTATGGTTACAACTCTGTAAACAAAAACTTGCATATGAAGGAGACAGGGAGATGTACAAGGGTGACCATGGAATTAAGGGAGGGCCTATGTTTTAACCTTTTATAAAGCAGTGTTTTAAAAATAACAGCACTTAAAAAGTGCTGAAGTGGGCCAGGGGTGCACTCCGTGCCCTGCCCTGGGATCATCCAGCCTTTGTATTCACAGTCTGGGTCTTCACACAAAGCCAAGAAATCCTTCTGGGAAGGTCAAAGTGGACATAACTGTTGATTCGAGCCCCTTCCTTGGGGATGTCTACTTTAGGGCACTCCCGTCTTCATGTGAGGAGGGTTGCTTCGTACTTCATGAGTGCCCGAAAGTGATCTGAAGCCTTACTCCACCCAATGGCCAGAGGCTCCGGCCACGTGGGTTACAGTACCTCTAAAACCATTCTAAAGAAACCGTCAACCCAAACTATGGTTTTTGTGCCTCAGAGTACCCTCTGCTTTGTGGTAATAACTGCATGAAATGAAATAAAATATCTTTCTTGCCTTCACAAAGGAATTTATGTCCCTAGTTGAAAAAAAAAATGTCCAATCTGACCCCACCATTAACCAGTCTTTTGTGGTTAACCAGTTCTCTCCAGGCCCTTCCATAACTGAAATAAGGAAGGAATCCTCAGGATAGTAGGAATAAGCATTTGCTCTCACATTCCTCTCCCTGAAACTACACACGACCACACAAGCCCTCAGCACAGAGCTGACAATGCTTTCCTTTGTAACCGTGGGGCATTTACACTGCTTTGAAGAATAGTACTGGGGAAGGGCAATGGGTTTTTGTTTTTTGGGTTTTTTTTGTTGTTGTTGTTGAAATTATTCTGCTCCCCACATTCTCAGGTCGCCTGTTTTAAAAGTAGAATGCTTCCTGGTTTATGAAGATGATTCCTGGTATATTCCAGCTCAGGACCTTAAAATTTAAGCACCTCTTTTTGCCTGGAATCTCCCAGATGTGAATAACAAATTCACACCATTAGCTCCACTGTTTGCTTGGGAAGATGGCAGGAAGGCAAAAGGGGAAGGTCAGTGAGCTCTGGTGCATGAGCCTGTGATGTTGCCAATGGCGCCGTTTCCACACGTACAAGCAGCCTGTGCTCCACAGACAGGTAATGGACTTCCTGCCGTACGTACGGTGCCTGTTCTCGAGTCCAGTGCAACCTGGATGCCTTTTCTGCAGGCCTCTGTGTGATATGTTTGATATATTAGGTTGTTATTTAATCCAACTATATATCAAACATATTCCTACAGTGTCTTGCCCTGTCTCCGGGGGTTCCTAATATAGCTTATAAGCCAACAGGAAAGAACACGTTAAAATCACAAGCAGATTTAGAAGACGGGGTGCTCATTCCTTTTCATGATGTCATATTCCATTTTTTTTTCTTGTAGCATGTCAGTACTGCTAGATTCTTTTGTTTGTTGTAGAAACAAATCATAATTATGGATGTGAGATACTCTGTGTAGCTTAGTTTTGTGCAGTAATGAATCCTTAAGGGATATGCTCAGTGGAAAAAAATGGAAGGTTCTAGCCCGTGTTTGTACCATGGGATAAACATCGGGATTATCAACCCTAAACACATCCAGACATTGCATCGTACTTCACTTTTGTCCTGATCCTCAGCTTTGAAATTAGTCCTTTTCTTAATCAAGTTTTCTGCAAAAATGCAAGCACAGATCAACTCTCTGTAACTTTCCCTTCCACCCATAGCATCACAATGTATAAACCGAATCGGCCATACCAGCGGTAGGGAGGGTGAGTCACTGTGCTTTATATACACTTGCTTAGGACTGCATGTATCTAATACAGATAATGCAGTGCAGACCGTACTCTGTCTGTTGAATTTCCTGTAAGAGGTTAACTGGTCAGTAGAGGTTGGTCACATTTAGAATAAGCTGACAATAGCCTAATTGGGTGCAAGAGGAAGTTTGGGATTATGAAACATTTTTTCTGGCACACAGCAGCCTTCTTTGGTTGGCTTTGACCTCCTCCCCCTGGAGGAGCCTGCAAAGAATGTGTGCGTTCATTCTGATCTCTCTCAACAAAAGATTGTGAGCTCTGCTTTCTGGAAAGAGCACTATGGTGCCCGTAGCTCAGTTCTTTGGAGCAGAGAAGCAGTGCTCCTTTAACAGCACGTCTGTGTGCATGCATATAAGCAGTGCCCCACACTGTTGGCGAGCCAGTGGTTTGAACAAATGAGTCAGGAAGGCTTCCCCTGGTTAGGTCTGGAAGCCATCTCCATGTTGCGGAGCCCAGCTAGCATGTGTGCGGAGCTCAGCTAGCTCATGTTCCCAGTGACCCCTGCCAGTAGTGGAGCTGCTCTTGTCACACCCTCCGCAGACATGTAGAGGAGTCAGAGCAAAGGAGCTTACGATGTGGTGGGTGTATCTGATCAAATACTTGAAAGCATTCCATTATCCTTTTTGTCCATGCTTCCTAAGTAAACATGCACGTGACTTTTCTGAAATCCCAATGATCTTGAAGGATTTTTCTGCCTAACGGAAGTAGCAATTAAAAGATCATTTCACTGATACTACTTTTCATCCAGACAAACAAACAAACAAATGCCCTAAAGAAACAGTAGGTACTATGGGAAAACCAACTCCCAAGATCCTAATTGTGCAAGCTTGGACCTTTTCTAATGGATGCTGCATGAACATGCATTACTCCTTATCTGGGTACAAAGGCTGGTCTCTCCCCAAGTGGCAGGCAAAAACCACTTGGCACTGCTTTCTCTCTGTCATCCACTTTGACTATTTACTATTTCCCTGGAGCTTTCGGGGGGGTGAGACCAGATTGGGGCTCTTGGCAGGTCTAGTTATTCTAAGAATTTTCCCATTTGTAAATTTTCATTTATAGTACAGGTGAGGGTCTTGAAGATAACCCACCCATGGGGCCTCTACAAGAAAAGCTGGTATGGCCCTTACAGTTGAGTCTTTGGGTGCAGACTGAGGTCTCCCCCACCAAGGCACCTCTCCCCTCAATTCCAGAAGCAGACCGGGAGCAGCCAGACTCACTACAAAAAAAAAAGGAGAAATGTGGCTGCCTATTCCACTCACACTTCCAACTGGCCAGAAAATGCTTCCCTGGTGTGGTGGGAGTTCTTGGTGTTGGCCTTCTTGTTTCCCTCAAGGACATTTAAATTATATGCAAAATGTCCACACTTTTAAAGAATATGTCCAAAGGGTTTTTTTAAGTTTCAGATGGACTACGACCTGGTTTTGAGTAGCAAGCATTCTGCAGACTTTAAGAAACACAGAGCAAAGCACAGCTCCTAACTGGAAAAATGGCACCATGCGTTGTGATGCACTTTTTTCCACCTGTTGTGAGAAAACTGACTGTTGTGTTTATCTGCTCTTAGCAAGGCAGTCCCTTAAAGGAGGTTTTCAGGGAGGAAGGCCGACCTCAGGGCAGTGACCTTTGAGCCTTGTCCTCTGGGTACCCTCACCTCCCTCACCTTCAAGATCATTGTGGGGAGGAGCTGCAGGGATGTAATTCACAAACAAAAGACCAAGTGAAAGGACCACAGACAAGCATTCTTCTTCTCTGCGGTATATGCCCCAGAATCTGTTAGAGAGGAGGTTGGCAAAGATGTTGCAGGAGGGAGACAGGGCCTCTCCACAGAGGAGACCGAGAGAAGAAGGCAGAGAAAAAGTAGTGCCTGGTTATTTTAGCCAGCACCTTCTTAATGAAGAAAGGTTTCATTTGGAATTGTAACACATCCGAACTAACGGACTGAGAGAGTTGAGGTTCCTCCTTAAGCTACTAACAGAAACCTGATGGATCCCTGGAGAAAGGCAGCCACGGCTTAAGGTCACGTGGTCAGAACATGCAGGTCGCCGACTTAGAGCTCAGAGGGCCCATCTCCTGTCTCGATGTCGAGGGAGAAGCTGGAAGCAGCTCCAGTCTGTAGCGTGTATTACTTGATATTCTGTTCAAATTTGGTTTATGGCTTTTATTTATGATAATTTTAGGCTATCATCAGAAATGGCAGTTAGAACCTTTCTCCAAATTTTGAGTCGAAAATGATCCCGAGAGAGAAAAACTAGCTTAGCCCAAAGTCTAAAAAACTGTTTTTAAAACCATGAGAGTTGTAATGAGCACTGGGTGTTACAAGCCAGTAATGAACCATGGAACACTACATCAAAAACTAATGATATACTGTATGGTGACTAACATAACATAACAAAATAAAACCACAAGGAATATATGTAGTGAGGGAAGTAATAATGAAATTAATTGCGAGGAGTTACTGAGCATTTGCTGTGGGTCAGTATTGCTCTCTGTAGATTTATAATTTACCTATAGTACCCCCATCAGAGAGGTAGGAAGGAAGGCAGGTTCAGGAAATGAATGAATTACTGCAAAGATGATGTCCTCAGAATCCCTAAAAGGCCAAAAGGCAAAATAGAAATGAGGAACGACCTTCCCTCTCCCTTCCGTCTGTCCCCCTGCCACTCCTACCCCAGTGAAACTCAAGCTCCTGAGACATTAGACAGATCAGAGCAAGATGGGGTCCTCAGAGGCTCTCCAGGGCACAGGAAGCTGCCAACAAGGGAGCCAGCCCCAAATGTGACCTTTCCCCAGAGGGACCTTAGCAGACCTCTAACTTTTTTAAAAAGAGGAGCTCTGTAGGAGAGCACCAAAGAGGAAAAATACCAGCAAAAGAGTGCCTGGGCCTTTCTCGCAGCTACCAGAAAGCCAGGGTGAGGCTAAGTTCATCCTCTGCAGGAGCTTAGTGGGCAGTCCAACAACGACAGCTTCCGAAAGCGGGTGGTAAAGGGGCCAGTGGCCTTCTCCCAGCGGAGGGGAGCAGGGGAAAGGTCACTGAACAGGGGAGGAGAGGACAGATTCAGCCCTCGGAGGCCGTAGCTAACACGTTCATGAAGCAGAGCAGAGTCTTAGTTCGTACATTTAGGACTCTTTCCCCCGGTGCTGCTTTGCTAAGAGTGCCCCCTTGCACAATGCTGGGAGTGCCGTTTACCTCTGTGGACACCTGAGGACGTGTCACAGCCGGCTGTGGATGCGGTTGCAGGGTGCAGGCAGAGCATACAAGTAAACAGCGCAGGAGCCAGCGCCTTGATGCACGTGCCTTCCTCCCCAAGGGACTCAGAATGGACAGTTCCTGATGTGGATGCTTACTCGCTGCGTTTCTCTTGCTGCAAGCATGTGAATTGCCTCCTGGCTGAACTCTAGAACTCCGGAGACTCCTTCTGAATGGATACATTCATTCGGCAAACATTTATCATGTAGTCTACACTGCCTGATTGTGTGCTGGAGAGACCACATCCGTTGAGTAAAACACAGTCCGTGCCCTGGAAGAGAGGACAGGCTGGTAGGCTTGGGTTAGCCGGAGTCTGTTTTCCTTCACCCAGGCCAGCATTTCCCGTGGAGCAGCCCACCTTTATCAGAAAGGAAGATTCCCAGGCCCCGCCTCAGACCTGTTGAGATACAATCCGCATCTTGAACCAGATCCTTGGGTGATTGTGAGGGAGGGCTGTCTGTTCATTAGCCCACTTAATAAGAGCGTTTTCTTAAGTTCGTGGCGCCCTGGGTCTCTGGATACTTCTGGGTCTCCTTGTGGAAGCTCCACGTTACTATCCTCTTTGTTCCCCATCTCCCAGCTACAGTGGGGCTTCTTCTGTTGACAAATCCTGCAGTTTCATTGTGATCCTTTTCTGTAGGAAGGTCCTTTGAAAGCCAACCCATTCCATTTCTCTCCTCTTCTGCAATGCCGTGGAGCACCTTTTTAGCTGTTACCGTCCTCCTTCCAGAGGCCATGGCATGTGCTGGTGGGAACCAAGCAGGGGGGCACCCCTGACAGGGACACCTCGACATTTCCGAGTCTCCTTGGCTCAGGGAGAATCCCATCTTTTAGGCTATAAGTTGTGTATGGCATGAGGAGACACCTGGTGTTGACATTTATTTCCAGTAGGAGAGAGAGGTGGGTGTTTTGTCTTAGTTTTAAACCTGGCCTACAGTGTCTAAACATTAGCCCTCCACCCCTAGAGCCATCCCATTCAGCTTTATTCAGCTCTTCTTGGTGCTTTTTAGTCAGAGCAAATATCCCCCAGAGATGCGGCTTTCTGCCATGTCCTTTTTAAAGCATAGAGATGTGATGGAACAAAAAACAAAAATTCACCAGCGGACATTTATACCAGTTGCCATTGCAAGAAGAATCTGTGGGTGTCAAAAATATTTCCAAACTGAGTATCTATTTCAAGTATGTGTTCTGGGGGGGGGACCTTCAGGGCAACGGAAGACGTGGGCGAGGCCTGTCAAATTGGTAGGAACAAGTTGATTCTATTAGATCTACCCCATGCTTAGAGTTAGCACTTAATTAAGAAAGTCCCATTTTTGTGGATCCTAAAATTTGGGAGATCAGAAATCTGATGGGGTACTCCACATACCTTGGAGCCTGCCAGAGACAAGGATCTGGGACACATTAAGAAGCCACCATGGGCTTCCTTTTCCTCTGCCCCAGTGGAAGGGACCTCTGATGGGTTCAGAACTTACCTGGTTTCCCCTGGTACCTTAATCTGTTACACGCTTGAGTTTCTTTTGTAGAACAACTTTCCAAAAAGGCTCTTAATTCAAGTTCGCCTAATGCAGTTTCCTTGGAGCCTATGTATTATAGCATCTTTTATGCCAGAGTGTCTTATAATGAGTTGTTTTTCTATTTCAGTAACCACATTTTATACTCCACCAGTCCTATAAGCTCCCTCCTCCAGAATGAATCCACTGCAACTGAATCCGTTTCTGTCCTGATTGCTCCTAGAGCAAGACTTTGTCAGATAAGAAAGAATATATGGCTTCTGTCCACAGACTTCTAAAATGCTGGCATCATTTGTCAGAGTCCCTAGATGGGCCCTGAAATGTTATTTTGATAACACTGGAGTTGTGAAAACAAAAATGAGCTTGGCATCTCTCATAGTTCAAGATGTGGCAGTAAGGAATAGGAACTGGGGGGGAAATGTATCTATGTATCCATCCCGCCTGATGTTTCGCATGGAACCATTAGTGGCCCACTCCGAGCCTCTGCTACAAAGTTGGTCCTCCCTGATGCCCCACGGGCAAGCAGGCTAGTAAAAACATATCCTCATGGAACAGAGAGGCTGAGGTTTAGATCTGGTTTAGAGTCTGAATTCATGTCTCCATATGACCATGTCACACCACTCTACCTCCCTGAGCCTCACTTTTCTCACTGTGAATATGAGAATGACTCTACAGTAGAATATTTGTTCTCCTCTTGCTTGGTAAGAATTAAACAAGGAACGTACCTGGACATGCCTAACAAAGAACTTGGCACATAGTAGCTGCTGTTAAAAACATAGCTGTTGTACAACATTGTGAATGTACTTAATGCCACTGAATGGTCCACTTAAAATTGGTTCAGAGGGTAAAGTTTATCTATTTTTTGGCACACAAAGAAAAGTATTGCTCTAGCTGACCATCGTCACAATGCCTGAAAGATAATAGCCCCATCTTCAACCTTCTATAATCAAAGGGGAACTTAACCCTGCTTAGGTTCATACAACGTGAGTGCTGAAGGGACCTGGAGGGCATCTAATCTGACCACCCCAGATGGTGAGGCTGCATCCCAGCCAGCCGGGGACCAAGGTCCTTGCACTTGCCACGCTTACCAGTGCTGCTCTCCAGCCTCCCGACTTGTTCTGCTGGCATGGGGCACAGTGCTGGTGAACTTGGAGCAGAGCCCTCACAGCCTGACAGCACCTGCATGAGGTGGTCAGTGTCCTTCCCCAGGTGGAGCCAGGCCCTAGACTTCCGGGAGACTCTACCTCCACGTCATGTCGCCTCAGTGTCCTTCCCGCCTCTGGTGATCTGTGGTTGGTACAGAACTCTCCCTGCTCAGCCACAGAGATGGCAAATGCTTTGTCACGTTTGTTTTTACAAATACGAGAAAAATAAGGCTTTTCACAACTCCTAGCCACCTTTCCTTTCTTCAACCCAATTTTTGAGCTTTAGGCTCTGGAAGAGTGTACCAACCACCACCCACTCCTTGGGCTTTGATGAGGGATTATTTAAATTTTCGTTATTGATGCCAACAGGACCATTTGAGCATATTTTATTCACAGTGAATTTGTGTCTGTTTAAAAACTCTGGTCTAGAAAAATAGTCTGTCTTGGAATTTCCTGACTGGAAATTGGTGTCGAATGCCACCGCTAGCAGCTTGTACCTTTTAGAATTGAGGTAGTGGGAGGCAGCAGATGGAGAGGCGTTTTGCCAGCTCTGGCCTTTCTACCTGGGTGTGGTTTGTCAACAAAAAAGTCATAAACAGATGAAGAGCCAGGTGACCAAGCAGTAAGTAGTTTGGCAAAAAGTGCCCTTCGTGGATGTGAACGGCATGTGATGTCATTTTCTTCTGTTCTAGCAAGCAGATGAGACCCTGGACTTTGAAGAACAGATTTTGGAAGCTGCTAAGTCCATTGCTGCCGCCACAAGTGCCCTGGTCAAGTCGGCCTCGGCAGCCCAGAGGGAGCTGGTGGCCCAAGGAAAGGTGGGTGAACCGCGCTGGCCAGCTTCTGGGACATTCGGACAGTGTGAGTCTCTGAGGACCAAAGAGAAGGTGGGAAGGCCTGTGGCCTGGCCCCCCGGGCAACCATTGCTGAGCCTTCCCTCCCTGAATTGCCCATGTCTGCCCCACTGAAAACTCTGTTTGCTTAAACCTAACATCCAGAATGAAGGGTTTGGCTTCTGGGCCAATCATCTGCTTCTTGTTAAAGAAAGCATCCCGTTCCAGGCAGCGATCAGGCCCTGAACAAGACATTTATAGTCCCACTGTATATGAAGCTATTTAAAGATGTAAACTATCATATTTTCCTAGTGGATAGCTCTGGGAGCACCAGAGTCAGGGGTGGCATAATACAGTTTTCCTTCTCCAACGACTCAGTCCGTTCTTCAGGGCTCTGGCGAAATGCTGTCCAACTCTGCCCTTAGCATTTTCCTGAGCCTGTTGTTCAAAAGACCAGTCTGGTTTTAAAACCTGAGATTTCTTTGATGGGCCTGACCCCCAGTCATCCATTTCATCTGCATTAGCATGAAAGCATAGTTCTCTTTCGGTGACCCGAGGATTAATAGTATATTAGACTAATGCTGGGTATGGGAGGGTCTCCCAGTTTAAAATATTCTGCGTGTTGTTCCCATACACCGTGGAATTTGACTCCATCCAAACTGCATCTTGTGGAGAGCCTCTCAGATCTGGAGGCACTACAGAAATCCTGTCAGGCTGTGGGTTTGGGGTTTGGTCACCGTAATTGTCAAATACTTCTGTTTGATATTAAAAGACTTTTGCCGTCCACGTACAAGTAGACAAATACGATTGTGCCTTGACCTCACAACTTGTAATACGGACAGGAAGTTATGTCCAACCAGTGGCCATCCATCTTCCTCCATGAAGTCTCCTGTGAGCTAAAGTTTGTCCCAATCCAACCCGCATACCACGGCTCCTCTTTCTAAGCCATTGTGTGCTGTATTGTTTGATATTATATATATAATATATATAACGTGTGTATGTTTGTTATTATATATATGAAATATCTATGTTTGTCTCTCCACTGGCATGCAGTCTGCCCCTTCGTGCTTCTCCGTTATGCCCTGTAGATGCAACAGAGGGCTGACCTCACCTAAGTACTTGTTGACCAATCAGTATGTAAATACTAAAAATGGATCATTGAGAAGAATATCCTACCTAAAAATTTCAGTACCTTGATAAAGGGCCAACTGTGAGCCAAATTGCTAGGTTCTAAGAGACTCTAACTTGCTTATACATTTGTTGAATATATTCAGGCATTTAGAAGGTTGGTAAAGGTGGTTCCACAGGACTAGAGTGAACTATAGGCTTACAGACAGGACCTTGGGGTTTTATCTGATGTTCATTGAGCCTTGGTATGGCGCCTAATAATTAACAGATCCCTAATTCCATATTCAAATTGAGGTACTCCCTCTGACCTCTGCAGGCACCTCCCACCATGTAAAGGTTTTCCCTCCCAAAGCTGTACCCTCTGCATCTGGACAGAAAATGTTTCACTTGTTGATGTAATTTCTAAATAGAAACAGAGATCATCTTAATGTCCAGCTTCCTACTTCTCTCCTGACCCCTGACAAAATAGTCTGTATTTCCTTAAGGCAAGGGTCTGCCATCAACTGCGCTGAAGGAAAGGCAGCAGCTGCTTTCCTCACCCCCCCACCCCCATCACCTGCCAGAAAGTCACAATGTGGCTTTAGGGTCAGTGATCAGGAGAGATATAAGTTTCCCTGGGCCCTTGAAAGAAGAGGCCTCCATGGCTCCTACGTGTGAAATGGAGAAAGGTCAGCAGAGGAAAGAAGCATGGGAGGACAGCCCTGATCCCTCATTCCTGAGCAGCTGGCCCAGAAACACTCTACATAGCAACAAAATGGTGGCCATTCTGAGTGTTTCAGATGAAGACCCCGGGGCCCAGAGGGACCCCAGCCAGGATGTGCAGGAACAGACTTGGAGGGACAGAAATGGTGTCCCGTTCTCATGCTGTTCGTGCTGTCTGATGAGATGTTTTCCTCTCTGGTTCCAGGGTGAGGTAGAGCCTGGGAGGCTGCAGGTCCCCCTGCGCCTCCCAGCGCTCATTACAGATTTCTACCCTCCACTCTCTAGGTGGGCTCCATCCCCGCCAATGCTGCCGATGATGGACAGTGGTCCCAGGGGCTGATTTCTGCCGTGAGTCACCTTTTCCTTCCTTCCCATTTGCTTTTTGGATTCCCGGAGGGAGGTTTGGGCCATGGATCACTTCTCTACTGACTGTCCCCAGGCCCGGATGGTGGCAGCTGCAACCAGCAGTCTCTGTGAGGCGGCCAATGCCTCCGTTCAGGGACATGCCAGTGAGGAGAAGCTCATCTCATCTGCCAAGCAGGTCGCTGCTTCCACGGCTCAGCTGCTTGTGGCCTGCAAGGTGAAGGCCGACCAGGACTCAGAGGCCATGAGGCGGCTACAGGTAATGGTCACTGATGCTGGTGGGAAAATACTCCTGTTGGAGCGGGTAAGTGTCGCCAAAGGGGACAGTCTCACTTCCTTGGCATGACCCACCAGGCCTTCCATCAGCAACTCTGTCCCACGTTTCTCATTTTCTACCCAGTACAGCCATGCATCCTACACCTGCCCCAGCAAACTGACATTCTCCATGTGTGCCTCTGGTCTCATGCCTTGGGGCCCTCGCTCACCCAGAATGTCCTGACCCTCGCCACCAGCCCCACCTGGTGATCTCCTGCTTGTTCTTTGTGACTCATCTCCAGAGTCACCTCTTCTGGGAAGCCCTCCCTGACTGCTGTGTGTTGAGCAGTTGTTCCCTCCTCTCTCCTGCCAGAGTACTTGGCCAGACCGCTCTTATGGCTCCTGTCACTGGGGACCGCCACGTTTATCTTTAGAACAGCCTTTGACAAGGCCATGAATTTCTTAGGTGCAGGTACCATGTCTTTATCTGCACATCTCTCACACCTGAGGTGGCACCTATTCCAGTAGGGGCCCTCATGCCCTGTTTGTGAAAGAAAGGAGAAAAAGGACTGAGAAATTTCTAGAAGACTGTGGCTGAGGTTTCCCAGAGCCCAGAGAATGTGCTCATGATGAAAGTTATAATCGAATCCCTCCCAGTGCACATGAGTTTTCCTGATTGTTTTAATCACAGAAGTGTTTTAAACACAGAGAAGGAAGTGTTAGAATGAAAAAAAAAAAATCACAAAGGCTCAACCTCTTCACATGTCAAATGTTATCATTTTTTTTCTCTTCCTGTTTCTATGTCTATACAAAATAACTGTCTGCTTGTCATCATAGCAAGAGACATTCTGCTTTTTTTCCACTTGACGTTTTATCATACATAGCTTTTTATTTGAAGAAAAGGCTTCATAATTTCTCTATGTAAAGCTAACTGGTCCATGCTCCATGAGTCTCATTTTTGATGATTGCATGATACTACATCACCTGATTATGCCAGAATTTCCTTATACTGTGGACATTTTGTTTCCAATTTTTTAGATTTTCTAGATATTAGAAGTGTTAGAATGCAGACTCTTTATATGGATGAAAAAAAATTTATATGTCATGAATAAAAACATAAATGGCAGAAATGTTTGGACAATTTCACCCACATTTGGGACTCTCATTTCATTTTGAAAGTCCAGAAGTGTGTTTCTGATGCTCGGTCCTCCTGAGTCTCCCTCCTTACCATAATTCAACTCCTGGGATAAACCCAGGGGGGAAATGAGGAGTTACATGTCAGTGAATATGTGGCTTGGGGGCTTGGGGAACACTTCTGGGGAAAACATCCTGAGTTAAGGGAGACCTGGGTTCAGGTCCTGCCTCTGCCATGTATTAAGTTCATGATCTTAACACAGATCACTCCACTCTCTGGGCCTTTATCCGCCTCAGCCGTGGAATAATGATAGAGATGCCCAAACTGGCTCTTATGAAGGTCAAGAGATGTGAACATACTTGTATGAGTCCCGAGGACTTACACGGGCAAAGCACGGTAGCTCTCCTTGTCATCGTTACCAATGTAACTGGGTGCTGCAGTGTCACCTCTGAGCCCCTTGCTGTGACCCAGAGGTTCTCCAGGACCACCCTGATCTGTGTCCAAATCCCCGCTCTGTAACATACTAGCTGCAGGGTCTCAGAGAAATAACTCAACCCATTTGCTGTATCAGGTAACTACAACGGTGACCTCTGACCTCATAAAGCTATTTTGAGAATGAACTTGTCATATATTAATTGGCATTTCCTTCCCTTCTAGTGCAAGCCCTCATGGTCTCCATGGGTCACTTTAAATCACCCACCAGATGAGCTAGTCACTTTGACAAGAACTCAACTTTCTGATGGCTCATCCCCGTGCACAGTCCTTGACTCTGAGGGGGACTGGGCAAGGACTATGGGAGGCTTAATGAAGCCTGGACCACCGTTAAAAGAAAATTTCAAACCTCAGGGGGCAGAGGACAAGTCCCCAGAGCCATGCTTCATGCTCATTAAGAGTAAGCCATTTTGGGCTATAGCTCTTACGAAAGATCTAGACTTCGCATTGGAAAGCTTTTCTTTACCTGTCTCTAGCAATGGCCTGGAGCCCTGCTGTGCCTCTAAAAACATACCTGTCTATGGGGGCCCTAGTTACTGTGGGGCTCCCAGCACCCCCGTGCAGGGTGAGGCTGTGCTTTCCTACCCTTCATTCCCTCAAGAAGCATTCAGTGGGCACCAGCCCTGGGCACCCACTGTGCCAGCTGCTAGGGAGGCAAAGACAAAAGACATGGCCTCTGCCCCTGAGTTACTCACTGTCCAAGAGGGAGAGGGGTACAGGTGTGGGAGAGGCCACACAGAAGCATGGACAGAGCACTCTGGGAGCGCTGTGGGGAGCTGTGGTTAAGACCACAGCAGACAGAGAAAGTGCTGTCTGAGCCAAGACTTTGTGTTTGTCTTAATTGGTTGGGGCAGAGGGAGGTAGTGTTCTAGACCAAGGAGATGAGCCCTGGGCATGCTTCTGTTAACACACATTTCACACTGGTACAGTCATCTGTTTTCATAAGTAAAATCCCCCCTCAGAAATCTGTGTTCCTTGGGAGCCAGGAACTGGATCTCATTTCTCTGTGAATGACCTAAGGTTAGGTAGGTGCCAGTGTTGGTGAAATCGGTGGACGGCTAGACAGACATATGGAGTCTAACAACAGAGAAATTCTGTATTATCATTGGATGATAGGAAGATAAATTGATTCAGAGTTCCATGAACTGTACTTTCATGTCTGTTCTTGCTGAATCCAAATTGGCTGTTTCTAATGATATAATATATGTTTTTTCCTCCCTCTCCAGGCAGCAGGAAATGCTGTGAAAAGAGCCTCAGATAATCTTGTTCGTGCGGCCCAGAAGGCAGCATTTGGCAAAGCTGATGATGATGATGTTGTAGTGAAAACAAAGTTTGTAGGGGGCATTGCTCAGGTTTGTGATTAAATCCAGACGTGTTTACTCCAGAGATGGGCATGGTGTTCTAACAGAGATACAAAATACCAATAGCTTAAACAGGATGGAGATATTTCTGCTTTGTGAAACAGTCTGGGTGTAAGCAGTCTATCAGTGGTGTGCTGATTCCTTTGTATCTGAGCCCCAGGCTCCATCTGCCTTATTACCCACCCCACCATCCCTGAGATATTGCCTTGGCCAGTTGGCCCAACATGGGTCAGGAACCACCCTCGCTTCCTCTCACGTGCCATTGGTCAGGCCTTAGTCACATGCCCAACCAAGCCAGCTGCAAAAGATGCTGGGAAATGTAGTATTCTTTCCTGAAAAGCCCTGTGCCCAGCCCAGATCAAGGATTCTGTTATAGAAAAGGGGAAGAAGAGAAGTTGGAAGACAATAGTATTATCATTTAAATAAAATGATGGATTTGGAGCTACTACCCTACTCCAGGTAGTTGGCCCTACAGAGAGAATGAATGGTAACCCCATAACAGAACTTATATAAGGATAAATGGGCCTCTGGCCTATAAGGATTACATTCTTGAGCATGGTAGTGAGGAGCAAACTTGAGGAAATTAAGCCTGCAGTTTGGGGTATGTGTTAATATAAATCCATTATACAAGAATGGTTTTCTTTGCTTCTGGAGGGGAGGGGGGGTGGAGAGATGGCGTGGCTGAGTGATGGACATTGGGGAGGGTATGTGCTAAAAAAAGAACGGTTTTCTTTTCTTTTTTTTTTTTTTTTAAGATTTATTTTTTAAGATTTTATTTATTTATTTGACAGAGAGAGCGCACAAGTAGAGGGAGTGGCAGGCAGAGAGAGGGGGGGAAGCAGGCTCCTGCTGAACAGGGAGCCCGATGCAAGACTCGATTCCAGGATGCTGGGATCATGACCTGAGCCAAAGTCAGATGCCTAACTGACTGAAACATCCAGGCGCCCCTTTTTAAAAGATTTTTATTTATTTATTTTTGTGAGAGAGTGAGAGTGAGCACCAGTTTGGGGGAGGGGCAGAGGGAGAAGCAGGCTCCCCGCCGAGCAGGGTGCCTGATGCAGAACTTGATTCCAGGACCCTGAGATCATGACCCAAGGTGAAGGCAGATGGTTAACCAGCTGAGCCACCCAGGTGCCCAAGATTGGTTTTCTTATCAGTACCAGGAAGTTACTCATCCCCATGCCTTCCTTAGCCCTTCTTGAACCATTCCCTGTGTTTCGAAATACGCTGGATGCATTTCTTTTAGACTCTCTTTCTTGATACATTAGTTCCATGAGAAGTTCCACAAAGAAGGGTCGCTGATCAAATAAGTGTGGGAAATCCTGCCCTCTTCACCTCCACCTCAGACTATCACAGTGATCATGAGCCTAGGAAGGGCTCCCAAAGGACCCACAGGAAGGAAATCTATCTGCTTTCTTGAACACAAACTTAACCTTCTTCACCTGATATCTATTAACTAATATTCCTAAGATCAAATCTTAGAAGCATGAAACAAATATATGAACACTGTCACATGGTTAAGGACTCCAGCTTTAGATTTAAGAACACTTGGCCAGGTCCTGCTCCACCACTTGGGTGTTCAGGGAAGTGGACCCACGTCTCTCAGCTTCAGTTTCCTCATTGGAAAAATGGGACGCTTGATAGGGACGACTTCACCGTGTTGCCAGGAAGACGATAGAATATTCCAAGTGAAGTGCTTTACACTGGCACCTGGTGCATAGTAGGGGTGCAGTAGATGTGTGCTATTAAATCAGTGGCCAGGAGTCAGCTTATTTTCGTGGGTCATTGGTCTCAAAACCCAGAATATGGCCCAGAAGCTGGTCTCCAGAGCTAAGATACTTACTCCCGGTATCTTGCTGTGTCATCCTAAAGCGGAGGCTGTGGGAGCTCATGAGACAGGCAATGGAGTTGGGGAGGGTGATTTCCTGGAAGGCTTTAGATCCATCCAGCTTGTTGCTTTCCTTCTAGATCATTGCCGCTCAGGAGGAAATGTTGAAAAAAGAACGCGAACTGGAAGAAGCAAGGAAAAAACTGGCCCAGATCCGCCAACAACAGTATAAATTCCTACCCACTGAGCTGAGGGAGGATGAAGGATAAGGCCAGAACCAAGATGGCGTGCCCCAGGGGAGAGCCCTGCAAGAACTGGACAGACAGTGTTCCTGAGAGGCTGGGCACTTACCTGGAAACTGCCTGCCTCCCCCTGGGGCCAACCCAGAGCCAAGTGCTCATTCTCACGTCTCTGTCCTGTAGGGCACCGGCTGCATGATCGTGATGTCACACGGTACAGTGTCCCACCCACAGCTCCTTCGCCACCTCCCCTCATGCCTCACCTTATCTCAGGAGAGAGGGACACATGTTTCGTGAACTGTTACCAAAAAAGAGAAGTCAGTATTATGTCATTCTCAGACACTTTTGCTTTTTGTCGGTCCTTCTCTAGGCCCCACTCCTGGGCCCTCTGTGAAATCTTAAGAGGAAAAAAAGAATGGCTTGGGGAAAATCACTGATGTCCTAGATGTTATTCTCCCTATCAGGAGAAGATGGAAGTTGGAGCTGGACACAGTAAATAAAAGCCAGAAACGTAAACCAGTGTGGACTCCAGGAGGGCAACTCAGGTCCTTCTGTGTCTCAAGCACTGGCTTCCCCAGAGGGTGGAGAATTCCTGCTCCCATTTGCACGCTTTCTTGCCTCAGTGTGTAAGCTCCTTGTACAATCTAGACCCGTCTTGTATTCAGAAAATCGAACGATGATTTTTTTTTCCTCCGTAATCCAAAGGGCAGGAGTACAGGGGACTGCCAGGGCTTGGTGAGCGGGGGCTGTAATAAAATGTGTGGGCTCCTTCCTCTGCAGAGCTGTTTCCGTTCATACAAGTCTGCCCACACAAACCCACCGCCTCCTGGTGACAGTCGTCCGAAGCATTCGAGGTGGGGATTCAGCTAGAATAAAGCCATTCTGTGCTGACTCCCCCTTCCCAGTCCTCCATTGGCTCCTCTGCTTTCCCAAAATGGTTAGATTTCAGGATTGCAAGTCATCTCTTTCAAAATCTGTCGCCTGTCCTGCAACCCAAAGTGGACCTTTTTTCTGTGTCTCTGTATGCTTAAACTCTGGATGCATCCTACAATCCATGTGAACCTTTAACAAGACGGTTGTGCTGACCAGTGCGTCTTACAAGTAAAAGCATGTGGTATTTCCAGAGTCTGTCTTCTGGATGCCACCCTTGAGGATTTCGCTCACCCCCCCCTTCTCTCTTTTTTGTTCTCCTTTCAGAGCCCTTTCCTTAAAAGGGCATTGTAAGATCTTGAATTTACCTTTCATCTGAGCCTTTAATCAAGACAGTTCATGAAGGACGAATGGCTTGTGGAATAGATCCTAATGCCAGGTAGCAAGTGTTTTTGAGAGAACTCTTGAGGGGAAGACAGTGGGGATGGAGGTGCCTGAGGGGAAGGCAGTGGGATGGAGGCACGTGGGTTTTGAAGACAGCCATTCTCCACTGCCCTGTAGTAATGTGGTGCCCAATCTCCTGTCTCATCCACAGTATGGCTTCTGGATTCCACCCAGGGTAAAAGTGGGTGCTCTGGTCCTCCAACATGGGCCTGCTTTAGTAGACTCTAGCCCATGTCATAGTTGTAAATTTTAATGAAACTTGTGACCATGTCCCATATATATGAGAGACTTCCGAGTGCTACACAGAGAATTTCTTTTCCAGACAAGTAGGAAGTTAGAGGAAATACAGTGCAAATAACAAGCAAGTGGAGAGAGGATATAGGGCACTGGAGGAGATGGAGGCCCCAGCTCTGAAGAGGAGGGAGCAGCAGAGCCCTGGCCTCTCAGGGAGAATCTAGCACACTCTGGGCTCTCCCTGAATATAGCTAGTACAACCCTTCATCCCTGCCCTGGGCTGCAGTCCCGCACCCCTCAGAATGAAAACTGAGGGACCCATGGACAAGGGGTGGGGGTGTCCCCGAGAGACATTCCACGGGTGGACACAGGGTGCTTTTGGAGGCCATTCTCAAACCGGAAGGCTCAGAGTCAAGGTGTGTTAATGGCCTTGTGTAGCAGGACCTGGGAAGCCCCTCCATGGCCCACCCTCACCATATTTTCTTCCAGACTCTGTATGTGCTTCTCCCCTGTCCATGTCCCATGTCACTTCCTGGCATCCCAGGAGCCAGGCAGGGATGGGCAGTGAGTTCTCTCTACCCCAGAGTTGTTGAAAATCTCTATTGCTTTTGATACATAAAGTATCCGGAGACAGGCCAGTGGAAAGGCCTGTCCTTGACAACTTGAGAGAACAGGCGTGGATTGAAATTTATTTTTATAGGACCTGTATACGTAAGCGCCTGTCTTGAGGGTTCTGCTGCTAGGAGCTTAGAGAAGCAGGTTCCTGGTATCGCCAGGCGTGGTGCGGGCTTTTTCCTTGTCCACACTGCATACGTGTATGTGAATGGCCTCACAGCTGCCTTGCTCTTTTCCCATTTCATCAAATGGTTGAAAGACTGTGTTATTTCATAAGCACGTGACCCCCAAATGGCATGACGGAGGCTTCTGGCTCTTCAAAAACAGGTAATGCAGATAGGAGTTGCATGTGGGGTGTGAGCTTTCATTTAGGAGCATCTAACAAGAGGATGGTTTCAAGGTAAAAATTGTCCCAGCCTGGAGCATAGAAATGCTTCTCTCCCTGTCAAGGAAGAGGAGCAGTCTTGCAGCCTCTGGCTGAGCTTCATGTCCAGAAATTTCTGTCTCGGAAGGTCAAAAAAGGAACCAGAACTGACCTCAGAACCGCTCAGTGATGTGGGAGTTTAGATTTTGCTTGGTGCTGCCTTTCAGAAGGTTTGGGTAAGGATGCTTGAAGCCGCATTCAGTTAAGGACCCTTGCTCAAACTCTGCTGGTGTCCCAGCAGGTGTGGTGGGGGTGGTCAGAGTGAGCGGTACCACGAGGCCTGGGCAGCTGCACAGTCAGGTGTCCTGGGCCCTCTGGCCACCCACAAAGGAACCACCTGAACCACAGCAAATGCTCTATTGCGGAAAACTCTTCGGGCTTCTCAGAGGCTTTCCCTCTGTGCTTTCTGGGTGTTTCATTAGTCCGTGAGTTTCTTGTAACCAAAGCCCATTCCTCATTTATCCATGTATAAATACCAAAATTCACCACGCCCCAGGAGAGTGAACCCCACCACCAAAGCCATCCCTGAGCCAAAGGGAACCAGGCTGCAGGGACAGGTATTCGCCTTCTCAGTGGCAAACCCCCACATCTCCCCCAGCTCTGAGGTTCTGTACTGTGGCAGGGCCTCTGGGGGTTCTGGCCTTGAAGCCCCAGCACAGACTATGAGCATGTTCAGTTCTCGGACCCCTGGAGAAAATGTCCCCTCTGCCAATCAAGGGAGTAGCCACCTCTGAGACTCCGAGGGGAGCCAAGAAGTTGGGGGCAAACGTTCCCTTCAGGTGAAGAAGTGAGCATTCAGAAACTCGAAGAGTTTAACAGCTGTTCTAGGGGTTCGGGGACCAAATCCCCAAGGTCTCTTCCAGGTGTTGGCCTCAGTAGGTAGCCTCAGGGGGAAGGTGTCTTCCCCCATAAGGTCCCCAAGTCCCTGAGACTACTGCTCCATCTCCCTGAGCATCTGCTTGCTGTTGATGGTCATTAGGAACAGGCACGTGACAGAGCTTCTGTTGAAAAAAAAGAAGAAGAAAAAAAAAAAACGATGGAGAGACATTTCTTTTCTGGAAAAGAGATTGGGATCTGGCCTTCCTCCCAGCCCTCCAATAAGCCACCACGTCTCAGTCACCCTGTCAGCGTCGGCACCTCCTGGTTCCACAGAGCATGAGGCTGGGTTTCCCTCAGCCGCCTTCTTACCTGGCTGCAAAATCTAGAAGCAAACAGGAAAGTTAAGCTCTTCCCTGTGTCCTAATGTCTTTATTGATCTGGTCGCATAAATTATTTTTTTTTAATTCACCAGAAATAAACTTTTAAAGGAATGAACCTGTGTGATAGTCTCATGGGAATGGGGGACGGGTGGGGGAGGGGGAGCAGAATGTGTTCTTGTCATGGGAGAGAAACTCCACAACCCCGCGCTTACCTGCCATTTGTTAGAGGAGATGTGTGTGCACACGTGACTGAGGCAAAGCCACAGGGACCTTGGGCTCCATATAGCTTTGCTGACTCCAGAGAAAATTCAGAGAAATAGGCCATGTGTAACAAGATGCGTGATTTTCCTCTGAAAGTAGGAGGCCTCCTGGACCATCAGCCTGGGGCTCGCTGACCATGGAGTTACCTCACTGGAAGGTTGTGCAGCTAAATACAGGGTCGGTATATATGCTGCTCTCCTGCCCTGACAGGGACCTGACCCCGGGAGATGAGCCTCCCCTCTAACAGCCAGCGCAGAGATGCACTTTTTCCTTCCTGGAGGGAGGCCGTGCAGGCCGTCTGGCCAGGGTCCTTGTTTGGGGGGAAGCCAGACTCAGAAAAGTCCAGGCATTTTGAATCTGCAAGAGGGCCATATCAAAGAATCACCATGGCAATGGAGAGTGTCCCTGGTCTGTGTCACAACTAAGAGGATTATTTTCCCTCTTAAAATGGGGGTGTAGGATCTGTAAGCAAATCGGTGATTTTTTTTTTTTTTTCTATCTTTGGGTTGACAAAGATGGGGATGGGAGGTATGGTAGATGATGGCCAAGACAATGGTACAGTCCAGGAGGGAGGGAGGGAGGGAGGGAGGGGAGCAAGTGCTGCTGCGTTCTCCCAGGAGTGCTGGGGCTGAGCACACAGATACAGTAAGGCATGGGAGTGGCGGACGAGGGACTGGAAGCTGTCTGTAGGAATCCATGTCCTCCGTGCAGCTCAATCAGATTGACCCACGCCGGGGACCTTGGATAAGGTTGCAAACACTTGAGCCAGGGCCCTGAGCAAAGAGGGCAGAGCCTTGGAGTTGGGACAAGGCTTCATGAGGAGCGGATGTGGCCTATAATGAATAGGAGTAGAGGAGTTTTCCTGGCAGAGAAGAGGCCAGAGCTGGCATTTGGGGCACTAGGGGCCACCCCATGCAGAGACCTGGTGTATGCAGGGTGGGCAACTTAGGGGAACAGGGAGGAAGTCAGTGCGGTCAGGGCTTGGGGTGAATGGCACAGAGAGGAGGGTGGCCAGGAGCATGAGGGGCTCTGTGTCAGGCTGGAGCACTTAGAATTGTTATCAGATAAATCACTTTGCAGGAAGATCAGAAGAGAGATCCTGACCCCTGAGAATTCAGGATCAAAGTGTGGAGATGCACTAACGGAAGTCAGCAACTGGGGAGCAGATCAGGGCCCAGTCGCCTGGGCCCTGATCTGGAAAGCTCAGAGCAAAGGGAGAGGATGTGAGCACAGCCTCTCCAGTAGGAGATGCCACTGTAAGAGGCACTGCTACCGGGAGTCGGGGCAGCTTTCATTTATCAGGGAATGGATGTGTCCCCTCTAGATAGCCAGTGCTTTCTGTACACTCACCACGTGCCAGGAACCGACCTTTGTTACCCCATGGGATCCCCACCCCATCCATGTAAAGCATGACACGTAGGCACTCATATTATTTTAGAGATGATAAGGCTGAGGCACAGAGAGGTTAGGTAACTTAGCCAAGGCCACACAGCTAGCCACAACTGGGATCTCCCAGCCGCTGTGTTAAGATTGCACAGCTAGTGAGTGGCAAAGGAGAGGCTCAAATTCCAGATTGTTCCCAGAGTTCGTGTTTTAACCAACAGTATATGGAGAACCTATCTAAACCTGGAAGATTGGCTAGAAATTAGGTAGGCAGAGGTAGGGAGAAGGAGAAGGGGTGACCAGAGAGAACGCAGGGGCACATGGCAGAGCCTGGGACATGCTAGAGGGGCTGCGGGGCCATGGGGACAGGGAGGATGAGGGGGGTGGGTACTGTGGGAGAGGATGGCAAGTCCTGAGGTATTTGTTGGGGGGGGGCGGGGGGGGCAATCCCAGGGTTTCCTGAGTGAATGCCTAACAGCTTGTTCTGTAACACGCAGGTTACTAAGTGCCAGCTGTGGCTTTATTTCCACCTGGCGTGTCCAGAATCCTGGTCTAGGGTCTTTTCCTCTCAAACCACAGCTCTCTGTTGAGTCGAAAACCCCAGTGCTCAAGAGTGACTCATGCTGCAGAGAAATGTGACTGGGGGTTTTCATTTGAACTTCTCTGCCCCGGACAGGATGTGATTGCAGCAGTTTTGCTAAATGAACCCCCTAGAGGAGGAGCCCCCCAGCCACCCCCCCATACCATGCTGGCCGGCCTGGAGGTGCCGGCGGAAATGCCCTGTGGGGCTGGCACTGAGAAGGGCAGGAATGGCCTCCCCACACTTGCGGCCATGAGTTGCTTCCTGCCTGCTTGGGCCTCTCTCTGCTCTCGGTCTTACTTTTAGAAAGAGAAGTTTGATTCTGTTGAGCCCAGAACCAAATGTTGAAAACCGGTTTTCCCTGCTCACCCCGGAGTCTTTGGGCGCCCAGAGTGAGAAGGGGTTCCGACTGTGTTCTCAGCACCCTGATATTGCAGGGGGAGCAGGAAGGGAGTGGCGGATGGTCTCTGGGCATGAGGGAAGGTGGAAGACAAAAGGCACAGTCCTTCCAGAGGTCAGACCTTCCTGGGGAAGGCAGTCTCCTTGGAGGGAGTTGCTACCCTTGGGAGGAAGGCTGAGAGGCCAGCAGGGCTCTGGGGTGGGGGGGATGGGAAGCCGTTTGGGGTGGCTGGGAGCGAGGGATAAGAAGGCAGAACATGAAGGGCCTAAGGATGCAGAAGAGGCAGAGGGGTGGAGAGGGGGTCCATGAAGAGGGCTGACACTGAAGGGTAAGTAGAGGCAGAGGTCTCAGGGGCGCACTTCTGCCCCTTACCCTCAGGGGCTGTTCCTAAGGAGGAAGGCCCTTTGCCTCGTGGGCCCTGGTTGGTTATGAGTCCTGGCTGGTTTTGACCACAGGGGGCAGTGTGGTTCCATGGGACACTAATGGAGCTTTCTCATTTTCCCTGAGGGAAAATGGGCATTTCTCAGGCAAATGCATTTAAGAAACCTAGTGTTCAACAAGTGAGCACCTTAAGAACTGTCTTTGAGGTGTCTCAGGGCAAGTCAGATACGCGTGTACATTGGGTATCTCTGAAGGAGCGTATAATATATGATGTTCCCGCAGTTTTTCTGGCCCTAAAGTAAGCCCTTTTCCACCACAGGATGCTGCGAGGAACAAATGTTCCAGGCAACATTGCTGGGAAAGCCCTGCTCTAAAGTCCCTTTGGAATGGCCGTCTCCCCTCCCCCCTTCGTACACGTAGCTCACCGTGTACAATGTTACCAGGAAATATTTCATCTCTGCGGCAGGCCCATCTAGGTCATGGGTAGAGATCATATCTTGTCACATGGAGCTGCCCCAGCTCTGAAAACGGAGGTGTGGACAGAGGAGATATTTCATAAAGACTGATGGCCTGGGTGATACACTTTAGACCATGTAGCTGACACCTCTGTTTATGAGCTGGGAATCAGCTGTTTTGGAGTCTGACTGATTTGAAGTCAAATAGGAGAAAAGAGGGAGGGAGGAAGGAAGGAAGGAAGGTGAGAGAGAGAAAAGGAAAGGAAGGAAAGAGGAAGGAAGGAAGGTTTGTTCCCAAATAGTCCCTATACCCCATAGCTGCCCCCTTCCTTCCCCCACCGCCTCCTGTGGCCCCACCGTGCCACAGGGCAACGCGATTGCTCACACAGCGTCTCTGCAAATTGCTTTCCTAAGATTCCCTTCCCAACAAGAGCTACACAGAAACAACCTGATCCTAAATATCCTGAAACCTCCTGGTAACACTCACCATTGTTCGGCAAAATCTGGAAGATGGGCTCTGGCCAGAAGGGGTTGTTAATGAAATACTGAAAGGACCTCAGATGCTGTGAGCTGATCCCTATAAAATGGTGCCCATGACCCAAATCCCAGTGCAATGTGAAGGCCATCTGGAAGAAGAGAAGGGGGTGGTTCTTAAATAAACCCAGAGTTTCCTCCTGCAGCTCCATTGCCTCAAAAGGGCACCTGAAATTCAACTCCCCAATCCTTCCTTCCCTTGTTTCACAGGGAAGTGAAAAGAACATACACAGGGGCTCTGCACTTCAGAGATACCTGGTTCTGAGCTTCCACGCCCATGGGGGTGTACACAGGACATTGCACTTCACTCCCCAGCATCGGCTTTCCCCCTGTAGAGCTGCAGCAACGTTTGGGGCCATTGACCCTAGTCAAGTTTGGGCCTGACTGGTCCAAGGACACCATTCCCCACGTTGGTGACGGGTCCTGGATGAGCGCACAACCTGATCTGGCCAAGAAACTAGAAGGAAATGTCTGCTGAAAGCATGAGCCTCTCTCCCACATCCATTGTGGGGCAAAAAAAAAAAGCTGCTTCTGAGCACAGCAGAGCCAGCCTCAAGATGGAGCCTATCCCCGGGATGGACAAGACTGAAGACAAAGAAGATGTGTCTTTGGTTACACTTTCTTTCGGCACGTCAGACTCTAATTCTTCCAGAATTCCCATTCCCAAATCAATCCATTCCTGCCATATCTAAACCAGCTGAGTTGGACTTTCTACCCACGCCCCGTAGCTAACCCCAGATAGCAATCATGGCAGAAAAGGCCCACAAGGGTTTGGCCATATACTAGGCACTCAGCAAAATTCTGCTTCCCCTTTCCCTCACACCAACATAAAAACAATCTTGAAGTGTGGCCAAATAAATCCCCATTTCTTCCCATTTCAAGCATTAACTCTAGTGCTTTCCTGTGGGCCTAACATGGTGACAGACCCATAGTAGATCTTCAGTAAATACTTGAGTAACTCATAACCCATGGCACACCTCTAGAGTATGATTTTGGTAATGCCTGGATTTTCATTTATGGTTTACTCGATGGGGGTGGAAAAGATAACAGATACTTTTGTTGCAGAGGTCTGAGTCCTGTTTCTAGACTCTTGGAGGAGCAACTGGAACACAGGTGTCCCCCTTACCCTGCCCCCATGCCTCCCTCCCCCATTTCCTCCACCCCCCTAGTCTCCATCCCTGCTCTCTCAGATAGACATCTGTGCTTGGTAAGCTTAGGAGTCTGCCCAATCACCTACAAAGCTAACCATCTGAGGAATGTCTGGTATGCGGGGTATGCAGTATGGTGTAGGTTTGTTTTTTCTGTTCATCACTTGGCAAGGAAATGCTTCACTATTTTGTCTGGAGGCATTCGCTTTGAGCTGAGGACCCACTGAAGGAATGGGAAGTAGGGGGAAGGAGTGGGACAGTCCTCCCTCTTCTTCTGCTCCTAGGACTGCATGGCACCATCCTTCACTGGTTTCCCCCACCTCCTCCCCACTCCCCAGGCACCACGGTAAAAGACAAAGTGAAATAGAAGTATGGATAGCAGCAGGGGAAGACATTTCCCTGGGGAGGAGAGTAACCAGCAGCTACAGGGGAGGCCAGGGCAGAGAGGAGGCTGAGCCATTGCAAGACACAGATCAGTGCACTTCACCTTCAGGGTCTAGCTCCTTAGCTTTGTGCAGGGTCTATACCGGGGCTGGGAGTTGTGAGACCTGGGTTCGAGTTCTGACGGGGCCATCTTGGGCCTATTTCTTGATTTCAGGGAACGTCTTTATTTTCAAGAGGGAAAAGGCTGTCCATCTTCCACCATGACTCCACCTGGGTCTAGATGACAGACATCCCTGATGTTTGTCAGCTACCAGTATTTCTGCATATTAATTATATACGAGGAGCTCTTATAGGTACTCTATAAGTATAGTTGTTTTCTTCATCAGAGCCAACATTCATTAAATGCTTGCAGTATGCCAGTCACAGTTCTAAGAACTTTATTTATGTTGTCTCATATAGTCCTCACTACAAACCAACAGGATAGATACTAACCCCATTTTAGAGATGGGGAAATTGAGGCACAGTAAAGTCAAATACTTCCTCCAAGTTCATACAGCTAAAGAAGAGCAGATTCAGGAAGTGAGCCCAGGCTATCTGGCTCAGAAAAATATCCTCAAACACTATGCTCTGTTGTTATTCATTACTCACTTTTCATTTTAAAAAAGGTGGGGAGTATTATCTCCCTTTCATGGATAATGAAACTGAGAGTGAGAAAAGTCATACAATTTGTCACAGGCTTTACATGGTAGAACCAAGAGCCAAACCTAGATGTGTCATCCACAGCTTTTCTGGCCCCGTGAACTCTCCGCCTCTTAGCAGACATACACAGAGAGAAGCCTCTTCAGACTCCGGGGGAAATCACTACAGCTGGGTGGGTTCGATCTTGGAAGCCCCATTTGTAACCACGATGCAGGTGTCTAAATAGGATTTGGATAGAGTCAAAAACATGACTCCTACCAATATGTGGTGAACATGTGTCAAAGATTTATTTTACTTACTAATGAAGGAGCCGGTAGAATGGCAAGGTTCATTCAAAAAATACAGAAAACCGTTAAGCACCACTGAAAGAATGCCAGGATAAGATTACCAAATCGCTTACAAGACTGATTATCCTACAAGGCAACAAAAGTGTAGCCTTTGGGTTGCGATCTGTTCTACCGGACAAAATCATGGCGTCTCTGTAAGGTAAGAATCATGTGCCTGACTCTTGGTCTCCTCCAATTCCACATAATGCGATGTACCAATTGCTAGTAAACAGAAGGTCAAAATAAAGGAATATATCCCTAGAGAACGAGACGAGCCTCAAGTGGCTAAGTCATTCTTAGCCTAAGTTCAAGTTTTGGATCCTTAGTCTGAACACAGGGCAGTGAGCTGTTGACCGCCCAAAGCTGTTGTCACGTGATGTCGTAAAGCACGGTGTTTGGAGACCGCGGGCTTCAAGTTGCGGCCCCGCCATTTTGCGCGTCTGTGCACATCTCTACCCTTGGAGCCGTAGTTTCATCATCTGCAGAGATTTTTTTTTTTTTTTAAATTAGGATAACATTCTCTCTTCAACCTCACAGGATTTGGGGGAGGATCCCGTAAGAGTGAAGACAGCAGGACTGGGTCAGTGATTGTTCTGGCTTCTGATTTAAGGGGAACCAGCCGCTGGCCATCACGGGAGATCCCTGACAGAGAACTAAAGCGCTCAGCGCCGAGCTCTTTGTGATGCGCCGGCAAACACAGGGGACTCCGGTGACTCTGTGCCACCTGCCGGCCCAGCCCACAAAACAAGTATTGCAAAAGGGTGCGGAGCCCTGAGTCATGCTCAGGAGTCAGAGCTGCAGTGAGGGCGCTTTCACCAATGAAGCTTCGGAGAGAGACGCAATGTCCTGAGTCATTTCACCGGCCGCCCCGGGATGAGTCCAGAAGCAGACCTATGTCACCGTCTTAGCCAGGGTTTGGCAGACCTCTCCCCCAGATGGCAGACACTAGAGGCGGGGCAGGCTACATACAACCTCTGTGGCTGTATATTCTTCACTTTGATTTTTAGTTTTGTGTTTTACAATCTTTTTTTTTTTTTACCTTCTACAACCTTTTTAACACGTAAAAGCTATTCTGGGCTTCCTGGCTCTTGAAGAATAAAGCCTTGGCCTGAGTTCGGCCCATGGGGGAGAGATTGCCGACCCGAGGTCAGGGCTTTGGAGGGGAGAGAACTAACCTGGAATCCTGGTCTCGTCACCTTCCAGCTGTGTGAGCTCGGGCAAGCGTCCTCACCCCTCTGAGCCTCAGTGTCCTTGGTGATAATACTCGTTCACGAAATACCCGCCGCCCCGCCGCTCATCTACTACCTTGCTGAGCACAAAAGAGTGTTTATGAGGCTTTTCATAAAATGAAAAGGCCCTGGTGTGTGAGAAGAGTGTGGCATAAGGCAGGTCCACTGTTGCTTGAACCCTAAGGTAGCTGGGGCTGCCTTGGGCAGGGGCCATGAAAGCCGTCCACGTTCCATGACCACGCAAGTTCCACAAGGATGGCCTGGCCTCGGGCAGGGCTACGTGACAACACCCCAGGGACCTGGATTCAGTGTCTCCATGCTGAGTCCCCAGGACCTGTATTTGTTCAAGGCCTCCTCTGGGAGTCTGCCCTGCAGCCAAGGCTGAGCTGTTCCCAGAGCAGTGTCCCACTCCTCATGGTCTTAAAACTGTCACCCTGGGAACAGGGGGAAAGGCGGCTGGCAGCCTGGGGGCGAGGCCTGAGGTGGGCTTGTTGTCTCCTGTGTGCATTCGTGCAAGACCCATTGACAGACAAAGAGACTGAGGTTCAGGAGGTCCCCCAGCCACAGGCTTAACCAACAGTTTAGATAAGAGAGAGAGGTGGAGGGGTCTCGGGTGAGGCTCTTTTCTCATGCCATTACCCTCTTATATGCTCTTACCAACTCTTCTGCCTCTATGCCCTCTAAGGCCTTTTCCTGCCGCCTGGAAGATCAGAACCCTGCAACATTTATGCTAAAATCTCCAAGGGGATTTTTGTTTTTAATCTCAAAGGCTGATGATTAACTCTTATTAAGAAACAAATTCCTGCTCCCATTATGGGGATTCAGACCTGGGGCAGTTCTGAGCTGGAGACCCCCAGGTTGTCCCTAATTCCCCGCTTTATTCCCAGTTTGTTCCTGAAAAGACTGGATTAAAAAAAAAAATTCATTACATAATTTAACATAATTTAAAGAGAATTTCTCTGTGGGTGGGGACGGGGTAAGTTTTTCTGTTTGGTTGATTTGGGTTTCTTTTTTGTTTTGTTTTGTTTTTGTTTTTTGTAAAGAGGAGAATTCTTCTGCAAAGAGCATAATGTGGTTTGCAAATTTGGATTTTTGACATATTTGGTTTTCTTAATTATGTCTGTAACTTCGGCTACTGTTTCTTTACTGACAGTTCCCAAATTCCAACAGTTGGAGTTTGTACTGTGTGAAAACGGACTCTGGTACGTAAGATAAAACAGAAAGTCTCTCTTCAGCACTGCCATGCCAGCCACTGTTCAACCACATCACATCCGCTGTCTCACTAGCTACTCACAAAAATTCTATGACATGGGTGGTACTGTCCCCATTTTGTAGATAAAGAGACTGAGGTGCAAGCAAAGGGGTAGACATGGCCCAACTTTGTCTGACTCCAGAGCAAGTGCTCTTTCCAAGTCGGAAAGCATGAGATTTTTCTCATCATTGAAAAACCAAGACAGAAGAACACCACCCTCCCCCCCTGCACCCCCTTGCCCCTTTGCCTTTGGTCAGTCCAGATTCTGGGTAGACATGAGGACAGTTTACATGAACCCTGTGCTCCTTCTGTACTTTGAGAGGAGCTGGGCTGAACACACAGAGAACACCATGAGGCCAGCCTCTCCGAAGCAACCAGAAGCCCTCACCCTTCTGGTCCTCACCCAAGCCCAGGGAGGCTACGAAAAGGAGTGTGTGTGACTTAGATGTGTCCCAACGTCCCTCTGAGCCCTGACACTGGGCTCACCATCTGAGTCTCATGCTCTGCTGCCCACATCGCACAGTGACCAAGTGCTGTCCTTGCCTGTAAGGGACCGCTCGTGATCATGTTTTCCTGCCCGGTGGATGCTCTCCTAAGGTCCCCTCCACCCCCACTCTCCAATGCCCACTCTGTGAATCTGGAAGGACGTTTTTAAAGTGAAATTTCAGATCCAGCCTCTGACCTGAGCACTTTGGCTGGTCTCAGTTGAGTGTCTCTTGCTGGCCACCAAGTGAGTACTGAGGAATGAAGGGCTTACCACAGGCCTTTTCAGAGTCTGAGGACCTGTCTTCCTGACTCTGGCTCTGACACCCTCTCTGAGTCTCCACCTCCCCAACCTGAAGAACTTTCTAAGTATGCCATCTTTTCTTCCTATGAGGGCTGCCATGGAGGTATGCCCCTGGCAAACTCCCAGCATCCCACCCTGCTCTGGTCCCTTCTGCATGTATTTGGGGGTGGTAGCACAATGGTTAAGAACGAGGCTGCCTGTTCAAATCCTTCTCTGCCCCTTAAGAGTCTTTGTGCCTCAGTTTCCCCACTTACAAGGGAGGAATCAAACTATTGTCAGGGAGTGTTGGTGAGATCTAAATGCAGAAGTCCACCGAAAAAGGCTAGAATAGTACCTGACCCATAGAAAGGGTTTACTATGGGATAAATAACCACCGTTATACTATTGTTTAATGTACACTTGTCTTTCTAGAACAGCATGTTCAGGAGCTCAGAAATACCATTGCAACAAATGAACAACAGCTAATGTTTTTGTCATATCCATGGTAAGCACTTTATCTATATTAACTTCCACAATCCTCGTACAACCCTATGAGGTACAACTTACCATTACTATTTTCCTCATGTGGAAGTTTCCCAAAGGCCCAGAGCCACAACGTGGGAGGGTCAGGATTGGAGCCCAGGCAGTCTGAGTCCACAACCGTTACTCTTTCTTCTGATAAATATTTATTTATCAGAATATTTACCAGACTATACAGCCAATATATATTCAAGGTAAAAAATTTGAAACTACAGGAAAGCATACTAATAAAAATCAACTTACATCCTACCACCCAGAAAAGAACATTTGGTCAACTATTTTTTTCTGTATGTGCTGGGTCTGAGTTTATGCATGTGCCTGGTACTTGCATAAAGAGATCATGAGGTAGATATATTTTTCCTTTATCATAAGCACAGTTACAGGTTGAATTGTGTCCCTCCCCCGACATTTATATGTTTAAGTTCTATCCCCCAACACCTCAGAGTATGGCCTTATCTGGAAATGTGGTACTTAGAGCAGTAATCAAGTTGAAGCAAGGTCATTTGGGTGGGCCCTCGTCCAGTATGACTAGTATTATTATTCCAAGAGGAAATGTGGACACAGAGATACGCATAGAGGAAGACGATGTAAGGAAGCATCTTCTCCAAGCCAAGGAGAGAGGCCTGGCACAAATCCCTCCCTCATAGCCCTCCAAAGCGACCAGCCCTGCTGACACTTTGATCTCGGGCTTCGGGCCTCCAGAACTGTGAGAAAATACATTTCTTTGTTAAGTCACCCAATCTGTGTGTTTTGTCACAGCAACCCTGGAAAGCTAACACAAGCACCCTTTGGTACTTTTTTGCTCTCTGCTTACATTCTTGTACCTTATCTCCAACCCCTCTTCCTTCCCCTACACCTGGATTCCATTCCATTGGATCCAACATGATGCAGGGCCCCTGGGATTTTTCTAATGGATCCCAGTTGTCTCTAATTTCTACCATGTCCTGCTCTGGGTGATGCAACCAGAAAAGCTTTCAGGAATTGCTAGGGGATATCTCGACATGGTCCATCTCTGACTCCTACCCAGACCTTGACTTTCCTGAAAGAAAGTCAGGATTATAGAGAAGCAGGTAGGGAGATGCTACCAGCTGCAAAGTAGTGGAAGAGAAAGGGTGTCCACAAGCCACTGTCAGTATTTCAGAAAAGCCTGACAGACCTCATAGCTTTTATTCTTAACCAAATTAAGTGCCGGAACAGCTGTCCAGGTTGCCAATCTAAGAAGGCACCCGAATATCCCTGAACTGATTCAGAAAGGGACCACTTAACTCCAGTCTCAAGTACATCTCCCTGTTCAGCTGCTGAGAGGTAAGTGAAGTGGACAGCATTGTCTAGGAGCACTGGGGAAGAGGGCTCCCTCTGTCGAGCCTCCTGGTCGCCCACGTGAAGACCTGCCCTCTGGAGTCACGGCAGGTCCAGCATCCCTGAGCCCCGCGGGGCCTGTGTCACTCAGCTGGACTTGAGACACGAGTGATGGCTCTCTGGTGCCAGTCACTGGAATGCGGTTAGCCGAGTCTGAAGTCCTTGATGTCTTCCAGGAACTGATCAGCTCAGAGCATCAGCAGAGACAACAAAAGAGAAGATGAAATCAATGAAGGTAAGTTCATAAAAAGAGAAAACATTGAAAGCCACACAAATGGACTTTGTAACTATGGCCACGTTAATGCCTCTGTCCTTGGTGAGCGTGTGAGATTCATGCCATCCGCTCAGGAACGACAGGGAAATGGGCTGGCCGGTGGGCCTTTATATTCACAACTCTGTGCAACAAGAGAAAAATCACCATGACCAAGGCCTCAGGCTGAGGAGTTAGAATCTTCTAACAGGCAAAGGCTCATGTTGGGGCTGGAAAGAAATATACGATGAAATGCAGCCTTGATGGTGCCAAAGATGGAACCCAGTGAGTCAGGGAACGGGGACACAAGGGAAGGAAGATAACCCAAGGTCAGTAAAGAGAAAACTTCCTTATGCACCTGGGGTCACACTAGGCCAGTAGTTATCATACTCTGGTTTTGGGGACCCCTTTATGCTCTTAAAAATTATCATTGACCTCCCTATATCTTTATATGGGTGGGTTCTATCTATTGACATTCACCAGTTTATAAATCAAAACTGAGAAAAATTTAAAAACAAGAAAACCGAGCACCCATTCTACCAGCAGTCAGAGCCAAGAGCCTTTGGAAGACTACTGTACCTTTGTGAGAGTGAAAAAGGCAAGTAACATCTTAGATTTTTTTTTTTTTTAAGTAAATTCTGTGCCCAATGTGGGGCTCAAACTCACCACCCCGAGATCAAGAGTTGCACGCCTTCCCGACTGAGCCCGCTGGGCACCCTGATATCTTGGAATTTTCAAGAAAATAGTTTTGACCTTACAGCCCTCTGAGGGTCTGGGGATCTCTCTAAGGCCTCTGGAACCCCAGGAACTTTGAGAGTTCCTGGGCTAGGCTGCTCTAGTTAGATTAGCTCATTTAAATCTCTTATCCTGAAATGTATAGGATTACTATTCCCATTTTCCACATGAGAACACCAAGCACTTGAAAGGTCTAGGAACGTGCCCTAGGTGACAACGGCTAGCAAACAGCAGACCAGGCTTCAGTCCTGTTCTGACCCCAGAGCCCACATTTGGTTGTTGTTGTTGTTGTTTAATTTTTCCTTATTTATTCGACAGACAGAGATCACAAGTAGGCAGGGAGGCAGGCAGAGAGAGAGGGGGAAGCAGGGACTCAATCCCAGGACCCCAAGATCATGACCGGAGCCGAAGACAGAGGCTTAACCCACTGAGCCACCGAGGCGCCCCAACCAGAGCCCACATTTGAATCAGACTTGACCAGTGGCAGGGCTAGGCCCAGGAGGGGAGCAGCTGGCCAGTCTTCACATTCATGAGGGACCACAGGGTGCAAAACAGAGACCTTCCCACCTGGGAGCTGACTGGCCATGAGGAGCGGCTGGGGTGTCTGGGCTGAAGCCCACTCTGTGCGCATGCAACATGGCACAAAGCTCTGACCAGCTGGTCTGGGGAGGGAGGGACCTGGAGGTTTGGGAGGAATGGGTCAGTGGGGAACTGGCTGCCAGGTGGAGGGCCTGGTGGGGGGCATTCCAGGAGGGCTGGGCTGGAGGAGGCCTTAGGGTCAGTCACCCCTGGGACTGACTCCCTCCCGGGGCCTGAGCGCTTGTCCTGGATCCAGGCGGGAATCTCAGGGTCACAGTCAGTGGAGGGCAGAAGATGGTCTGCCCAGTCTGAGAGGAAAACAGCTCTGTTCTGGCCAACCCACATGGGTGAAGGATCGGCCTGGAGAATCGGGGGCCTTTTCCAGGACCATAATAGGTGATTTCTTTCCAAAGCCTGACACTGGGAGTATCACTGAAATCCACTGAGAGGGAGAGTTTTATATTAGAAGAACATTCCAGAGCTACTGCTGGCCTTCCGCTGGGGAGCTCTGTTTCCAATCTCAGAGACGTCAAACAGTTTTAAAGGAACAGGAGCTCAGTGTTACACAGCAAGGCAGCTGGGCAGACGGGGCCCTGCCAAGGCCAGCACCCTCCCTGCCAGTGCTCAAGGCCATGCCCGGACCTCCGACTCTGGGCACCCCCATTCTGCTCCCCAGCTCCCAGGTGAGCTCAGGGAACATCCAGTCTTGATATTGGGGTGCCCTTGGCTGGCCATTCAGACCCTTCATGGAGGGGGTATCCACACCTTCAGGCTTGCCCACGTTCCCTTACCCAGATACTTAGCTCCTGGGCACACTTTCGGGGATCACAGGCCCCAGCCAGTCCCCCCCCCCTGCCCCCGTGGCCCCCATTCCCAGCCAGCCTGGCGTTGTCTGCCTGCTCCTCCCCCAGACCCCCCCAAGCAGGAATGGCCACGCTGAGCAATCAAAAAGAACACTAACAATAGCTCACATTGTGCTTCAGGCTCTACCTTCACACCTGAGCACACACCTGGCTCAGGGGTTTCAGGTTACCCAGTGGCCCTCCTCCAAAGAAGAGGAAGCTGAGGCCTGGTGAAGTGAATGAGCATTTAAGGTCACCCCAGGGAGAGTGCACCGGGGGGCGGGACCCACATCGCTCCCTCTCTGCCCAGGGTTCTCTCGGCTGCACAGTGTGGAGTTTTGGGGGCGGGGGAGGGAGCAGGGAAGGCACAGGGCCTTGGAGCCCCCTCCTCCCCTTTGATCTCCACTGGCCAGTCTACTTGAGGCCTGGAAGAATCCTTCTTTGAGGTTAGAAGGGTTAGAAAGGTGAACCAGTCTGTTTGACTTGAGTTTTCTCTCCTAAAGAGCCCCTGTCCCCCACCCCCATGTAAGGGATTCTCTCGGGCCTTCTGCTCTCTGCTCTCTGGGAGGGAGGAGCCTGCGCTTGCTAGTCCCAGGGGCTTTGGTGGGCCAGGTGAGCCTTTGATATCCTTCCTGTGATGGGATCGCAGCCAGTCAGGATGTTATTTAATAACGTGCCCTGTGGGAAGGAGACCTCTGACCTTTCAGCATGATGTGAGAACCCCTGCAGCTGCCTTCCCAGGGGCAGGTCATGACAGAGAAGGGAGCTCACCTCACTACGGGGGCCCAAAGGGAACACTGGCCCTGGCAAAGCCACCTCTGGGCCACACTGTCTGCCCAGACCAGGGAGGGGAGAACTCTGGGGAGCCCTGCCAGCTGCAGGCCTGGCTGACCTCTGGGGGCCCCTCTAATGGTGCAGCTGTGGGAAGCCAGCCCAAGACTGTCCTGAACCTTTGCCTGAATGGGCCCTTTGTCTGGTCACACGTGGATGAGGCCCAGGACACAGCCAGGGCCCTGGCTCTCCATGTTGAATGGGAGTTGCCAGAAAAGACCTGATACGTGAATATCACAGAGCAGCAGAGAGAAACCTCAAAATCCCCTTGGTGTCATCCTACTGGGCTTGCTGGCTTTCTTCGGCAGATACAGGATTCTGGGCTAGACTGAGGCATGGAGATGCACTCACATGGGCTTTTTGCCTCTAAGAAAAAATGTTTCACTCCACCCAGATGCTTGCTGGGTCCGGAGTTTCCAGTAAGGGGCTCCTGGGGCCACTCTCTTATGCCAGACATAGAGCTGGTGGATGAGTCCAACCTCTCAGCTGGGAAAAATCTCTGCAAATCTAAGGAAAGATGCTCTACTAAACCAACCCTAGTGTTTATTCCAGGAAAGCCAACCTTCTCCTTGTAAAGTGTCTCCTCTTTTAGAACTGTGCTCTTCAGCTGTTGGCCCCATGAGGGGGTGTGAGAAGACCACATTTGTCCTTCAGTCTTGGGCATTTGGGGGCTGGGATCAGCTACAGTGTAAACCAGTTCCTGGGTCACTGCCTATGAATCAGTCACTGGTGGCCCACAGTCCTGAGCAGAGCAGAGAGACGGGGGACAAGGAGCAGGTAAACAAAGCATGAGATAGTGATTTGCCTACTGCTGGAGGCAAGGACAAGTGCTGAGAGAGTGGAGGTAGTCATGACTAAAGCCTGTGGGAGAAAAAGAAGCTTGGAGGACATAATGCCACATTCATCTTCAGTGGGGCATGGCCCAAGGAGGAAGCTTGGTGTGCCCTGGCGAGGCCTGGGGCAGTGAGTGGGAAGGTGGGGGCTGACCGTGAGGAGAGAAGGAGCTGACCCCAACATGCTGGTGGCCCCCAAGATGGCCCTTGGGTGGCAGGCCTGGCCGCTACCTGCTCCTGAGAGAGGATTTGTAGGCTAGGCTTCCCCTGAAGGCGTGAAGTGAGGTGGGGTCATGGGTGCAAGTAACAGAAACTTGTGGGCAGACGTGAGCGACGAAGCGATGAAGAAATCCATAGGGAGATCATTGAGGTACTCACAGAATCCATGGGAAATCTGAAGACACAGGGCTTGGAAAACTGACAGGAACCGAGAGAGGTAGAGCGGCAACCCACAGACGAAGGCCATGCTGCCAGGAATGAACTCCCAACTGTCCCTGCATCTCAGCATCTTTCCTTCAAAGGTCTAAGTCCCAAATGGTAGACACTCAGATCCCTTCTCTGCATCCTGATTGTCAGGGTACAAAGAACAGGACCCTCTGGCTCCCGGAGTCTGGGGAAGGGAGGCTCAGAGGTCTCAAGGGACAGATATCAACTCCTCTCCAAGCGTCATTTCCTTGGCTGGAGAGCCGCTTCTGGTGTTTTATCCTTGCTTCTAAGCTATGGAAAAGTTTAGAAATATCCTGAGGGACTGAGATGCAGGGAAGGGAGAGGTTAATTTCCTGGTTTCTGCCTTTTCTAATGTGACTAATTTGTGATCTTTTGTAGGCTTAGAGAGCCTGCTGTGACTGACATGGAACAGGGTAGGGGAACCTGAAACAAAAGGTAATGAGAACATCTCCGTAAAATACAATGATCATAGTTTATTAAATGTCTACTGTATGTCCGGTTCTGGGTTAAGTTCATTTGTTAATATAGCAGGGAGAAAAATTTATTTAAAAAGCTTGCCACACACTACTTGTAATAGCCTCAAACTGGAAACTACCAACTTCCAACGTTCACCAAGATGACAATAAGTAAATTGCAGTGTATTTGTAGAATGGAACACCATCCAGCAGCATTCTCAGGGGGCAGGCCACCCCTGTAGGTGTCTGAGACCCTTTCAGGAAGTCTTCAAGATCAGAACTATTTCCATAATAATTCTGAGACGTGATTTGCCTTTTCTGCTTTATTGACATTTGCACTGATGGTGCAAAAGCAAAGGTGGGTAAAATTGCAAGTGACTTAGCACACATCAAGGCAGTGACACCCAGCTGTGTTAGTCACTATGTTCTTCATTATTGTACATTTGCAGAAAAAAATGGGGCAGTTTCATTTAAGATTCTATCTTGATGAAACAGTAGAGATTATGAATTCTGTGAAACCTCAATCTCTGATTATATGCCTCTGATAATCTGTCTGACAAAACAGGAAGCACTCATAAAGCACTTCTGCAAAGGACAATGATGTCAGGAATGGCATTTATGTGATTGAGTTGCAAGCTAAACTAGCCACTTCCTTGTGTGTGATTCTTGGTTATTGTAGGCAGGACTCTTGCACTAGGCCTGGAATCGCTGGCTCATAGCCTATGTGCACGTTCAACTTGATGGGAAAATACCAAACTGTTTCCAAAGCATAAGGAATGTGTATGAGATCTTTGAATTCACATTCCAACACTTGTTCTGGTCTGATGTTTACATTTTTTTACCCAAACAAATGGCAATAAAATGGTATCTCATTGTGATCTCAATTTGTGTTTTCCCAGTTGTAATGGGGTAGGATGTGTTCATCAGCCATGTGTTTTGCCTGCCACTGCTTATTTTCAATCAGCCTTGTCCGCCAATGTCACAGGAAATGTGAGCATGTGTGTCACATGCTAGGGATAGAGAGACGACTTAGTATAACCACATTTAATATAAGATGCCATCAATTATAAGATGCAGCATCAATTTAATATTGATTTCTAGAGAAAAAGAAATGTCAAACCAAATTATACCTTTTTTAAAAAAACTAATAATAGTGTACATTATTTATCAGAACCATCATATATCATTTTCTTTTTTAATGTCACCATCTCTAATCAGTCTTCACATTCAGGATCTAAAGATTCCTCCCCTTGAGGCAAACACTATAAAGAGGTGTAGCCTGTTCCCATGAATGGTTGTCCTGAGACAGACGTAATATAGTTAAAATGCCAGGTTTTTGTGGTTGGTATTGTTAAAGATTTTATTTATTTTTTTGAGAGAGCAAGTATGTGTGCATGCTTGTAGGGGGAGGGGCAGAGAGTGAGGGAAGGGCAGAGAATCTCAAGAAGCCCTTGCGCTGAGCTTAGAGCCTGACACAGGGCTTGATTCCACGACCCTCAGATCGTGACCCAAGCTGAAACCAACAGTGGGATGCTCAACTGACTGAGGGGCCCAGGCATCCCAATACGCCAGGCTTCATGTGCATTTCCTATTTGGTTAAACTCATGGTTTCATTTTCTCTGTGACTGAATTACATATCAATGGAAATTTGAAATTCTGCCAGACACTTTTGACAGATAGATATGTAACGTCTAGTGACAATCATCCACAAGGCACAAATTAGCCACAGCCTCCTCTCACAGCTCTGCATTCCATGGTCTGCTCAGAGACCCTGGCTAAGTTTGCATAGCCCCGCTATGACAACCATGTCACAACTCACTCCGGATTATTGCTAGCCAGTTTTGGCTGACATCAATTAAAAGACACAAACAAATCCCAGAAGCATTCAAAAGCGAAAGTAAGCATCTTATCTTTCTTAATTATTTATTAACTAAATTATAAATATACACGTGTGTGTGTGTGTGTGTGTGTGTGTGTGTGTGTGTGTGTGTGTGTGGCTAAAATTTATTGAGCATCTAAGTGATACATTCCATGTCAGGGACTCTCCATTATCTCTAATCTTCATAGCAATTCTGTGAGGTAGGAATAGTATCCTCATTTTAAAGAAAATTGAGATTCAGAGAGACAAAATAACGTGACCAAGACTCATCAGAGGCAGAATCAATATTAAAATCCAGCTCTCTGGCTTCGGAGCCCATAAACTTTCTACCACACCATAAAAAGGCACAAATGTTGAGACTTTTTTAGGCACTGAACTCCATGGCCCACTGGGTTAAGATCTCAGACAACTCATTGGCCAGTCTGGCCTGTTACATCTCTAAGGGTGGACGCCTCCCTTCATGAAGGTTACTGGCAGGGACAATAAAGAGATTTTCTAGAGAGTTGAGCTATGTTAAAAATAAAAACAAGGTATTTACTCCTAATCCTGTTAAGCTCCTCTGAGCTGTGTGCTGGGTGAGCAGGGGAGAATATGTTGGTTGGCCTGAATACCGACCGGTGTTGCCGCTACAGTCTCCCAAATTTTCCCACCTCAGCTAGGGCTCTGTGTCACTGTGGCTAGCGTTGGTTACTGCACAACCCTAACCTTTGTTGTTTTGATGAATTGGGTGTCAGCAAAGAGGCTCCCATTCAGCCCTGGAAATGCACTTCTTTTCCTTAGGCATGTGTTGTGCCAAGGGAGAAGGTGCTCTAGACAGGGGGCTTACACATAGGCTGGTTTCGTTGCTCCCCCAGGTCTGAGGACTTCTGGGGTGGGTGTGGGAAGGGGCCATTTCCTGCCTTTAGACAGAATGACCCTAAGCTATCTTGGGCAAGTCAAACTTGTGTGGGTTTTCAGATCTTCCCAAGGGAGCGTGTTCTTCATCTTGCTCAAACATACAGCTTAGTCTGGACATTCACAAACTTTTCTTGACCACATACCCATTTTATAATTTCTCCCTCATGGGCCTCTTCTGCTGAAGGATTTTTGTCCACCAAACTACATGTTGCCTTTTGGAATGCTCTGTGAATTAGGTATGATCAACAGAAAAAGAGAGGTGCAGCCAGAAGCAAAAGAACTTGAAATTTTACTCAGGACAGTTTTTCATGTGAAAGTAAGTTTCCATTTCTCTTGGATAAACACCCGGAAGTGGGTTTGCTGGGTTCTAAGATAAGTGCTTCTTAAAGATTATAAGAAGGTACCCAATTGTTTTCCAAAGTAGTTGCAGCAGTAATGTCGGGGAAATGTAGCTGCTCCTCAGCCTCACTAGGACCCAATTTCATCAATTTTCAAAAAGATTTTAGTCATTCTAACAGGTGTGCAGGTTTAAGCTGAATTTCCTTAATAATTAATGATGCTGAACATATTTACATATGACTCTTTGCCATCTATATCTCTTCCTTGGTAAGCTGCCTAGTCAAACCTTTTGCATATTTTTAAATGGGTTGTTTGTTTTCTTATTGAGTCTTGAGAGTCCTTTATATATTCTGAATATAATGAGTCCTTTGTCAGATAAGCGTTTTGCAATGATGTTCTCCTAGACTGTGGTTTGTCTATTTTCTTAGCAGTGTTTTGTTTTTTGTTTTGTTGGTTGGGTTTTGTTTTGTTTTGTTTTGTTTTGCAGAGCAGAAGTTTTTTTATTTTGACAAAGTCTGATTTATCCATTTTCTTTTATGGATTGTGCTTTCGGTGCAGTATCTAAGAAATGTTTGTCTAACTCAATAGTACAAAGCATTTCTCTATATTTCCTGCTAGAAATTTATACTTTGAGGTTTTACTTTGAAATCTATGATGCATTTTGAGTTAATTTTTGTATAAATTATGGAATATGGATCAAAGGTCAAGTTTCTTTTCTTTTTTTCCAAGTGGATATGCAGTTGTTTCAGCAGTGTGTTGAAAAAAACGTTCTTTCTCCATGAATTGTTTCTGTAACTTCATCAAAAATCAATTGACCATATATATGTCGGTTTGTTTCTCAACTTCCTTCTTTGTTCCATTAGCTAATACCCCTTGATCTTGATTAGTCTAGTTCTATAGTAAGTATTGAAATAAGATAGTATGAATCCTCCAGCTTCATTTTTTTCTTTTTCGGTTGTTTTGACTATTCTAGGTCCTTGGCTTTCCATATAAATTTTAGAATCAGCTTGTTGATTTCTACAAAAAGTTTGCTTGGATTTTCATCAGGATCACATTAAATCTATCAGTCAGTTTGGGGAAAATCAGTATCTTTACAATATTTAGTCCTCCCATCTGCACATTACTTCCCTCATTTAGGTTTTCTTTTTTTTTTTATTAAGATTTTATTTTTATTTATTTGACAGAGATCACAAGTAGGCAGAGAGGCAGGCAGAGAGAGAGAGGAGGAAGTAGGCTCGGCACTGAGCAGAGAGCCCGATGTTGGGCTCAATCCCAGGACCCTGAGATCATGACTTGAGCTGAAGGCAGAGGCTTAATCCACTGAGCCACCCAGGCGCCCCTCATTTAGGTTTTCTTTGGTTTCTTTTATTAGTGGTTTGTAGTTTTCAGCATACAGGCCCTGCATATATTTTATAAAATTTATACTAAGTATTTCATGGTTTTTTTTTTCCTTTGGTGCTGTAAGTGGTACTGTTTTTTAAATTTAAATTTTCAGTTGTTCACTGCTAGTCTGTAGAAACACAATTGCTTTTTGTCTACTGACCTTGTGTCCTCCAGCTTTGCTAAACTTACTAGTTCTAACTGCATTCTCCAAGATTGCTTGGGACTCTCTATGTAGACATTCTTGCCATCTGCATACTGAGACTGTTGTATATTTTATTTTGCAGTCTACACTTTATTTCTTCTTCTTGCTCTATTACATTGGCTATATTGTAATACAATGTTAAACTGGGTTCACTTTGTTGGCAGAAAAGGCTTTGTTAACCCCACAAGATGATGGTGGAATTACTACATTCCCCTGAAGAACCTTGATTCTAAGGAAATTGCTGTTGACATCTAGCTCCTTAATAACAAAACTTAACACCTCTTGATTACCTGCTCCAAGACCCAGTACTACCCAGTTTGCGTGTATTATTTTCCTTGACCCTGACAGCAACCTTATGAGATACGTATTACTAAACCCTCTTTGAAAGTGATGAAACAGATGCTCAAAGAGCTTCAGAAACTGGCCTCAGATAACAATTTCTCCTTTTCAAATGGCGAATTCAAATCTATTACTCCTTGTCTCCAAAGTCTGTGTTCTTGGCACTACACTATACTACTTATGGTCTAAATCATTTTGAGCAGATCTCAGTCTTGTCTGCACATGACAGGCCTTTGGGGAGCTGTTGAACGTTATGGCCCCCTCGGCCCCTCCCAGACCTACTCAATCTGAGTCCCTCGAGCTGGGGGCTGGGCCTGGGTACCTTTTCTATAAACTCCCAATGGATGCTGGGCCTGTCACTCCTAAATAGAGAGGCCCTCCTGTCCTATAGCAGTAACCTGAAGTGCTTGGTCTCTGGGTCTGGAAGCTTGGGTAATGAAAGCTTAGCAGGAGGTCGCTGCTATGTCTGCTTTGGGCCTGGGAGGCTCAGGGCTATAAAAGGCAAAGCTTTCGCCTTCATTTCTTAAATGCTAGTAAATCCAAGGAGTGTGTCATGGTATTTTAGCATCAACTTATCACACATGTTTGTGCTGGCTTACACTTCAAGTCTTGATGGAAAACAGGTGGGACTCCTCAAAGCCGCTGTTAAGGACTTAATGGGTTACAAAAGGATGCTAATGAAACAGTTTGATGAGAGGAATGTTGCCCTTTCAAAGGACGTGGTGGGGGGACCCTCTTTTCTCAGAGAGATGCGGCCTGCTGGGGCATCTTTCAAAGCAAAAAGCCAAGTTCCTTGCATCACTGTGGGAGGCAAGAGCATCCCTAAGATGTGCTGCCTGGAGTAGCCACGGTTAAGAAATGGAAGCTTCTCTCTGACATGGTAGATTGAGGCTGAGGCCGACTTATTGGCAGCCTAAAATGATTTTGGGGCCAGCTGTCACTAAAGCTTTAGGACGCCTTTGGAAGTTTTTCCGCCCCCGATATGGCATCTAATCTGGGTAACATGGCCTTGTTTGAAATGTCCCTATAAAATGGATCATATTTTTGTTGTTATTATTTTAAACTTATTTTTTTTCTGATGCTAAGGGTAAAATGCACATCATGGAAAATTTAGGAAATGCACAACAGTCACCAACGTAAGGCTGAGGAAGATTGTTGCAAAACTAATACTGCACTAGAAACATCATCCCGTCTAATCCTCATGGGAACCCTTGGAGGGGTCGAGCCTTACTCCTGTCTTTAGATGAGAACTCTGAGGCCCATGCATACTCAGTGGTTGGCTCTAGGCTCCCACATGGAGGCAAGTGGCCTAGCCTGCATGCTCCTTCTTACCCTCAAAGCCATAGCACATTCCGGAATATTTTTTTCCCCAGCCTTTCTTTTCTTAAGCATTTTTTATTTTGATGTGTTTGGGTCCCTACTTTTGAAGATATGAAAAATTCAGTTTTGCTTGTGCCTTTTTTTCCCCATGTAACTTTATCATAGAAATAGTTTTCCAGGGCATCTGGATGGCTCAGTCAGTTAAGCATCTGCCTTCGGCTCAGGTCATGATCCCAGGGTCCTGAGATGGAGCCCATAGCAGCTCAAGTCCCACATCAGGAGTTGCTTTTCCATCCTGCCCCTTCCGTGACTCGTTCTCTCACTCTCTCTCAAATAAATAAAATCATTAAAAGAAAAGAGAAACAGTTTTCCAGATAGTCTTTAGCCTTGGAGCTTTCATCCAGTGGATGGTACGCTATTAGAACCGACTTTGAGGGAGGTTCCTCCCAGGTAAAGATTTGTCTTGGCAAACATGGCTGTGGATGGAGCTGGGTTCAGAGAGCACATCGCCATCCCAGACAGGAGTGGGGGGCTGTGGGAGTGAGTGCCGGCGAGGCAGAGCCAACAGGAAGGAAAGAACTGGGTTTTCCCACCACTCAGACTGATTGCAGCTCGACTCACTTTTTAGCACACGGCTCTCCTGATTGCCCACGGGAATGGAAGCTTTAGGAAAATACGGATTTTATTATTATTTTTTTAAAGCCAGGATGACATGGGAAATAAAAAAAGAATGATTATTGCACAGTTATACGTAAACCCAGAAACGGGGAGCCAGGGGTCGAGCCGGCTGCTGGGAGGCCGTGCCTGGGAGAGCCCCCGGGCTTGCTCTGTGAGCTGGAGCTGGCCGAGGCTGTGGGAAGCAGAGCAAACAAACACGACACACAGAAACAGGCCCCAGGGAGACGAGGGCAGGCCGTGGAGAAGAGGCAGGCCTGGATTTCCGGCCAGAAAGTCAGGAGCGAAGACGTTTGTTTTAAAATCCTAAGCAGTTATGAAAATTCCCACTCCCAGATGGTAGGAGTCGGCAAACAGGGACACTTATAGGACAGAGTAAACAGCTCTCCCTGCAAAGTAGGATCCCTCTGTTTTCTTTCAACAGAGGGGTTTGGCTAATGAACTACCAAATGGGCTTCCAGTGGGCAATGAGCCCCAGCCCTCCACCAAACGTCCTGGGTTTTCTCCCCTTCGCATTTTGACCCTGTGCTTTTTTGGCTGGTGAATAAAGGAAGGAAAAATCTGAAATGCTTTCTCTGACTCTCAAAAAACCTTGATTCCTACAGGGGAGATTTAAAAACAAAGCACGCTTGGGTTCTCAGCGGAAATGGCCGCCATATTTCTGCTACGAAATCTGCAGGTGAAGGACGGAGCTGGAGAGTCTGTTTCTCATTAGAATTCTTGGCAAAGCACTTTGAGGCGCATCTGGAAAAGAAGGGAGAAGGACCGCGGGTGAGATTTGTTGAATAGCCCCTTTCCCCCATTGCACATCTGTTGGCTGCAACCTCTCAAGGTCACATGGGACCAGGTTTCCAGCCCCTCTGCAACCTCCTTCATGTGCAGGTACATAATCTGGGTATATCGTGTCTAAAGTGGAGAATCCAAATAAGGAAAACCCAGTTCACTCTCATTTTTCTAAATGTCAATTGAAGGTCTCCTGCAGAGAATCCCACTTTTACAGATGCAGTGAATTCCAAGGGGAAGAGTCAATAATAAGGATCCCTTATTTTTATTTGTGTGGAATTATAGTTTTCAGTGTGATATCTTAGCCATTGCTTTCCCCTGAGCATCACACCATTTGCATGAAGTAGCAGATCTCCATGTTGCAGATGGAGGAAAAACAAAACAAACAAAAAACAAGACCCCAAGGCCCAGAGAGGGTGGGTGACTCCTACAAATTTTCACAGCCAGTGGGTGTCAGAGCTAAGAATCTGGTCCCTACCCGCCACAGCATATTATAGATCAGACTACATGTTATCCCTGCTTGGAGCAGCCTCTCCCCAGCTCCCACCTCAGCCCCTTTCCCAAATGTCTCAGGTCTCAAATGCCACTTCTGCTGGGAAGCCCTCCCTGATTGAACCTCACCTTCACGTTAAGTTAGTTGTCCCTGTTAGCGTTCTGTGAACTTTTTCTTTAGGGCACTTTTCACAAATTTTTATCATGGTTTGGTCTGATTGTTTGCTTTTTTTAAAATTTGATTGTCTGCCCCTCCAGCAAGACCATAAGCCTCTATGAACAGAAACTGTGTCCAATCTTATTCATCATTGTAAACGAACAAGACAGCGCTCAACACAGTGCCTACAATACAATGTTCTCCCAACCCCCATCCACACTACACATAAAATGTTTCTGAGATAAATGAGCCAGTGAGTAAAAAATGGCCCAACACAGTGGTGAAGGCTGAAGCCAGACCAGCTTCCTAACTTCTTGGCGAGCTAGCCAGGAAGGGATTTCCCCGGGAAATTGCTGGAGATTCTCAACAAGCCTGTGTGAAACCCTTTGCTAAACATTGAGAGAGGTCCTGAAAGGTCAGAGGCTGGAAAGCTGGATTGTGTAGCCTTTCTGCTTCTCGCCAGACTCGGGAGCATCAGAGATAAATTAGGCCAGGGTGCCTACAGAAGTTAGTTCGTGTCTCCTGGGTCATTTCTAGCTCCCATCCTCCTGTGTTCTGGGGGACCATCACTGCTTCCTGGGTGGATGTCTGAGGGCATGAGTCGGTTGGAGTAATGGGCTGGCTTTTGCTGGGCTAGCTCTCCACTCCTGTGGCCTGGGAAAACTCTCCCACCTAGCTGGCCAGAGTCAAAGGGTGGTCATACCACATCCTTCAGGTCCCATGGGCAAAGAGGAGAGGGCAGAAGGACAGGTCTGGTGAGAGGCAGAGCTGGAACCACCATCAAGGACTCCTGACTGTTTGTCTGACAGATTCTCCACTGCCACTCAATCCATCCGAGGGTGTGCCCGGCCCTTGGCTGCTCCCTCTGCTAGACTCCTAAAGGGAAACGGAAAGTCTTGAAAATGAAATACATGAAGAAGAAACGTACAAAATTAAGTGTCAGGTATGGTCCCAACTTCTGGGAACTTACAGCTCTGTTACACAACAAAATTAATTTCTTGAAATGGTGATGAATGAAAACTTGTAAGTTTAGACCATTATAAGCTATGCTGTGTATAGAAGAGACTGTAAATTCTGAGAATTCAGAGAGGAAACTAGACAACTGTATCCAACTCCACAACATTCTACCTTTGGTATATGTTTTTTAAAGATTTTATTTATTTATTTATTTGACAGAGAGACAGCAAGAGAGGGAACATAAGTGGGGCGGGGAGAGAGAGAGGGAGAAGAAGCAGGCTTCCCACTCAGCAGGGAGCCTGTTGCGGGGCTCAATCCCAGGATGACCTGAATGGAAGGCAAATGCTTAACAACTGAGTCACACAGGGGTCCCCACACCTTTGGTATTTTTTTAAAGTGATCTCTGCACCCAGGGTGGGTCTCAAACCCACAGCCCCATGACCAAGAGTCACGCTGCACCGACAAGGCAGCCAGGAGCCCCTATGGCCCTCTATCCTGCCTGAGACTACAGCATGGTGAGGCAGGTCTGCATGTTGGGAAGCCCTCCAGGGTGTGGTGCAGGGAAGTGGTGCAGGGAATGGCAGTCCTGGGAGGTAGACATCCAGGCTCTGCTGCTTCAGAGCTCTGTGGCCTGAGGCCAGCCTTCCGGCCTTTCTCAGACTTGAGCTCCTCTTCTATAAAATGGGATAAGAAGATAAGAAGGATATTCCCCTCAGAGGGCTGTTGTGAGAATTGTACTATGTGACGGTTGTCAGACGCTCAAACAGTATAATTATTGATAGCAGGAGCGAGAATGGGTTATCTCAGGGAGGTGTTGATTCTCTCCAGTTATCCATGGTGTTCCAACTCTGGTTCAAAATCGTACCAAGAATTTAGTTCTCGAAGGGGGTAAATCCTAGAATGAGGTAACATGGAACCTTTCCCACACTGATCCCATGCTTAATTTTTAGGACACTCATGGCCCTTGAGAACATCGGGGTGTTAGCCAAGTGGGAAGAAGGCAAATGTGGCCCAGAAGATGGGAACGGCGTGAGCAAACGCGTTGGAGGTGACACGGACCGTGAAGGCCTTGTTCGGATACCCCAGACATCCTCCTGCTGGGCTTTTCCGACCTTCCTGTGGAGCTGTTCCTCACGCACAGCTTCCAGAGACACACCAGGCTTTGGGGTAACTCTGAGCATTTCCACTTATGGGTACCTGAGTTTCATATTGCAGAAAGGGGATTTTGTCAGACCACTTCCTTACTAATACAAACAGGTTGGGGTTTGGTTTTTGTTTTGGGTTTTCGTTTGTTTGTTTGTCTTTCCTTTACAACATACTATTTCTTTTTAAGTGTAGTTGATGCAGTGTTACATTCATTTCAGTCATACAACTGATTTGCCAATGTATCAGTATGCAGGGTAAACCAGTTTTAACTGCCATGCCTCCCTCCTGCTCATGGGGGCGGTTTTCCAATGGGCCTCACTGACTTCCTAATGATCGCTTGTGAATTCAACCAAAACAGCCTCGCTCTCCCCAAAACAAACAAACCCAGATCCTTTACTACCTTGTCCAGCCTCCACATGCACCTCCGTGTGGCATTGTACTCTTGGAGATGGAGCTGCCGAAGGAAGGGCGTTTCACCCAAGGAGCTGGCTTTGCTATGCACGAGAGTTTGTAAAGTTCCTTTGCGGGGGGGGGGGGGGGGGGGGGGGGCGCCTGGGTGGCTCGGTCGGTTAATAGACTGCCTTTAGCTCAGGTCATGATCCTGGGGTCCTGGGATTGAATCCTGCATCAGGCTCCTTGCTCAGTGGGGAGCCTGCTTCTCTTTTTGCCTGCTGTTTCCCCTGCTTGTGTGCTTTCTCTCTCTGTCAAATAAATAAATAAAATCTGTAAAAGAAATTCACTTCACTCTGATGACAGATCAGCTCCCCCCAAGAACCAGTACCCAGGAGCTGCCAGCATCCTCAAGGACTTAGGTCAGGCTGCTGTGACAAAATGCCATCGTCAACAATAAACCTCTATTTCTCACATTCTGAAGGCAGAGAAATCCGGGATCAAGGTGCTGGCAGTTTGCTGCCCCGTGAAGGGCTCTCGTGCTGAGGAGAGCCACCTTCTCATTGTATCCTCACAGGTGGAAAGAGAAGCTCAGGTCTCTCCATCTTGTTCTAAGGGCAATAATCTCATCAAGGGCACTAATCTCACCCTCGGGACCTCACCTAAAGTAAGGACCTCCCATAGACCCCGCCTCCAAATACCCCTCACGTTGGGGCTTAGGGCTTCAACATATGAATGAGGGTGGGAAGGGAGACACATTCAGTCCTTGGAAAGACCCAGGATAGTAACTTCTCACTGGTCAGTGAAGGCAATAGGCCCTGAGCTGCCTCATGCCCTTCATGTGCTCAGGCTCCTGGGACTGAGAACAGACCCATCCAAAGAGGCACAAAGGACAGCAAGTTTAAGTGTAGTCTGTTACATTCTGCACAGGTGGGCAGGCTTGCTTGGCCCGTAAGGTCAAGGACCCTCCTTATCCTCTTACCTTTTACAGATTTTTTAAAAAGATTTTATTTATTTATTTGACAGAGACACACAGTGAGAGAGGGAACACAAGCAGGAGAGTGGGAGAGGAAGAAGCAGGCTTCCCGCTGAGCAGAGAACCTGACACAGGGCTCAATCCCAGGACCCTGGGATCAGGACCTAAGCTGAAGGCAGATGCTTAATGACTGAGCCACCCAGGTGCTCCCTTTTTACAGATTAATACATATGGCTGAGTAAAAGAGAAGTCAACCCTGAATACTGGGCTTCATTTTTTTTTTCTCTCTCTCTTTTTCCAAATGAAAGACTCAACAAGAAAAACTTTGGGGCCAACTTGAATATACAGACTTTTGGAATAAAGATGGAAAAGTCAAATACTACTCATGATATTTAACCTATTAGGTACAACAGATTTTAAAACCACACGTCCTATAAAATAACAGAGAAAGAGTACTTGTTTCCTCTCTTGAATATCATGAAACAGTTTGGTTAGAACTCCTCGGGCTCATCTTCATCATCACTGTCTTCATCACCAGAGCTGGTTCAAGTTCTCACCACAGTCTCTCAGAGCCCGTCACCTTTAATTACTATGTTGCCTGAAATCAAGCACTTTTTGAATTCATGTTTCTCAGAATAAGTTTCCAGTGCCACAAGTTACCACTTGAATAATGCTCTGTAAGGCAAACTTTCTTAAGTTTCCAATATGAGTATATATAGGACTTCTATGACTTCTGTAACATAACCACAAACAGTTGCATTGTGATCAATGATTTTTTTTTTTTTTACAACAAAGCAGTTTATTTGTGATCAACTGATCAATGATCTTTAGAAAGCTTGCGCTAAGGGGCACCTGGGTGACTCAGTCAGTTAAGCATCTGACTCTTGATTTCAGCTCAGGTCGTGATCTCAGGGTCGTTGGGCTCTGTGCCCAGCAGGGAATCTGCTTGAGAGTCTCGTTCTCCCTTTTTCCCTCACCCCTCTCTCAAAGAAATCAATACATTAAAAAAAAATAAAAATAAAATAAAAAATTCCCAGTACTCAAATCCATGAAGGCCTTGCCCTGGGAGAAATTAGTACATTTCTACTCATTTCTTTGCTTCCTCTTTAACAAATTCTGTCAAGTGATCTTACCAATCTAAACATGACATTGACAGTTCCTTTGAAGACTTTGTATATTCTCCAAATAGTATTTTGTTATTCAAAAATACAATCATCAAGAGAGAAGACCCTGTACCTCAGAGCTTATCTTGGGCCACTCCCTCTTTCTGAAGGATAATTTTAGGGAAGTGGTACATCAGCAGGACCTTTGGAAAAAGAGATACTATCTAATTCCTTAAGTCCTTGTTTCCTTTCAAGAAGATTAATGATAGAACTCCCTAGACGCCAATAGGGTCTTTCAGAAGGCAGCCTTATTAGGGCCCCTCACTTCTTGACTGAACCATTGCCTGGCACCTCTGAGCTCTTGAGCTCAGTCTAGCCCAGTCAGGGGCTCAGGAATGTGTTTATGTTTAATAGAGGCAGAGGAGACCAACATGAGCTAACAATGTATCTTCCTGGAATATTACTGGCCTGTGCAACACTGTATGTATAAGATTTGATTTCTGAAGTTCCAGGCACAGAGATCTCTCTGCTTGGTGCAGTCATTCTAAGGTTCTGACACCAACTCTGATACGGGTATTCATCCCCCCACCAGCCAGTTCTCGGACACCAGCTGAATGTCCCACACTTCGCCTCAATTCTGATTGTCTCCTGGGAGGTAGCATCAGATGCCCCAAGTTAGGGGTTCATTCCCACAGGACTGGCTCTTCCTATCTTCAGACACCAGTTGCAAATCCAGACGATCTCCTGTGTATCTGACTGACCGGTTATAGATCAGAGGTTCAGTTAATTTGCTAGAGCAGCTCCGAGGGACGTTTCACTCACTAGCTTGCCAACTTATTATAAGAAAATTTCATATAAAAACAGCCAGATGAAAGGAGTATATAGGGCAAGGTATGGGGAAGGGAGAGCAACTTCCATGCTCTCTGAGTACGCCACTGTCCCTAAATCTCCACATGTTCACCAACCTGAAGCTCTTGGAACTCCATCCTTTTAGGGTTTTTATGGAGGCTGCATTGCATGCAACTGATTGATTAAATCATTGGCTATTGGTGATTGAACTCAATCTCCAGCCTCTCTTTCCTCCCGATGTCAGTGCCCCAATCACAAGCTTAGCTGCCCAGTCAACCAGCCCCCATCCTTAGGCTACCTGTCGCCTCATTAACATAGCAAGAGACACCTTTCTGGCTCATTGTTGGAAATCCCAAGGGTTTTAGGAGCTCTGTGCCAGAAACAGGGATGAAGACCAAATAGATATTTCTTATTATAAATCACAATAGCACGAGTTATTAGGTAACTTTTATATTATCCTGGAAAGAAAAACTCTCTTAATCGAAAGATTATGGGTAGAATAATAACAAGTACAATTACTATTTATTAAGTACCTTCTTCTGTTGAGTCCTTACAGTATGGCAAACATTATGCAATGAATCTTGAATGCAGTATCTTATTTATTTTCTTCTTCTAGCATCTTGTATTAAAATGTTAGTTCATTGATTTTCATTCTTGCTTTTCCAATAAGGTAGTTTAAGGGTATACATTTACCTCTAGGTACCACTTCATCTGCAACTTACAAATTTTGTTTATGTAGTCTTTTCACAGTTATTCATCTACATATTTTATAGTTTTTTAAAAGACTTTCTCTTTAATCCACAATATATTTAGGAATATATTTGTTTCTAATTTAATAGCAGCATGGAGAGGAAATATAATTTGTGGGGCACCTGGGTGATTCAATTGGTTAAGTGTCTGACTCTTGATTTCAGTTCAGTTGAAATATATATATTCATATATAATTTGTAATATATATATAATTTGTATGCTATAAATTATTTAAAATTTGTAGAAACTTCTTTTGCTAAAAACTTGCTTGAAAAGGATATATATCCTCCATTCAAATGCAGGCTTGCATACATTAATACCAGGTCAGGTTTACTAAATACTCTTCATATCTTACATATCTTCCCTCCTTGTTTTGGCTGCTTGATCCATCAACTCCTGACAAAAGTATATTTAAAAATTTTACTATAAATATGAATTAATTAACTCCTGTAAAGTAACTTATCAACTTACTCATGTTAAGTGCATACCAATTCATAACAGCTATATATTCTTCATGGGATGTTGCTTTTATACTTAAGTATTATCTTCGCTTATTCCTAATAATGCTTTGGTCTTAAATTTTATTTGGTCTCATATAAATATTGCGAGACATGTATACTCATTTCCTGGAGCTGCCATAAAAAATGACCACAAACTGGGTGGTTTAGAAATGTATTCTCTCACAGCTCTGAAGACTAAATGTCAGAAATCAAGGTGTTGGGAGGGCAGTGCTCCCTCCAAATCCTGTAGGAGAGGACCCTTCCTTGCCTCTTTAGCTCCTGGTAGCCCCCAGTGGTCTGTGGGGTGGCATTGTAACTCCAGTCTCTGCCTCCACTGCTACATGGCTGTCTGTCTTCCTCTGGGTCTGTGTGTCTCCCCTTGTTGTAAGGGCACCCGCCACATTGGATGAAGGGTCCACCCTACTCCAGTCTGACCTCATCTTAACTAATTCCATCTGCAATGACTGTCTCCAAATAAGGTCACTTTCTGGGGTGCTGGCGGTTAGAATGGAAACATAATATTTGGGGTCACAATTAAGCCCATAAATGTTTTGGTTTGCATTGGATGGGTATACCTTCTTCTGACATCTATTTTCAGTCTTTTTTTGGTGGTTTTGCTTTAGGTGCACCTAGAAACTTGTTCATTTGTTTAACCTAATTGAGTGGTCTTTTGATAGGTATTCTGTTTACATTTCTTATAGTAACTGATATATTTTAACAAATTTCTGCCATATTTTGTTTTCTATTTACCAACCCTCCCCCCTTTTTGCTTCTTCTTTTTTTTTTTTTTTAATTTTTTGGCCTCTTTCCAATTGTCTTAACCCAGACTTTCCCCCAAAAGCAGAGTCTGAGATAAGGGCTTTTGTGCAGCTTGTTTATTTTAGGAAATGATTCAAGGAACAGGAGCAGAGGAAGCAGCTGGGAAGAATGAAACAGGGTGAAGAGAAAGCTAACCGCCATCCCCCTGGGGCCCCTGGGAGGAAATGTATAGAATCTGTGGCAGGCTGGCCCACAGACGTGTTCATGCTGTTTTTCGATCTCAGCTGTGTCATTTTCATTTCCTCTAGATCATGGGAGCCTGGCAAGTGTCTGGAGCAGAGGGCGTGCCTCACAGGAGAGCCGCCACCTGGGCTGTCTGTCGTTTAACTTTCACACAATCCTCCGAGGCACTCGATCGTCTGTCTCTGTTTCAGAAAAGAACAAATTGAGGCTCAGGGAGGTGACATCACTTGCCTGAAGTCATGCAGCTGAACAGTGATGGAGCTGGAAGGCAGACTCTGGTTTACGTGATTCCACAGCCATTTCCCTTGACCATGAGCTCCGGCATCTTCCGTGGTCTGGGGTGTCCGTTGAGGCTCACCCTCATTTACTTGCATTTCAGTGTCATTTATCTCAATCTCATGGGTGCAACTTTCCCACAAAGAGGAACGACAACGCAACCAAGCTATGAAATGGTCTCTGTGTGGGTTTGAATCTGTCTCATCCAAACAGGAGTATTCTAGAGAGACTGAGAATTATAGAAGTCAAGAGATTTCTTAACCTTTATTCAAAAAGGACTTCTGTTTTTGTTTTTTGTTTGTTTTTGGCCCACAGCTCTGTCTACTCCCTAAAGAGTATGGATTTCTAAGTAAATCGGGTAATTATTGACTAAGGCAGGGAGTACTGCAATTGAGAAATTAACCATGTCTGTTTTTCTTCTGCAAGCTCACTGGAAAAGAATGTGAGGTATTTTCCCCTCTTCCTCTCCAGAGGCCCTTGGGTTTTGTAGGGGCCAGGCTTCTCTTGCCCCAGGGGCAAGTTACAGGCCTTTCTTGGATTTTCTAAGGGTCTGGGGACTTAACACTAATTCTTAGAGATGGAGAGGGGTGGGGAGAGTATGGGGCCTCAGAGGTCATTGAGGGCTGACAGGACGCATGAGTTCTGGGCCATCACGGGCACCCTGGGGGTGGCAGGGCTTTGGGGGAATGGCTAAGATAGGGGAGGGAGATGGCTAGGGAATGGACACCCCCTATGGCCTTTGATTTGGGGAGGATGCTGTGAGCAGAGGCAGGTAACATGTCCACCAGGGCTTGGACGATGAGCAACTTAGCACTGACCAGGATGGACCCAATCCAGGTTCTGCCAAGGTTCTTGGAATCCCCCAGGTTCTGGAATCCTGAAGGCCTCAGAGTTCTGCATGGCAGGAGAGTGAAGGCCCCCCAATGTGGCTGGGATTACATTTTCTGAGGTCCTCATAGGTGGGTCTTAGTATGACTTAACCTAATTTAGAAAATCCACGAAATGTGTCATGGAACTATTCCCGAGCATCGTGGAACAATTTACATCAGTTACACTGATAATGACCAAATCCTGAGGGGCATTTTTCTAACATAGTTGGGAAAACAGGTCTTACTTTTTTTAATGCTTTGGAAATGGTTGATCAATAATTGACAAGATATAACTATTTCAAGCCCTTCTTCTGGTAAAAATATCCTCTATCCTGATAATTTAAATTCCAAATTACCTCCAGATGAGACTTTAAAAACACCCTGGAATTAAATCCACACCAAATGGAGTTTCTGTGGGAACCTTTGCTGACTCCGAGGACAGCCTGTGAGTGTTTGAAAGGCTGGGATGTGGGGCAGGCTAGAAATACGGCTTGGGGCCCTAAGAACCCTGGTCTGCGTGACTCAGCTGGGGGCCACCGGCCCTGGAGGCTTGCCCAGAGCTGAAGGGTCAGCTGGAAGCGCCTTAGGAGGTGGCACAGGGAAATATCTCTGGGATCCCACGACCCTTTCTCACCTACCCTTATTAGACCAAAGAGGCATGACTCGGGAGTGGGGGCCACTGGGCAGGAGGCTGGGCCCAAGGGTTGGGAGCAGCTGGGGTGAGCATCTGTGCGGCTGGAGAGTGTCAGACAGGCTGTATGTGTGTCTGTGTGTCTGCATCTCTGTATCTCTATTTGTATATGTCTGGGTCTACATGTCTTTGAATGTCTATGTGTGTCTCTATGACAGTGTGTGTGTCTCTGCATGCATGTGTCCGTGGGGGTCAGGAATGCACTGAAGCATCTAAACAAGGTGGCTCACAGGACCGGTGGCCCAGCTTCTCCATGGAGAAGCCACCTTCGGGAGTTACAGGCCACCTGCAGCCAGTGGGAGGCTGTGGGCAAGGAAGGCAGGGAAGAGTAGACTTTGGAACTTCTGCCTGGGTGAGAGGGAGGAGGAGGAAGGAGCAGGGAGGAGGGTGAGGAGTGAGAGGACCACACCCTCAGCAAGGGGTTTGGGAAGCCCAGGAGCCACAGAGAGGCCAAACAGCTCTCAAAATAAACACACCAGTTTCCAGAAGACAAACAGGGCTCCTTTCCTGCATGGTTACACTGTCTCCTCCTTCCTTGTCCTGCCACCAGGAATACAGGGAGAACACCTTTATTTTCTAGAAACTTTGGTTTCTGCCTTTGGTTAGGCACTGGCTGGGTGCTTTCCACTTGCCATCTCCATGAGCTTGCTCACTCTGACCTATGCTTTATGGTCCCCATCTTAAAGATGAGGAAACTGAGGCTCAGAGGGGTAGGTGGGTTGCTTAAGGTCACAGGCTGATGGGTGTTAGAGCTGAGGGGTACCCATGTATGCTAAAGGCCCGAGTCACTCTGTTATCTGACAGTCCTCTGCCTCTGAGTTGCCCTCTCTTCTTTCTGGGAATGGGAGGTGGAGGCGGGGGTCGGAGGAAGCCTCTAGTTAGCATAGGGTTAAGAACATTAACTTTGGAATCAGCCTGGAACTTGAATCTCCATTTAGGAGCTCTGTGACCCTGGATGCGTCAGTCAGTTTCTCCATCCGAAAAATGGGATAAGAGTGTTTACTTTGTTGGCTGTTGTGTGGATTAAATGAGGCAACGTGTAGACATGCAAAGTGTTTGGCAGCCAGTCATCACTCAATAACTGGAAGCTGTAACTAATAATCATGGCGGTAGCAACAAAACCAGCCCAAGCCTCTGGAGAATCACAAAAAACAAGGTGAATTCAGTTCTATGCAGGGACAAGGAGGAGACAGCTGTGTCATCGACAAAACCAGAGAGAGAGAGAGAGGAGGTGAACAGCCTGCTGGCTGGCCTAGCAGAGGGAAGGCACAGATGTCAGGGACCCCTAACCTCGAGATAGAAAGTTCTGGCATGGATCTGGATGCATGTCCTAACTTTCACCTCTTTTGCTCTCAGAGTGTTACTGGGGCATGCCAAGTGCTGGGCATTTGCATGGATAGGACAAGTGTGACCCACAATAAGGGCTGGAAGCCAGTACTGGGAGGGAAAGTGACTGGCACCAGGTACCAGAGTGTGTCTGCTCTTTGTTCCAACACCTGTCAAAAGGGAATTCTGCACGTCATTGGTGCGATGGGGGAAGACCAGCCCAGAGCCAAGACCCCTACCATAGGCCAGTGGTGGTGTCTGTCAACACTACTGGGTCTCCAGGGGGATGCATTTTTAGTGGTTTTATTGTCTTGAGTAACAAAAAAGATTCATGAACATTGTGAAAAAGTATGTTAAAACAAAGTAGAGAAAGTATGAAAGTAAAACAGTGATATGGAGCTAGAGATCTATACACATGTACATTTTTTATTACGGAAGTTTTCAAACACATACGAAAGTCGTAGGAACAGCATGGTGAATCCCCATGTCCCCAGGACCTGCCTTCGACAACCACTAGTGTGTGCATGAGTCCCAATGAAAGCAACATGGCTTTAACAGCTTTCCAAAGTGTTAATGAGCTCCAGCGAGTCCATAATGCAAATATGTTACATCTCCTGATATCCAAGCACCTGGAGTTACTCCCCACCTGCTTCCCCAACGGGCTTGAACATTGATCTGAATGAAGTAAGAAAAAGATAAGTTAATGTACTCTGAATCATACAAGCAGTTCAACCAGCACCTGAAACACAGGAGTTCCATAAGCGTTGAAGTAATAATAGCAACAACAACAACAGAACAAGAGCTCATGTTTAGTGAGCACTGACTATGGGCTCACTCGCTGAATTCTCACACTAGACCCGTAACGTGGATCCCATCTTCTTCCCTGTTTTACCAAGGAGGAAACTGGACACGAAGAAGTTCAGCCACTTGCCCAACTCCACGCAGTTAGAGTAGAGCAAGGGCTCAGACCCAAGGGCTGTGGACTCCAGAGTCTGTCTTCTTAATCAGGTGACCCCTGAAACAAAGCTGGACATAGGCAAAATGAGTCCTGCTGGGAAAGATGAGGAGGGAGAGAAAGTCGCTTGGACTGAACGCTGCTGTGGGGCCAGGCACTGGGCTAACTGTTCCCCTCTAATGTCCTCACAACCTCCTGCCACAGAGCCTGTAGCCCTCACGAAGAGATGACGTTAGCCTTCTTCCCAAATGAGGAGCTCTCCTGGCTTCCTCAGTGCCAGGCCTTGGGTGGGATTCTGTATTCTGAAAATACATACATACATACATACATACCTTAGGTGTAAATCTGCATAGAGATAAGTCAGGAAAAATACCCACCAAACATCAACAGGTGCTTATCCTCTCCCACTCATAGTGGAAGTTTCAGGGGAGCAGGGGTGGGGGTTGGGGAAGGGGGGAGGGGGGAGGTGGCTCTAGGGGTTTTTCTTTTCTTTTTGTGACTCTCAATTTCTAATCTCTCTACAATGAATTCTTTGTGTTACAGAGAATAAAGGAAGGAAAGAAGGGGAAGAGAGAAAAACGAAAGGGAGAGAAAATGGTGCTCCAAGGCTGCCCTCAGCCAGCACCGGGGCCGGGGTGGGCATGAAGGCAGCAAGCAGTGCCGAGGTCAGGAGCATCGGGCAACATGAGATGGGCAGCCCCAGGGGACACCAGGCTCACGTTAGGCCCAGACTGGCTTTAAAGGTCATGGTGCATGGGTGCATGCGTCCTCATCGGACCCAGGGGGGCACCCAGAGGGCACAGCGAGTCAGCTTGTGTAAAAATACACAGTGCAGCCCAGCTAAGGTTTCTGGAGGGGCCTGCAGCACAGGAAGCAGCCACCCTCCTCCTCGGAGGCCTCCGGGCCCATGCTCAGTTGGCAGGTCCTCCCAGAGCCCGGGCTGTTTGTTCTCAAACGCTGCATCTTTGGGATTAAAAATAGCCCTCGGGCGGGCTGCATTCTCAGTGCCCTGGGGGCAGAGATGGGCCATGCTCCCAGTCTGGCAGGATGGTGCTGTTACCCCACATACTCCCCTGCCCGCTTGGCCGCCCTCTGTCATGAGCGCTTGATGAGAAGGGAAAGAAAGCAGGGATTGGCAGTGTCGACCAAGTAAGAAAGCAAGCAACGCGGATGCTACTAAAATCGCAGTGGAGCTCTCTCCTGAGAAAATAGACCCTTTGGGGACCGCTAAGCGACACACACACGTAAGTTCTGCGGCATCACAAGGAGGAGTTGAAGAGGCCCGCGGTGCCCCCCATGCGTGTGCAGCAGTCCCAAATCCCACCCTTAGAATTGCTCCTTTCTGATGGGCAAGTAGTGTCACGAAAGTCCCCAGTGAAAATGTCGGGAGGGTGGGTGCCAGGGACTGACGTTAGGACCACCTGAGCTTGGGTGAGACTGCTGTAATTTTAAGATCTTATGAATGCAGGGCCTCCCTCCATTCGGATCCTTATTCCCATGGCTGAGGATCCACAGGTGAACAGAGTTCCCCTCCTTGCAGCTGGGAGAGCCCCCCCGAAAGGGGAAGGCCGAAGTGTAGACGTGGTGTGGATTAGAACTGTTGCTTACCCCCTTACCGCCAGCCGGGGACCCTGCGAGCTCCCCAGCTCTCAGGACCTGGAGGAGGGGTGGGGGCAGGAGCTGTGCTGGGAGAGAGCCCAACTCTGGAGATCTGGAGGAGGGGGCCGCAGGGATGAGGACTTAGAGGCCAAGGACACACAGTTTCACCTGGGGACCATCCGGCCCCGCAGACAATGGGGGAGACATGGTGCCGGAGCAAGCCATCCCACGTTTGGGGTGATGAAAAGGGTACGATTGTTTTGTGATGCTGCCGGAAGTGCCGTGTTGAGAAACAAGGCGTGATGGGCTGTTGATGGTGGCCATCGGCACCAGATCTGGGCATGAGGAGACAGGCGTTGCAAGCGTCGGCCATCTCTGCCTTGTCCCCCCACCTGGAACCGCACAGCAAGGGTAATGATGGCAGTGGCCCTGCTGGGAAGGGGAGTGGCGGAGGCCCAGACCACAACCAGACTGTTCCTGCCTTGATAGCAAGTGTCAAGACAACTGCTCAGACAGCCTGAGGCGTTGAGTGGTTGGTGAGGAACCTGAGAGAGTCAACTTTCCCACCAGAGAAGTGAAGTCCCGTGCTCATCCGGTGCCCACAGAGAGCCAGAGGAGAACACTGAGGGCAAGGCGTTAGAAGTGAGGAATGCCATGGGTCAAGAAATCGGTGGGGACTTCGCAGCCATGTCCATCTTTAGTCACTGATGCTTTCTGGAGAATCAGTGTGGAGAAGGAATGGGATATACAAGATGGCGAGAGAGTGCCGCAAATGACGAAGCCAAAGGAGCCCCTCGGGATGAGTGGGAGGGCTCCACATGCTCTCGGGAGGTGGCTCTCCAGGCCCTTGAGACTTTCTGGAAGGCTGGATGGGGAGGAAGAAGAACTCTTAGGTGGCTAGGACAACTCCCATCACCCCAGAACTTGAGGTTCTCATGAGGAAAGTGGGGGGCTGAGTAGCAGCATGTGTGGCCCAGCAGTCTCCAGGCCTGCACGCTAACAGCTGTTTTCTGGGCATCCCTGGGCTTCCTGCCCTCCTTCCCCAGGAGGGCCGCCTGCAACTTCAGAACACTTCTGTGTATCTCTTGCTTTCCTTTCTCAAGCCCCCAAACTCACTCCCTCATGCCTTTTACCTGATGCCCTCAGCTCCTTTTTTATTGTAAAGACCAAGCCAGGACCCCCTCAGCTTTCCTCTTTTCTCCTATGTCTCTACCTTCACCTTCTCTGTCCCGCTACTGCGGTGGAAGTTTGTCCCCTCTGTTCTGAGAACCCCCCCACCCAGATGCATCTTCCGTCCTATCAACCTACTGTTCTTTCCTTCAGGATTTCCAAGCTCTCTCCCTCTCTAAAGACAGCACCCTGCTTCAGAGAGCTCCCCAGACAGGCTGTAGCCTTGCACCTGGGGCCCTTTGGAGCCACTTACCAACACCTCCCTTCCCTTCATTGCCAAATACAGCTTGTCTCTGGCTGGATGGGTTGGTCAGCTGCTTGCTCGCCTGCTTGCTTGGTTGATTGATTGCTACAAAAGCCACCTCCACCTTCCCGCCCCTCCTGCCCTGACTCTGCCTTGCAGTCCCAGCACAAAGCATCCCTTATCACCAAGCCCTGGGCTCTAGCCAGCCCTGGAACCTCTTCCCTCCAGCCCACAGACGCCTCACCTGCCTTTTCCCCACGGTTCCCAGGCCCCTCATGACCTCAGGCACCCAGGTGTTCCTAGAATTTTGAGCATGACTCATAATGGACAGCTCTGTCACTCTGCACTGAGCGGCCTCAGCTTGTCACAAAGTCTGTTTCCTGGGTCCAATGTTGATAATCACACCTGCCTCACAGAGTAAAGACAAAATAACAAATGTAAAATGTTTAGCATTGTGCTCGACAACCTTAAGTGTTCAATAGATAATAATGATTATTATCTTTTTTAAAAGATTTTCATTTATTTATTTGATAGAGATGACAAGTAGGCAGAGAGAGAGTGGGGGGAGGCAGGCTCCCCACTGAGCAGAGAGCCTGATGTGGGGGCTTGATCCCAGTACCCTGGATCATGACCTGAGCTGAAGGCAGAGGCTTAACCCACTGAGCCACCCAGGCGCCCCTCATTATTAATTATCTTAAAGAGCTAATGCATGCTGCTGGTTTTGGGGAGCTCACTGCCTCATTAGTGGTACTTCACTGTCAAACATCACATCTGATTTTGAGCAAGTGTTCCCTTATTTAACAGATACGACATTGTACAATGTTCAAAGCACTCCCTAAGTGCTTTACAAATTTTAACTACTTTAGCTCTCATGATAACACTATGTCTCCTTTTACAGGTAAGGGAACTAAGGCCCAGAGAGACTAAGTAATTTGCCTGGGGTCACAGAGTTGGTGAGTGACAGAGCCAGGAATTGAACCCAGGCAGTCTGACTGAAGAATTCTTGTTCTACACGATACACAGCTGTCTGTTGGGTCAAATTTAATTATAAGGACCTAAATTAACTCCTGCTCCTGGGAGTGCCCTGAAGTAACACAGAACAGTCCCCATACTGACTTCACTCAAATTCAGGCACTGCATCTGATTTATTTTTGTTTCTTCCTTTGTTCACTGAAAGAGCACTTAATGGAATATCCAGTATGTACCTGGCGTCCTGAGGCCCAGTGGTGAACGAGACAAGCATAGCCCCTGATTTCACATTGCTGCTCGTGCCTTTCAGCCAGACAGTGCCTGGCACACAGTGAAGTTCTACAGACTAGAGTGGGCTCAGCCTCTGCATAAAAGCCCCCCACTCCTGGCGGCCCCTGCGATCCCTTTGCCCAGGGGGTTATGGCAGGAACACAAAGTTCCACTAGAAGGTGCTGTTCAGTAGCAATACCTTGAAGACTCCCATGCAGCAAGGGATATTTGAAGGGCATGTTGGGGTTGGTTAGGGAATCCTAGAGGCTCTAGAGATGGAGGAATCACTTGCATTTTACCAGAGAGATCCTCAGGCAGAGCCAAGTCTCCTGAGCCCAGCACACTGATGGCCACAGCGAACTTGTGGGACCCTGGGGGAACTTCCTGGGCCTCTCCACTTGGTTCCTGACCAGCCAGCCCAGCGATGGTTCCTCCTCCATGCCTGCCCTGAGGGCACCTCTTTCCCGGTCACCAAAGTCTCTCGGCCAAGGCTGAGACAAGGAAACACCTGACTTTAGGCTTGGAGAACCTTGGGATGACCAGGCAAGATGAACCAGTATAGTAGAGCCATAACCTTTGGGATGATCTTTTCTACAGGCTAGAAATCTACAAGTTAACGAGTACCTTGGGTGTCTGAGTTCTGATCAAATAGCAAATAGGTAAGTCAAACACCGGGGAGTTTTTTGGAGCATTAAAGAATTACTGTGCGGTGCTGTTCAACAAAGCCCACATGTGACTTTGAAAGGACATACTAAACTCTTTTGTGCCTATTTCTAAGTTCTGGATAATTTTTTCTCAGCACTCGCATGCATCTCTAGCTGATGTTGTCTTGTGTATTATTATTACCAGTCTCAACCTGCTATCATAAAAGCTCTAGGAAGGCATGAAGTCTGTCAACCTGGATGACCACGGTGTCCCCACATTCTACTTCAGGGCCAGGTGCCAAGTAAGGGTTCCATAAACATAGTTGAGTAAAGAAAATCAGATATAATCAAAGGTTGTGCTTAGAAACAGAGAAGAATAGAGGTTACTAGGGGTAACAACTTGCCCGAAGTCACACACCTAGTTAGTGGTAGAGTTGAGATTTGAGAGCAGACAGCCTGTGCTCCTAACCATGGGCACATTTATGGTCCAGGTTATCCATATACTGTGTGATTCTCTAAGAAGGAGATGTGGCCTTGCCTAGAGAAGTCCAGGAGGTCTTCCTGGAGGAGCTGGAATGTGAGCGAGAAACTATCACACAGAGGTACCAGATCAATGTGCCCTCTGCTGCAGTTATTACATGTGACTCATTCCTGACTCCAGCTCTCTGAAGCTAGCCCCTTTCCCCTAAAGCCTAGGGCCTACCAAAAGTAGTGAGTATGTTGTGGGTGGGTTCTGATGGAGCCAGAATGCAGGCACTGCCTGGACCTCCTTCAAAACTCACCATAAGGGGGGTGCCTGGGTGGCTCAGTGGGTTAAAGCCTCTGCCTTCGGCTCAGGTCATGATCCCAGGGTTCTGGGATCGAGCCCCGCATCAGGCTCTCTGCTTGGCGGGGAGCCTGCTTCTTCCCCTCGCCTCTCTCTGCCTGCCCGTCTGCCTACTTGTGATCTCTGTCTGTCAAATAAATAAAAATAAAAATATTAAAAAAAAATTTCACCGAAAGGAATGGCCAGCAATCCTCACGGCACCTGTGTTCAACACAGGCCCCCAGCCCCCATTCCTCTGCAGCTGCACAGTGAGATGGCCCTGTGTGTTGCCGGGCCCCAGGGACCAGCATGGGGCAAGCCGCATTTAAATACTTTATTAGCCAGACAATACCCTGCATCTGGCCCAGCCCAGCAGCCCACCAGCGCCACACCTGCTTCCGGGGCCTAAGCAGGGGGGTGAAAGGCAGACGTGTGCTCACTAGCAAGCGTGGGTTATTCTCTTTCTGAACCAAGCCAAAGAGGTGATTTCACTGCAGTCGGTTCCAAACTGGAGCTCTCAAAATACTGATTCTGCTACTGTAGCTATTGGATGGCACAGACCTGCCCCTGGAGTCCGACAGGTCCGACCCATGGAGAACACCCGCTAGTCTGAACCCCAAGCACGCATTCTAGAACAAAAGGAAAGGAGCGTAGAAGCATGGCTTTAATGGCAAGGTATGTGGTATCTCTGTGTGCACAGAAGTGAGGGAGGGCCCCCCCACCCTAAAAATACGATGCCTTCTCAGCAACTCCACCCTGCATGTTGGGAACACACCTCACAGGGCTCCCTGACCACCAGCTGTGTACGCAGGTCTGGAGGAGGCCTGTTTCTGCTGGGCAGACAAAGGTTCTCCAGGGATTGAGGGGGAAGATCTTAGCGCCCCCATAAAATTGATTATTTATTTAGGCATGCACGCCCTGCTCTGGGCGGGGCTCAATCCCAGGAGCCTGAGATCCTGACCTGAGGCTGGAAGCCCAACCAAGGGAGCCATCCAAGGGAGCTTTAAAATCCCACAAGATTTTAAAGGCGAAGGGTGTTGGGCAAGAAATTTCCCTGAGGCAGGGTTGGTAAAATGAAATATTTGTGGGTCAAAACTTATTTTCTGTTCTGTGATACAATGGCTCTTTCAAGTAAAAATAGTGAAGCTGGCAAAGACAAAGGTTATTGTCTGTTGATTCTGTTTGCTTAAAAGGCACATCTGCCTTTTGGGAGATTTGAATACTTTTTATGACACTAGCAATGATGCAGTCCGTCCCTTTCTGGGGGCCTGCTGTGGCCCTTCCTGTCGTTCCCCGCCCCCTCTCCAGGGTATGGCGCCCCTCACAGACCACAGGAGAGGCCTGGGGCTGGGGAAGGGCCTTATGGCCATCCCAGGTTAGTCCCCGCATTTACTGCTCACTTTCTCACCTCTGGAATATTAACCTGTCATTTCCTCAGTTTTGCAGATAAGAAACTGAGTCACAAAGTCACTGTCCTTATTGGCTTCTTTGGAACAGAAAAACAGCCAAGTCCCCTTCACTTTCTTTTCTTTACGGTTACAGGAAACATGACCAAGCCCTGCATGGTGCCCCTTCCCACACCTGTCAGGAACCAGCGGGTTAGTGGCTCACCGGGGCTGGGTTGCTGGTAAAATTCCCTGGACGCACCCCAGTAAGCTGGAGAAATGTGGGGAGGAGGGAGGGAATGTCTTCTCACCGCTGGAAATCCCAGGGAGGTGGGGAGACTGGGGCCAGGGGAGGGGGGAGTGCCTAGAAGGAGCCTTCAGCTACCAGGAGAGATCTTGGCTGAGCCACTCAGAGCTGACAAAGCCATGGGCCTCCTGCTCTGAGACCTGGCAGCCCAGCCCATAGAGCTGGGGATGTTCCTGGGGAGGGGGGACCAACTGGCAAGGCACCCAACTCTGCTCTGGGCCCAAGTCTATGCCATGCTTGGAGGGCTGTTGTGGGGGGCCCTCTGCAGCCCCCAGGACTGTGACGTGAGCGCCTGTGGGATTCCTGTCCTTTCCACCCTCTTTCAATCTGAAGTTGGGCCAATAGCCCTGAGTTTCCCATTCACAGAACAAGCATTCAGTGCCAGTCCTCTGTCGTCCACCAGGCTCTCCTTGGTATGGACACTGGGGTCCCCATTCCCTGTGGCCCCACTCTCTGTGCAAAGAGGTTCCTGGGTGCTCATTTGTCCACCTGCTTTGTTCCTCCTTATCCCATGTTTCCCTCCGCTCTTAAAGCCTTAGTCACAGAACTCTCTCCCAGCACAAAAAGCCAACACAACTGAGGGAGAAGCTTATTGACCCTTGGGGTCAGGAAGTACGTGTGTTCTAGAAAGCCAAGGTCAGAGGCAAGCAGGGTCCCTTTGGTTAAATGCTCCACTGCCACTGCCCTGATATACTTTTTTCTTTTTTCCTTTAAGATTATTTATTTGGGAGAAAGCAAGAGAGAGCTTGTGAGCAGAGGCAGGGGGTGGGAGGGCAGAGGCAGAGGGAGAGGGACACACAGACTCGGCCTGATATGGGGCTCCATCTCATGACCCTGAGGTCATGACCTGAGCCAAAACTAAGAGTTGGCTTAACAGACTAAGCCACCCAGGGGTCCCTCTCCTGGCATTCTTAATACTTTTATCTTTCAATTTGTGTTTTTGCAAATCCGAAGGACCATGGGGAATGCCCATGAGCAGAGGAGATGTGTGAGCACGGGAGAGCCTAGCAGTACGCATGTGGCTGTTCCTTGCCATTCCACGTGCGTAGGACATTCCAGCTGCCCTGTGGACACAGAATTCTAGGGGACAACGCATGGGAAGCCGATGAGACTCGGTGGGAGTACAAGGTAAGCATGTTCTATGACACTGAAAACCCTGAGAGGCCATGTTTTCCAGTCGGATCAGAGCTCGGCTTCAAATGCAGAAAGAAGGCAGTGCTGTTCTAAGAAGCAGGAACATCTAAGGAAGTCATTCCTCTCCTTTCTCACTCATGTAGTTCTCTGTATGAGCCAAACACTTAGGCTGAGAATGACTTGGTGATTTGGCAATTCCACATATAAATTAAATACTCTTATTTGAGTGTAAAACTAGCATTGCGTTACATAAAGACACGAAATTAACACGAATAATTTACATTTTTTTTTTTTACTTAGAATGACATTAAATAGCAAAAATACCCAAAAAACAAAGATACCACAAGACCGTCAAGAGGTAGACACTGGAAGAAAGGAAAATCTTCATATTTTAGTTCCCTTAATGGTACTATTTCCTGCTTTTTGAGCAAGGGGTCCTTGTCTTCATTCTGCATGAGGCATTGCAGTTTCTGTAGCTGGCTCTGGGGCCAAAGCCATGGTCAGAATCTTGTATGGTTGCTTAGGTAACTGTGGGCATCTCTTCACCTGTTCGAGTTCTAGTTTTCCATCTGGAAAGTGGGGGAAGTACTTTCAGAGTTGTGGAGGTTTATGGCAAGTGATAGGACAGCCACACCTTGTTGGCCCCTTGGACCAGACAGGGTGCTGGGCTAAGTGCTTCCTGGCTGGATCTCACTTCTTCCTCAGAACAACCCCGCCAGTGGGTATATCATCATGTACGCTGGACTTCTGTGGTGTTGGGACCCCCAGCACTCAGTTGCACTCCCTTCTGGTACCACATCCAGCTCTGTTCTGGGGACAGTCTTGGTCTTACTTATAGAGTTTGGTGGGATGGTCTCGTATCCTTTCTTAGCCACGGGGCAGCTGTGTGATCCCAAAAGCTCAGTCGGCTCCGTCTCCCAAGATCTGTGGCTGTTGAGAGGGCCTAATCCACCCCCGACCTGGATGTGACCTTGGTCGGTTCTAGCTTCTGGGATCTCTGAGTAACTCGAGGGTCTGAAGTCGCTGAGCCCCATTTTCAGCATCTGTTTTCCTCATTCTATGAGCTACCTATGTCCAGCTCCCCAAGTCTGCCTTTGTTTAAGTGAACCAGAGTCTTTCTGATGCCAATGACCCAGGACCCCCAAATGCTTTTTCCTCTTCAGTTTCCAGATGAGAAAACCAAGCCCAGAGAGGTAAAGTAATTTGCTCCATGCCCCACAGCCAGTGAGTTGCAGAGCCAGGATTTGAACCCAATAATGTCAGGATGCATGACTCTTAGCTTCTCCTGTCCCTACTATGAGGTGCCCAGGGCAACGTACTGGGTAATGTGGGTTCCATTCTCCCCATCCGTGACACACTGGCTGCCGTTCCAGGCTTGTTGCCTCTCGCAGACTCTACCGCTAGTGCCCTCAGATCACAGATGCTCGCTCTGTGGGTCACTCACAGAAGAGGTCGGAAGGGAATAGGGCAGGAGGCCCCAGGCCTGCACCCAGTGTGGGAAGCTGACCCAGCCTCCAGCAGAACAGGCCTTGCCTGAACCATTTTCAAGTTAAATGTTATAGGCTCAACCCTCTCTTTGGGGATACCAGGAGCCCCAGAGGAAGTCAGAGCCCCAACCCTAGCCCACCCAAGGCTGGCTCTGTGGCCCCTTAGGCTCCAGTGGGAGGTCGGGTCCTGTGTGGCTAAGGAGAACAAGTCCCATGACTGCCTTGAATAACAAAAGGCACAGTCCCCTGCCCTCACGCCTTCCCCACTGGATGCAAATATGGGGACTCATCCTGGCCAGGGGCAACTGACATCTGGCCTGGCTGGCCTCACATTTCCTACGAGAGGACATCTGCTGGTTTGTCTATTACACGGAGCAAACTGACAAGCCCCCCACGGTATATCCTCTGTTGCTATCTACTCTCCTTGTTTTTTTTTTTAAAAGAATTTATTTATTTATTCGACAGAGAGAAATCACAAGTAGACGGAGAGGCAGGCAGAGAGAGAGAGAGAGAGAGAGAGAGAGGGAAGCAGGCTCCCTGCTGAGCAGAGAGCCCGATGTGGGCCTCGATCCCAGGACCCTGAGATCATGACCTGAGCCAAAGGCAGCGGCTTAACCCACTGAGCCACCCAGGCGCCCTACTCTCCTTGTTTTTATGATTATAAACACAACTGGCTAAATTCTGATCCAGACACAGCTTTGCAGCTCACGGTTGGTTCCATTTTCTCAACAAGGGAAATAATGGTTCAGGGAAAAATGAGCAGAGAGTAATATGATGTTAACAGATAGACAATGAGAGTCCTGAAATGATACCATTTTTGTTACTGTTAGATGTTGCATTTATGTGTGTGTGTATGTTTGTTTGAGGAAGCCTCTTGTTACTTTCTTTGGTCCTCCTAAAAATCCCACGGTTAGTCAGTAAAGCCCATGACTGTCTCATTGGGAGATGAGGCCACTAAAGTACAGAGAACCAGGACTATCCAAGGTCACCAGGCAAAGTTGCTTCTAGGTCAAATGGAGACCCAGCTCTTCCCCCACTCTGGGGTGCAATTATGGGCTGCTGCCCTTGGGCTCCGGGTAAGGCGTGTGGCCAGGCACCTCCCTGAGTGATCCTTAAGAACCTGAGGGCACTGTGCGTAAGTCCCCTGTGCCAGCAGCTACTGGTGAAACACTTTGCAGATCACATGCCCCTTCTGTCTGTGGGGCCCCTACAGGATTCAGTTGGGGGCAGCTTGAGAGCAACCATTTCCTGTGGCGAGCAAACACTGGGAGTAGATTAAGTTGTACATGATGACTTAATTCTTTCCCAGATGTCAGCCAGCAATTAAAATAAGGCAAACATTATAAAATAAAGCCACCCATGCCATGTCAGAAGAACAGGTCCAAGTCAGTATGCTGTGTGTGACCGTGGAAAGAGTCCTGTGATAAAGAGGCTCCAAGGCTGGAAGACGAGTTTCAGGAGAGCAGGAACCTTGCTGGTTTGCCCAGTGCCCCATTCCACATCTAGACTAGTACCCGGCCTCCAGGAGGTGCTCTGTGAATGCTTGTGGAATGAAAGAATGATGAACTTCCACCATTTCTGAGCAAGATTAATAGGATCCTTGGGCAGGGGCCACTATGCCATCAGAGTCTCCTTAATTCTCAGGATAGAACTCTGAGGTGGGGGAGACCTCACAGGCAGAGAATCTAAAGCTCGGTCTTGCTGAAGGTAACACCAAATCAGTAACTGGAAGGGCTGGTCATCAGTAACGCAAGTCCAACTGATTCCAGCCTTCCTGCTGCCCCCGAGCCATGCCAGGAAGCCTCCATGGCCCTGCCAGGCCCCCATATTGACAGCCCCAAACTCTCTTCTATCTGTGAGGCAACCAGAGACCTGTCATGCTAATGGCAACCTGAGGGGGACCCTGTGCCCTAGCCCAGGGTGTCTTAGCTTCAGGCAGAAGAACAATGACCACGAGTCACAATTGGGAAAGGAGCGAGGACGTGTGTGTGTGCACGCATGCGTGGTTTTACATATCAACCCTGGACTCCCAAGGTAGATGGGAGTGAGATGCCTATCAGGTTGTCTACTCCTATATATACAGCCCTCAGGCACACAAAGCCCTTAAAATGCAGTAAGTATGAAAATAGATAACATGTAATCGTCATCTTTTGTTCTTTTTTATATGAGCCATTGTAGTGCCTAACACACTTCCTGGCCCATCCTAGTTCTTCATACACATTAGTAGGAGACGTTTATTGGGCTTTTCCTACGTACTATGTTGACCAGCATAAGGGTTCGCAAGAAGAATCCAACATTGACTTTCCAGCAAAATAACAATAGTCCTGCTGCACTTTGAGCTCTCAAAGTACCCAGGGAACTTTAACTCATCGTAACCCCAAGGGCTAGCAGACATCAACCCCATGTTACCAGATAAGCTAAAGCGGAGAAATGACATGATCTGGCTGAGGGCCCCAGAGCTGTGACACCTGAGAACCAGAACTGAAATCAGACCCTGATCATCTGTCCTCCCTGCACCCCCCCTACTTTGCCCCATGCCCTTGCTCTTTCTGTTTGCACTTGGTCGGACGGAGCTCTGTACCCCTGCATTAGATAAGCTTTGAACAGACCAAAAAGAGGTCTCCTTTTTGCCTTCTCACAGCAAACACCACCCCTGCACCCGCAGCACACCTCTCTAGAGACCCACAGGGGCTCCTTCTAAAAAGAGCAGCAGAAAGAAAAGCTTCACATAGAGAATTAGAACACTGGAGAAATTTCTCTTTCTTTTTAATCGAGAAGCAGTTTGTCGTATAAGCATAGACTATCCTGCAGCGCTCAAGGACCTACTTCTCAAAGGTGTTGCTGGCAAGAGGAGGCCCACAGATCTGGGGTAGGGGGTAGGTAGGGAGAGAAGCTACAGCTGTTAATCTGCTATCCTTGGAGAATGTGAATTGGCAAATCCAGAGGGCAAGGATGCCAAAAGGCTCTCTCTGGTTTATTCCCCAGATGCCTAATATTACTGGAGACAACTTTGATTGCTCTACGCCCCAGGGGTGGCCTGGCCTGGTTCTCTCCCAGGTAGAGCGGTCCTTCAGCATGAAATGCCTTTCTAAAATAAACTAGCTTGGATGTTATGGGCAAAGCAGCTGGGAAGAGCAGGCTGGCCCAGCCTCTCCCAGCACAGAGGGGCAAAGGCTTCTTATTAGTGGTCTGAATCCCATTCACAGCCATAAAAGTGTCCATCACACCTCCCCAAGGGAGTAGAGGTTCCTAGCCTAGATGCTCTAGTCTTCTGTGCTTACGTCCTGGGTGACTCCCCTCCCCTGCTCCTGCCTGCTGCCCACAGTCGAAAGCACACGTTTCAATGGTTACAAGGAGTCTGTAAAAATGACCTCATTTTCCTGTGAGTCCGCCAAGTCTAATGCATGTCCAAGAATTGTGGGGCCAAGAATAATTCCAGCAATCATGATGTTCTGTCAAAGCAGGGGGGACGGCACGCAAAATAAAGATTTAGAGGAGATATTGATGGAATAAGTACTGGCATTTATCTCTACCGTGCCACACACATACACAGAGCCAGAAGCTACTGTCCTCTCCCTTTGGTTTCTAGATCCCTTTGTGCACCTTTCCAGCATAACACTGATCCCGAACTACTGCACGGCCCAGCTTCCGTCCAGACACACCTTGTCTTATGGCATGTGGCTTTGGGGGGGCTTTGCAGATACCGAGTTTTTTACATTTGTAGGGTTTTTGGGGTTTTTTTAGCCTGGTTAACACCTAATGTTACATTGGCTTCAGGTGTACAACAAAATTTATTTGACAAATAAATACTTTCTATGATGTTCATCCCAATATAGCTACCGTTTGTCCCATCACAGCCATGTCCCTGACTCATTCCATAACTGGAGGTCTGTATCTATTACTTTCCTTCACCCAGTTTGCCCCCCCTTCCCCTCTGGCAACCATCAGTTTGTTCTGATTCTGCTATTTGTTTGTTTATTCGGTCTATTTTTTTTTCTTAGATTCCACTTATGTGTGGAATCATATGATCTTTGTCTGTGACAAAGTGATCTTTGTCAGTGACTTATTGCACTTAGCATAATACCCTCTAGATCCAACCATGTCGTCTCAATGAGCTCATCTTTTTTTATGGCCGTGTAATATTCTACTTTATTTACTTACACACACACACACACACACACACACACACGCACACACATCACCTTTTCCTTATCCTTTTTTCTATCAATGGACACTTAGTTGCTTCCATTTCTTGGCTATTGTAAATAATGCTGCAATAAACATAGGGGTGCAGTGTCTTTTTGAGTTAGTATTTTGTTTTCCCTATTTCACTAAATACCCAGTAGTAGAATCATTGGATCATATGGTCTTTCTATATTTAATTTTTTAGGGGATCTCCATAGTGTCTTCCACGGTGACTGTACCAGTTTGCATTCCCACCAACAGTGCACAAGTGTTGCTACTTTTCCATATCCTCACCAACACTTGCTGCTTGTCTTCTTGGTTTTGATTTTAGCCAATCCAACAGCTGTGACGTAATAGCCCATTGTGGACTTGGTTTGTATTTCCCTGATGATGACTGATATTGAGTATCTTTTCATGTATCTGTTGGCCAGCTGTATGTCTTCTTTGGAAAATTATCTATCCAGGTCCTCTGTCCATTTTTTGATTGGATTGTTTGTTTTTTGGTGTGGAGTTGTATAAGTTCTTTATATATTTTGGATACCAACCCTTTATCAGATATGTCATTTGCAAAAATATTCTCCAATTCAGTAGATTGTCTTTTTGTTTGGTTGATGTTTTCCTTTGCTGTGCAAACGCTTTTTATTTTGCTTTTTTTTCCCCTTGCCTAAAGAGACCTATCTAGAAAAATGCTGCTATGACAGATGTTAGAGAAATACCTGCCTATGCTCTCTTCTAGGATTTTTTTTTTAAAGATTCTATTTATTTATTTGACACAGAGAGAGATCACAAGTAGGCAGAGCAGCACAGAGAGAGAGAGCTCCGGGGAAGCAGGCTCCCTGCTGAGCAGAGAGCCCAATGCCAGGCCCGATCCAAGGACCCTGGGATCATGACCTGAGCTGAAGGCAGAGGCTTAACCCACTGAGCCACCCAGGTGCCCCTCTTCTAGGATTTTTATGATTTCAGGTCTCATATTTAGGTCTTTAATCCACTTTGAGTTTATTTTTATTTATGATGTTAGAAAGTAGTCCAGTTTCATTCTTTTTCATGTAGATGTTGAGTTTTCCCAACACCAGTTATTGAAAAGATTGCCTTTTCCCATTGTATGTTCTTGCCTCCTTTGTAATAGAGTAATTAACCATATAAATGTGAGCTTATTTCTGGGATCTCTATTCTGTTCTATTTACCTATCTGTCCATTTTTGTGTGACTGCTATACTATTTTAATTACTATAGTTTTGTAGTATATCTGGAAATCTAGAATTGTGTTACCTCCAGCTTTGTTCTTCTCTCTCAGGACTGCTTTGGCTATTCGGGCTCTTCTGTGGTTCCATAAAATTTTGGTATTATTTGTTGTAGTTTTGTGAAAAATACTATTGGTATTTTGATAGGGATTGCATTGAATCTGTAGACTACCTTAGGTAATATGGACATTTTGACAACATTAATTCTTCTAATCCATGAGCATTTGTGTCATCTTCAATTTATTCCATCAGTATTTTACAGTTTTCAGATAACAGGTCTTTCAACCTTCTGGTTAAGTTTATTCCTAGATATTTTATTCTTTTGGTACAGTTGTAAATGGTATCTCTTTTAAATTTCTGTTTCTGCAACTTTCTTGTTAGTGTATAGAAATGCTACCAATTTCTTGGGGCACCTGGATGGCTCAGTGGGTTAAAGCCTCTGCCTTCGGCTCAGGTCATGATCCCAGGGTCCTGGATTGAGCCCCACATCGGGCTCTCTGCTCAACAGGGAGCCTGCTTCCTCCTCTCTCTCTCTGCCTGCCTCTCTGCCTACTTGAGATCTCTGTCTGTCAAATAAATAAATAAAATCTTAAAAAAAAAAAGAAATGCTTCCAATTTCTGATTATTAATTTTGTATTCTGTCACTTTACTGAATTCATTTATTCTAGTAGTTTTTTGGCAGAGTCTTTAGAATTTTCTATGAATAGTATTATGTTATCAGCAAATAGTGACAATTTAACTTCTTCTTTACCATCTGGATGCTTCTTATTTCTTTTTCTTGTCTGATTGCTGTGGCTAGGACTTCTAGTACTATGTTGAATAAAAGTGGTGAGAGTAGACATCTTTGTCTTGTTCCTGACCTTAAAGGGAAACCTCTCAGTTTTTCACCATTGGGTATGATGTTAGCTGTGGGTTTGTCCTGTATGACCTTTATTATGTTGAGGTATGTTCCCTCTAGCCCCATTTTATTGAGAGTTTTTAACATGAATGGAGGTCTGAATGGGTTTTTTTGCATTTATGGAGATGATCCTATGATTTTATCCTTCATTTTGTTGATAAGCTGTATGCCATTGATTGATTTGTCAATTTTGAACTGCCCTTGCATCTGCAGAATAAATCCTACCAGATTGTGGTGAATGATCTTTTTGTATTGTTGTATGTGGTTTGCTAATACTTTCTTAAATATTTTTGCATCTGTGTTCATTAGAGATATTGGTCTGTAGTTTTCTTTTTTGGGGTATCTTTGTTTTTGGTATCAGGGTAGTGCTGGCCTTGTAGAATGTATTTGGAAGCTTTCCTTCCTCTTCTATTTTTTATGATAGTTTGTGGAGACTAGGTATTAACTTTTCTTTAAATTTCTGGTAGAATTTACCTCTGAATCTGTCTGGTCCTGGACTTCTATTTTTTGGTAGTTTTTAAATTACCCATTCAATTTGGTTTCTTCTAATCAGTCTGTTCAGATTCTCTATTTATTCCTGGTTCAGTTTTGGATGATTATATATTTCTAGGAATTTATCCATTTCTTCTAGGCTGTCCTGTTTGTCAGCATATAATTTTTCATAGTATTCTCTTAAAATTCTTTGTATTTATGTGGTGTCAGTTGTTAATTTTCCTCTCTCATTTCTGATTTTATTTATTTGGGTCCTTTTTTTTTTTCTTGGTTAGCGTGATAAAGTGTATGTCAATTCTCTTTATCTTTTCAAAGAATCAGCTCTTGGTTTCGTTGATTTTTTTCTATTGTTTTTCTAGTTTCTATGTCATTTGTTTCTGCTATTATTTTTATTATTTCTTTTCTTTGACTCACTTTCCTCTTTTTTCTGGTTCCTTTAGGTGTAAGGTTAGAGTATTTTTTTTTTCCTGTTTCTTGAGGTAAGCCTGTATTGCTATATACTTCCCTCTTCGAACTGTTTTCACTGTGTTCCAGAGATTTTGGACAATTATGTTTTCATTTTCATTTGTCACCATGTTTTGTTTTTTTTTTGTTTGTTTGTTTTTAACTTTTCTTTGATCATTTCATTGACCCATTGGTTGTTTAGTATCAGATTGTTTAGTCTCCATGTGTTTGTATTTTTCCAGTTTTTTTCTTGTTATTTATTCCTAATTTCATACCTTGTGGTCAGAACAGATGCGTGGTATGATTTCAATCATCTTAAGTTTATTGAGGCTTCTTTTATGACCTAATACATGATCTATTCTGGAGAATGTTCCATGTGCACTTGAAAAGAATGTGTATTCTGATGTTTTTGAATGGAATGTTTTGTACGTATCTGTTATGCCCATCTGGTTCAGTGGGTCCTTGGAAGAAATTGTTTTATTGATTTTCTCTCTGGATGATCTATGTACTGGTATTAAGTGGAATGGTAGTCTCCTACCTATTATTATATTAACATCAATTTCTGTCTTTATGACCATTAATATGTGCTTTATGTAATTAGGTGCTCTGGTGTTGGGTGTGTAGATATTTACACTTGTTAGACTGATCCCTTTATCATTATGTAATGTCCTTCTTTGTCTCTTGTTACAGTCTTTGTTTTAAAGTCTATTTTGTCTGATATAAATATTTCTACCCCAGCTTTTTTTTCATTCCCATTTGCATGGTGAATGTTTTTTCATCCCTGTACTTTCAGTCTGTTTGTGTCTTTAGGTTTGAGGTGAGTCTCTTGTTGATACATATAGGTGGGTCTTTTTTTTTTTTTTAAATCCATTCTACAACTATGTCTTTTGATTGGAGCATATAGACCATTTACATTTGAAGTAATTATTGATAACTATGCACTTACTGCCATTTTAAAAAACCTGTTTTCTAGTTGTTTTGTAGTTCTTCTTTGTTCCTTTCTTATTCTCTTGCTCTCTTTCTCTGTGATCAGTGAGTAACTATAGTGTTTTGTTTGGCTTTCTTTTTATTTTCTGTGTATCTGGCATAGGTTTTGGGTTTGTGGCTACCATATAGCATCCTAAGTAAATAGCATTCCATATTAATGTGATGGTCATTTAAGTTCAAATACATTCTAAAACTCTTCCTTTTTTACTCCCTTCTCCACTTTTTATGTATATGGTGTCCTATTTTTCATTTTATATGTCTTTTTCATATGTCTAATTTTTGTTCATATGTCTAATTTTGGCCATTTCTTTTTCATATGTCTAATTATGGCCATTATTTTTCCCACTTAAATAAGTCCCTTAAGATTTTGTGTAAGGCTAGTTTAATGGTAATAAACTCCTTTCTCTTTTGTTTGTCTGGGAAACTCTTTATCACTTCTTCAAATCCTAATGATAACCAGGCTGGATAGAGTATTCTTGGTTATAATTTTTCCTTTCGGCACTTTCAGCATGAATGTATCATGCCACTCTCTTCTGGCTTGCAAATTTTCTCCTGAAAAATCAGCTGATAACCTTATAGTGTTTCCTTTGTGTGTGACTTTTTGTTTCTCTCTTGCTGCTTTTAAGAATCTCTCTTTAGGGACGCCTGGGTGGCTCAGTGGGTTGAGCAGCCTCTGCCTTCGGCTTAGGTCATGATCCTGGGGTCTTGGGATCGAGCTCCTCATCGGGCTCTCTGCTCAGCAGGGGGCCTGCTTCCTCCTCTCTCTCTGCCTGCCTCTCTGCCTTTGTCTGTCAAATAAATAAAAACAAAACCTTTAAAAAAAAAAAAAGAATCTCTCTTTATCTTTAACCTTTGATATTTTAATTATGTGCTGTGGTATGGACCTCCGTGGGTTCATCTTGTTGGGAACTGTCTGTGTTTCTTGGACTTGGATGTCTATTTCCTTCTCTAGATTAGGGAAATTTTTAGTTATTATTCAAGTATGTTTTCTACACCTTTCTCTCCTTCTTCTGCTTCTGGGACCCCTATAGTGCGAATTAATGTTGTCCAAGTGGCCTCTTAGTCTATCCTCATTTAAAAAAATTCTTTTCGCTTTCTGCTGTTCAGCTTGTGGGCTTTCTGTTACCCTGTCTTCAAGATCACTGATACATTCTTCTGCATCCTCTAATCTACTGTTGATTCCCTCTAGTGTGTTTTTTATTTCAGTTATTATATTCTTCAACTCTGATTGGTTCTTTGTAATATTTTCTATTGCTTTATTGAAGGTCTCACTGAGTTCTTCCACTCTTTGCTCCAGCCCAGTGAGTACCTTTATAATCATTACTTTAAACTCTTTATCAGGCATATTGCTAATCTCTGTTTCATTTAGTTCTTTTTCCGAGGTTTTCTCCTTGTTCTTTCTTTTGGAGTATATTCCTGTGTCTGCTCATTTTGCTTGACTTTCTGTGTTTTTGTCTATGGATTAGGTGAAATGGCTACTTCTCCTAAAGTTGAAGGAGGGGTCTTGTGTATGGTGTGCCTTGTGTGACTGCATGTACTTGGTGGCTTCTGCTGGCTGGCTGGTGCTGTGGTTGTGTATAGTAGTTACTCTATTAAACCATGGCATGTCTCTGTCTCTTTTGCTGTTCTCTTAGCATTCTCTCTATCTTTAGTTGTTCAGTAGCTGTTCAGTTGGCCCTCAGTTCTTTTTCAGGAGGAATTGTTCTATTAAAATGTGTAATTTGGTGTGTTCCCTGGAAGAGGTGAGTTTAGAGTCTTCCTACATTATTATCACCTTGAACTGGATCTCTACAGATTGAAGATTTTATGGCTATCTTGTGTCAAGCAACTCTATTGGCACCATTTTTCTTTTCTTTTAATAGAAATGTAGCTGACATATAATGTTATATTTGTTTCAGGTGTACAACATAGTGATTCAAAAATTCTGTACATTACAAAATGTGGGGGTACCTGGGTTACTCAGTGGGTTAAGCCTCTGCCTTCAGCTCAGGTCATGATCCCAAGGTCCTGGGATTGAGTCTCATGTCCAGCTCTCTGCTCAGCAGGGAGCCTGCTTTCCTCCTCACCCTCTCTCTACCTGCCTCTCTGCCTGCTTATGATCTCTCTCTCTGTCAAATAAATAAATAAAATCTTTTAAAAAAAAAAGAACAAACAACAAACAAAAAAACAAAATGTGTACCACAATAAGTTTAGATACCATCTATCACCATACAATGTTACTTAAATATTATTGACTATATTCCCTAGGCTGTACTTTTCATCCCCACAACTTATATCTGCCTCTTAATCACCTTCACCCAGTTTGTACATCCCCCACCCCTCTCTGCTGGCAGCCACCAGTTTGTTCTCTGTATTTATCATTTTCCAACATATTTTCCCACTTCATGTCTCTGCCAGTTTGTTAATTTTCATAATATTTCAAACTTTTTCATCATTGTTATATTTGTTATGGTAATCTGTGATAAGTGATCATGGCTTGCTGAAAGCTCACATGATGGTTCACATTTTTTAGCAATAAAGTACTTTAAAATTAAGGTGTGTACTTTTTCTTAGACATAATGCCATTGCATGCTTAATACCATAGTAAGTGTAAAGATAACTTTTATATGCACCGGAAAACCAAAAAACTCTTTTAACTTGCTTTACTGTGAAATTTGCTTCATTGTAGTGGTCTGGAACCAAACCCACAATATCTCTAAGGTGTGCCTGTATCCAGCATTCACAGGTCCAGTGTCTGGGTGACTGGAACTTGGAGCTATGGAGTGGACAGCCTATACAGCCACATCTAGTGACCTTAGTCTTATTTCAGTGTATTAGCAACTCTTGTCCTACCCTGACCCCAATCTCCTGAACCCTGTTTACCCAAGACTTGTACCACTGAACACAGGTACTATAACAATATGTCTTATTCATTTGACAGCATGTCAAATAGCGCTTCTATATAGATCTTCCCCAAGTCTGTCTTTGTCTCTACTCTAACCAAGGTTTTTGCCTGCATGCCCTTTGCTCTAATAATCCAGACTGCTCTGTCACCAGGTCTGACTCTGCTGCCATAGCAAAAGTTGCAGCAGAAGGCTGGGTCCTGCCTAACTGAGCCAGAAGTGTTTCTCTTCAGTACACAGATCTGATTTTCTTCTTCCTACACTGTCCATTTAGCCTTTCTCCATGAATAATGCTTAGATGCTTAAGCTCAGTGGAGATGGAGGGATGGTGAGATGTAAGAACCCTCTAGAAGATCAAGAGCATATATCTAGAGGCCATGGAGTTTTGCTCTAGATGGATTTGAGATGGAAGGATTTTTTTACAGTTTGTGCTTGAAATAGGCAATATTTAAGCAGTCCCCATTTTGGACAAGTCCCTAGACTAAACTTTTTCAATGTATTTTCTTTTTTAAAAAAAATATTTTTAAAAATTTATTTATCTGAGATAAAAAAAACTCTCTCTCTCATGAGAGAGAGCATGAACAGGGCAGGGAGTGATGCAGGAGAGGAAGAATCAGGCTTCCCACTGAGCGGAGAGCTGGATATAGGGCCCAATCCCAGGACATTGACCTGAGCTGAACACAGACACTTAACCAATTGAGCCATCCAGGTGCCCTCCCACTTTTTAAGATTTATTTTTTTGGGAAAGGGAGAGCATGAGTGGGAGGGCAGAAGGAGAAGGAGAGAGAATCCCAAACAGAATCCGTGCTCAGCATGGAGCCTGATGTAGGGTTCAATCTCAGGACCCTGAGATCATGACTTGAGCTGAAACCAGGAATAAGATGCTTAAACAACTGCTCCAGCCAGGTGCCCCGAATCTATTTCCTTATTTTGTCCTTGTCACAATCCTATAGAATAAAAAATTATTATTCCCATTTTATGGATGAGAAAAATGGGAGTTCAGAATGATTCAGGAACTTATCTAAAGGCAAACAGCCAGTACGTTAGGGAGGGAGAAATCTCTCCAGATCCTCGGGCTCTAGGCCCAGGCCCCTTCCATTCTGTGAATGTCAAGTTATACCCTTCCCCTGAACACCCATGGAGCAAGACACAGTCCTGTGGAGGACCACAGACACCTTCAGCACTGTGTCTTTGGTGAAGTGGGTCATGTCTCACATGGCTTGATTATCCTTGGTGCAGAGGAGGGGATGAGAGACCATGTGACTCCCTAGTGAGAATCACAGGACCAAGCTGCCTCTTCAAGCTAATGGATAGAAAAGAGCCAAATGGACAGGGTGAGGAAGGCAAGATTCTCCATGGAGAGAAGAGAACAGAGTAATCGAGGTCAAAAGGCAGGAACACTGTTCTCAAGCCCATTACAGCAGGACCAAGACCTTAGAGTCCCTCAGTAAGACAGTCAAGGTCCCATCCTACCCTGGATCTGGCCCCTCCCTTCCCTTAGCCTGTCCTGGCTATGCCTACTCTTCTTTTCCTCCAAGAGACACAGGGAACAGACAGACCATGTCTCCCAGGCCGGGCCTTGCTGGCTACAACAAAAGCTTACCTGTGCCTCTGTTACTATACTCAGGAATATCCAATGTCCTGCCCTCTTCCCCTACTGCCATCCCTAGCCCCCTGACCTTTCAAAATATTGATTGCCAAGGTCCCCTTCTAGGCACTCATGTCTCAGGTGATCTGTTCATTTTGTTCCCCTACCATCATGGTCTTTCTATTAGTATTTACTGCTATTTTTCTTTAAACCACATCATGATCTTAAAAGACCTATTGCCTTAAAAGACCAAGCACAGCTAGGAAACAAGTTTAATTATTCTTTAGGTTTCTCATGTCTTCATGCTGAATGACCCATTAGAAGTCGTTTTCCAGAGGAGGGAACTGAGCACAGAGGGCTGGATGGCTTTCCAAGGGCCCCACAGTGTATTGACAGCAGCTCAGGACCTGTGATGGGAAATTGTCAGAAATAACGTCTATAAAATTATTTTCTTAACATAGTTAACACTACTCCTGCCACTGACTCTTCTGTGGGGTCAGGCATCATAGGGCAGTCAAAAGCATTCACCCTCGGCGGTGGACAGAGATGGGTTTGGGCTTCACCTCTTTATTGTCTATAGGCAGGTTCACCAGCACCATTTGCGGGACCCAGGCAAGGGCACAAATGAAGGTCCCCAAGCCATAAGCCTCAATACTGAAGAGTTATAAAATATACATATACATATAACAAACTGTTAAATATATGAATTCTATCCTCCAGCCTTGACAAATACACCTTCACAATGACCTGGAAGGCCAGCTTTGATTGAGCATTCCCAGATGACTTGGAGTTCTGCTCTGATGTGATAAAATGACAACACCCAGCCTGCAGTTCCTTCCCTGTCCATACCTAGCCCTCCTTTCTCTTTCTACCCTCTCTCCACCCAGCTCTGTCCTGCATCATGAGAAGCCTGTGTGTATGCTAGCTAGAAAGCTAGCCCACCTACCCTTGCCAATATCACCCTTTTAGTCTCCCTGAGGCCTAGGAATACACATCAACATCCCGGCACCCACTCAGGAATATGAACTTAGGAAAGAGGCTTCTGTGGGCCTTGAAAGAAGGCTTGAGGCCATTTGGACAGAGAATTCTAGGGTTCCAGGAACTTAGAGCATCATCCATTGGGTAACCCAACAGAAAGGTCTAACAATTGTAGATATTTATGCCCCAAACATGACAGCAGCCAATTATATAAGCCATTAATAACAAAATAAAAGAAACACATTGATAATAATACAATAATAGTAGGAGACTTTAACACCCCCCCCTGCATTGGACAGATTATCTAAGCAGAAGATCAACAAGAAAATAAGGACTTTGACTGACACACTGGACCAGATGGACTTGACAGATATATTCAGAACATTCCATCCCAAAGCAACAGAATACACATTCTTCTCATATGCATGTGGAACATTCTCCAGAATAGATAACATCCTGGGTCACAAATCAGGTCTCAACCAGCACCAAAAGATTAGGATCATTCCCTGCATATTTTCAGACCACAATAGCTTCGAGACTGGAACTCAATCACAAGAAGAAAGTTGGAAAAAACTCAAATACATGGAGGCTAAGAAGCATCCTACTAAAGAATGAATGGGTCAATCAGGAAATTAAAGAAGAATTTTAAAAGTTCATGGAAACAAATGAAGATGAAAACAAAACAGTTCAAAATCTTTGGGATGCAGCAAAGGCAGTCCTAAGAGGGAAGTATATAGCACTACAAGCCTTTCTCAAGAAACAAGAAAGGTCTCAGATACACAACATTACTCTACACATAAAGGAGCTGGAGCAAGAAAAGCAAATAAAGCCTAAACCCAGCAGGAGAAGAAAAGTACTACAGATTAGAGCAGAAATCAATGAAATAGAAACCAAATGAACAGTAGAACAGATCAACAAAACTAGGAGTTGGTTCTTTGAAAGAATTAGTAAGATTGATAAACCCTTGGACAGACTTATCAAAAAGAAAAGATAAAAGACTCAAATAAATAAAATCATGAATGAAAGAGGAGAGATCACAACCAACACCAAAGAGATAGACACAGTTATAAGAACATATTATGAGCAACTATATGCCAATAAACTAGGCAATCTGGGAGAAATGGATGCTTTCCTGGAGACATATAAATTACAAAAAATGAACCAAGATGAAATAGAAAAACTGATCAGACCTATAAGCAGCAAGGAAATTGAAGCAGTTATAAAAAAAAATCTCTTAACAAATAAGAGCCCAGGACCAGATGGCTTCCCAGGGGAATTCTACCAAATATTTAAAGAATTAATACCTATACTTATGAATATGTTTCAAAAAAGAGAAATGGAAGGAAAACTTCCAAACTCTTTCTATGAGGCCAGCATTACCTTGCTCCCCAAACCAGACAAAGACCCCACCAAAAAGGAGAATTCCAGACCAATATCCCTGATGAACATGGTTGCAAAAATTCTTACCAAAATAGTAGCCAATTGGCTCTAACAGTAATTTAAAAGGAATATTCACCACCACCAAGTGAGATTTATTCATGGGCTGTAAGGTTGGTTCATCAGCGAATCAATCAATGTGATACACTACATGAATAAAAGAAAGGACAAGAACCATATGGTCCTCTTAATAGATGCAGAAAAAGCATTTGACAAAGTACAGCATCCTTTCTTGATTAAGACTCTTCACAGTGTAAGGATACCTATCTCAAAATCATAAAAGCCATCTATGGGAAACCCGCAGCAAATACCATTCTCAATGGGGAAAAACTGAGAGCTTTTCCCCTAAGGTCAGAAATACAGCAGAGATGTCCACTATCATTACTGCTGTCTAACATAGTACTATAGGTCCTAGTCTCAGCAATCAGACAGTAGAAAGAAATTAAAGGCATCTGAATCGGCAAAGAAGAAGTCAGTCTCACTCTTTGCAGATGACATGACACTCTGTGAAGAACCCAAAAGACTCCACCCCAAAACTGCTAGAACTCATACAGAAATTCAGTAAAGTGGCAGGATAAAATCAATGCACAGAAAGCAGTTGCATTTCTATACACCAACAATGAGACAGAAAAAAGAGAAATTAAGGAGTCAGTCCCATTTATGATTGCACCCAAAACCATAAGATACCTGGGAATAAACCTAACCAAGAGGCAAAGGATCTCTACTAAGAAAACTACAGAACACTCATGAAAGAAATTGAGGAAGACAACAAAGAAGTGGAAAAACATTTCATGCTCATGGATTGGAAGAAAAAATATTGTTCAAATGTTTATGCTACCTAAAGCAGTCCACACATTCAGTGCAATCCCTATCACAATACCATCACCTTTTTTCACAGAACTGGAACAAATAATCCTAAAATTTATATGGAACCAGAAAAGACACTGAATAACCAGAGGAATGTTGAAAAAGAAAGCCAAAGTTGGTAGCATCACAATTCCAGACTTCAAGCTCTATTATAAAGCTGTCATCTTCAAGACAGTATGGTACTGGCACAAAAACAGACACATAGATCCATGGAGCAGAATAGAGAGCCCAGAAATAGACCCTCAACTCTATGGTCAACTAATCTTTGACAAAGCAGGAAAGAATGTCCAATGAAAGACAGGCAATCTCTTCAACAAATGGTGTTGAGAAAATTGGACAGCCACATGCAGAAGAATGAAACTGAACTATTTTCTTATACACAAAAATAGACTCAAAATGGATGAAAGACCAAATGTGAGACAGGAATCCATCAAAATCCTGGAGGAGAACAGAGGCAGCAACCTCTTTGACCTTGGTCACAGCAACTTCTTTCTAGACACATCTCATCTCCAAAGACAAGGGATAGAAAGGCAAAAATGAACTTTGGGACTATATCAAGATAAAAGGCCTTTGCACAGCAAAGGAAGCAGTCGACAAAACCAAAAGACAACCAAAAGAATGGGAAAAGATATTTGTAAATGGCATATTGGATAAAGGGCTAGTATCAAAAATCTATAAAGAACTTATCAAACTGGGGGAGGAGTGAAGATGGCGGAGAAGTAGCAGGCTGAGACTACTTCAGGTAGCGGGAGATCAGCTAGATAGCTTATCTAAAGATTGCAAACACCTACAAATCCAACGGGAGATCAAAGAGAAGAAGAACAGCAATTCTAGAAACAGAAAACCACTTTCTGAAAGGATCTCTTCTGATTTGGCTAAAGCATATTTTCCTGGGGTTGTTGCCACCCTTTTAGTATTTTACTTGCTCCTTCATATACTCTTATCTGGACAAAATGACAAGACGGAAAAATTCACCACAAAAAAAAGAACAAGAGGCAGTACCAAAGGCTAGGGACCTAATCAATACAGACATTGGTAATATGTCAGATCTAGAGTTCAGAATGACGATTCTCAAGGTTCTAGCCGGGCTTGAAAAAGGCATGGAAGATATTAGAGAAACCCTCTCGGGAGATATAAAAGCCCTTTCTGGAGAAATAAAAGAACTAAAATCAAACCAAGTTGAAATAAAAAAAGCTATTAATGAGGTGCAATCAAAAATGGAGGCTCTCACTGCTAGGATAAATGAGGCAGAAGAAAGAATTAGCGATATAGAAGACCAAATGACAGAGAATAAAGAAGCTGAGCAAAACAGGGACAAACAGCTACTGGACCACGAGGGGAAAATTCGAGAGATAAGTGACACCATAAGACGAAACAACATTAGAATAATTGGGATTCCAGAAGAAGAAGAAAGAGAGAGGGGAGCAGAAGGTATATTGGAGAGAATTATTGGAGAGAATTTCCCCAATATGGCAAAGGGAACAAGCATCAAAATCCAGGAGGTTCAGCGAACCCCCCCTCAAAATCAATAAGAATAGGTCCACACCCCGTCACCTAATAGTAAAATTTACAGGTCTTAGTGACAAAGAGAAAATCCTGAAAGCAGCCCGGGAAAAGAAGTCTGTAACGTACAATGGTAAAAATATTAGATTGGCAGCAGACTTATCCACAGAGACCTGGCAGGCCAGAAAGAGCTGGCATGATATATTCAGAGCACTAAACGAGAAAAACATGCAGCCAAGAATACTATATCCAGCTAGGCTATCATTGAAAATAGAAGGAGAGATTAAAAGCTTCCAGGACAAACAAAAACTGAAAGAATTTGCAAACACCAAAACAGCTCTATAGGAAATATTGAAAGGGGTCCTCTAAGCAAAGAGAGACCTTAAAAGTAGTAGATCAGAAAGGAACAGAAACAATGTACAATAACAGTCACCTTACAGGCAATACAATGGCACTAAATTCATATCTCTCAATAGTTACCCAGAATGTTACTGGGCTAAATGCCCCAATCAAAAGACACAGGGTATCAGAATGGATAAAAAAACAAAACCCATCTATATGTTGCCTACAAGAAACTCATTTTAAACCCGAAGACACCTCCAGATTTAAAGTGAGGGGGTGGAAAAGAATTTACCATGCTAATGGACATCAGAAGAAAGCAGGAGTGGCAATCCTTCTATCAGATCAATTAGATTTTAAGCCAAAGACTATAATAAGAGATGAGGAAGGACACTATATCATACTCAAAGGATCTGTCCAACAAGAAGATCTAACAATTTTAAATATCTATGCCCCTAACGTGGGAGCAGCCAACTATATAAACTAATTAATAACAAAATCAAAGAAACACATCAACAATAATACAATAATAGTAGGGGACTTTAACGCTCCCCTCACTGAAATGGACAGATCATCCAAGCAAAAGATCAACAAGGAAATAAAGGCCTTAAATGACACACTGGACCAGATGGACATCACAGATATATTCAGAACATTTCATCCCAAAGCAACAGAATACACATTCTTCTCTAGTGCACATGGAACATTCTCCAGAATAGATCACATCCTCGGTCCTAAATCAGGTCTCAACCGGTATCAAAAGATTGGAATCATTCCCTGCATATTTTCAGACCACAATGCTCTGAAGCTAGAACTCAATCACAAGAGGAAATTTGGAAAGAACCCAAATACATGGAGACTAAACAGCATCCTTCTAAAGAATGAATGGATCAACCAGGAAATTAAAGAAGAATTGAAAAAATTCATGGAAACAAATGATAATGAAAACACAACGGTTCAAAATCTGTGGGACACAACAAAGGCAGTCCTGAGAGGAAAATATATAGTGGTACAAGCCTTTCTCAAGAAACAAGAAAGGTCTCAGGTACACAACCTAACCCTACACCTAAAGGAGGTGGAGAAAGAACAAGAAAGACACCCTAAACCCAGCAGGAGAAGAGAAATCATAAAGATCAGAGCAGAAATCAATGAAATAGAAACCAAAAAAACAATAGAACAAATCAACGAAACTAGGAGCTGGTTCTTTGAAAGAATTAATAAGATTGATAAACCCCTGGCCAGACTTATCAAAAAGAAAAGAGAAAGGACCCAAATAAATAAAATCATGAATGAAAGAGGAGAGATCACAACTAACACCAAAGAAATACAGACAATTATAAGAACATACTATGAGCAACTCTACGCCAACAAATTTGACAATCTGGAAGAAATGGATGCATACCTAGAGACATATAAACTACCACAACTGAACCAGGAAGAAATAGAAAGCCTGAACAGACCCATAACCAGTAAGGAGATTGAAACAGTCATCAAAAATCTCCAAACAAACAAAAGCCCAGGGCCAGACGGCTTCCCTGGGGAATTCTACCAAACATTTAAAGAAGAACTAATTCCTATCCTCCTGAAACTGTTCCAAAATATAGAAATGGAAGGAAAACTACCAAACTCATTTTATGAGGCCAGCATCACCTTGATCCCAAAACCAGACAAGGATCCCATCAAAAAAGAGAACTACAGACCGATATCCTTGATGAACACAGATGCAAAAATTCTCACCAAAATACTAGCCAATAGGATTCAACAGTACATTAAAAGGATTATTCACCACGACCAAGTGGGATTTATTCCAGGGCTGCAAGGTTGGTTCAACATCTGCAAATCAATCAATGTGATACAACACATTAATAAAAGAAAGAACAAGAACCATATGATACTCTCCATAGATGTGGAAAAAGCATTTGACAAAGTACAGCTTCCCTTCCTGATCAAAACTCTTCAAAGTGTAGGGATAGAGGGCACATACCTCAATATTATCAAAGCCATCTATGAAAAACCCACCGCAAATATCATTCTCAATGGAGAAAACCTGAAAGCTTTTCCGCTACGGTCAGGAACATGGCAGGGATGTCCGTTATCACCACTGCTATTCAACATAGTACTAGAAGTCCTAGCCTCAGCAATCAGACAACAAAAGGAAATTAAAGGCATCCAAATCGGCAAAGAAGAAGTCAAACTATCACTCTTTGCAGATGATATGATACTATATGTGGAAAACCCAAAAGACTCCACTCCAAAACTGCTAGAACTTGTACAGGAATTCAGTAAAGTGTCAGGATATAAAATCAATGCACAGAAATCAGTTGCATTTCTCTACACCAACAAGAAGACAGAAGAAAGAGAAATTAAGGAGTCAATCCCATTTATAATTGCACCCAAAACTATAAGATACCTAGGAATAAACCTAACCAAAGAGACGAAGAATCTATACACAGAAAACTATAAAGTACTCATGAAAGAAATTGAGGAAGACACAAAGAAATGGAAAAATGTTCCATGCTCCTGGATTGGAAGAATAAATATTGTGAAAATGTCTATGCTACCTAAAGCAATCTACACATTTAATGCAATTCCTATCAAAGTATCATCCATTTTTTTCAAAGAAATGGAACAAATAATCCTAAAATTTATATGGAACCGGAAAAGACCTTGCATAGCCAAAGGAATATTGAAAAAGAAAGCCAAAGTCGGTGGCATCACAATTCCGGACTTCAAGCTCTATTACAAAGCTGTCATCATCAAGACAGCAAGGTACTGGCACAAAAACAGACACATAGATCAATGGAACAGAATAGAGAGCCCAGAAATGGACCCTCAACTCTATGGTCAACTCATCTTCAACAAAGCAGGACAGAATGTCCAATGGAAAAAAGACAGCCTCTTCAATAAATGGTGTTGGGAAAATTGGACAGCCACATGCAGAAAAATGAAATTGGATCATTTCCTTACACCACACACGAAAATAGACTCAAAATGGATGAAGGACCTCATTGTGAGACAGGAATCCATCAAAATCCTTGAGGAGAACACAGGCAGCAACCTCTTCGACCTCAGCCGCAGCAACATCTTCCTAGGAACATCGCCAAAGGCAAGGGAAGCAAGGGCAAAAATGAACTTTTGGGATTTCATCAAGATCAAAAGCTTTTGCACAGCAAAGGAAACAGTGAACAAAACCAAAAGACAACTGACAGAATGGGAGAAGATATTTGCAAATGACATATCAGATAAAGGGCTAGTGTCCAAAATCTATAAAGAACTTAGCAAACTCAACACCCAAAGAACAAATAATTCGATCAAGAAATGAACAGAAGGGGCACCTGGGTGGCTCAGTGGGTTGAAGCCTCTGCCTTCGGCTCAGGTCATGATCCCAGGTCCTGGGATCAAGCCCCACATTGGGCTCTCTGCTCAGCAGGGAGCCTGCTTCCTCCTCTCTCTCTCTCTGCCTGCCTCTCTGTCTACTTGTGATCTCGGTCTGTCAAATAAATAAATAAAATCTTAAAAAAAAAAAAAAGAAATGAACAGAAGACATGAACAGACATTTTTCCAAAGAAGACATGCAAGTGGCCAAATGGCACATGAAAAAGTGCTCCACATCACTCGGCATCAGCGAAATACAAATCGAAACCACAACGAGACACCAGCTCACACCAGTCGGAATGGCTAAAATTAACAAGTCAGGAAATGACAGATGTTGGAGAGAATGCAGAGAAAGGGGACCCCTCCTACACTGTTGGTGGGAATGCAAGCTGGTGCAGCCACTCTGGAAAACAGCATGGAGGTTCCTCAGAAAGTTGAAAATAGAGCTATCCTGTGACCCAGCAATTGCACTACTGGGTATTTACCCCATAGATGCAAATGTAGTGATCCAAAGGGGCACCTGCACCCCAAAATTTATAGCAGCAATGTCCCCAATAGCCAAACAATGGAAAGAGCCCAGATGTCTATCAACAGATGAATGGATAAAAAGATATGATACACACACTCATACACACACACACACACACACACACACACAATGAAATACTAAAAGCCATCAAAAATGAAATCTTGCCATTTGCAACAACGTGGATAGAAGTAGAGGGTATTATGTTAAGTGAAATAAGTCAGTCAGAGAAAGACAATTATCATATGATCTTGCTGATATGTGGAATTTAAGAACAAGGCAGAGGATTATAAGGGAAGAAGGGAAAAAAATAAAACAAGATAAAACCAGAGAGGGAGACAAACCATAAGAGACTCTTAAGCATAGGAAACAAACTGAGGGTTGCTGGAGGGGAGGGTAGTGGGGGGATGGGGTAACTGGGTAATGGACATTGGGGAGGGTATGTGTTACAATGAGCACTGAGTATTATTAAGACCGATGAATCACAGAGCTGTACCCCTGAAATAAGAATATATTTTATGTTAATTAATTGAATTTAAATTTTTTAAATTAAAAAACATAGCACAGGGGCGCCTGGGTGGCTCAGTGGGTTAAGCCGCTGCCTTCGGCTCAGGTCATGATCCCAGGTCCTGGGTTCGAGCCCCACATCGGGCTTTCTGCTCAGCGGGGAGCCTGCTTCCTCCTCTCTCTCTGCCTGCCTCTCTGCTTACTTGTGATTTCTCTCTGTCAAATAAATAAATAAAATCTTTAAAAAAAAAAACATAGCACAGAGTAGATATTCAATTTCCTCTTCCTTTCTCTCTCCCACTTCCCCTCTTATCTCCTCCATCCTTACCTCCCCCGCCACCCCCCCCACCCCCCGCCTTTCCTTTCTTTGTAAAGCCCCTGTGGGACTGGGCTTGGCACACCTGACCACAAGGGCCCTGGGAAGGGGTCACTTTCCCCCTTTCCTGCAGGAAAGCTGTGATACTCTGAATTCTTTGTCCATTTAAAATATTCTTGGGTTTTCCTGATGTTAAGTAAGGGGAGATACTGCAGTTTATAGAGTGGGTTAGAAACCTCATATTACTCTCTGGCTTGCTAATGAGAAGCTTGAAAAAGTCCTTTTGGGTCCTGACCAAAAACTTGGCTTTTCCTTGGCAGAAACTTCATTTCCTGTGAGATGTCAAAACTTGCCACTGAGCATAACTCGCAGAAGTTTATATTTCATTCTATCTGGTTTTGAAATGGATGAGAGACACTTCCTTTGTGTTGCTCTCAGCAGAAATGCACATGTCTGTGTAACTTGCTCTCGGTCGGCTTAGGCCTCAGGGTCTGCTGAGGGATTCAAGACACTGTCAAGTTCAGATTTCTTTTGAAGCCCTCCTTTTCTCCAAAAATCCCTTTTGGGAAAAGCCTTGACATCTCATCTTTATCCCCTGTGACTTAAGCCTGCCTTTATGAATGTTGTTGCTACACAGACAGAGAAGATCAGCCTTAACTGCAAAAACCCAGAGCCTGGGCCAGAGGTTAAGCCCCCCATCGTCCTGTGTCCCCACTACCAACTCACATTTGACCTGAAGTTCTTAAGATCTGGTCTCTTAGAGAGATACACTTGTCTTGGGTATTAATGAAAGTTTCCAAATAGTCTATGCATCTGGTTATTGAGGAATGGTTTAACCTCCAGTCACTCTAACTTGTCCATTCTTCAATTTTACATTGTTGAGGATCAGGGTAAGAGATCCAGGATTTCTCTGCTTGGGGAGAAGGGACCACAAAATTAATCAACCGCTTACGTGGCTTTCCATATGTGAAATGTTTTCCATGAGACTTGGATTAATGCGCTTTTTCCTCCAACTTTTACCCAGTCTATATTCATCTTGTTTTCCCATCTCGAAATATACTCTCCTTTGAGCTGTATGTGATATAATCCATTCATGATCATTTCTATCTTGATCCCATTCATTTGGCAAATACTTCTTGAGCAGCTCCTCTGGGGAAGGCGCTATGTCACGTGATGTGAGCAATGCAAAGATTTATGAGCTGTGATCTCCGTTCTCAACTTTTAAAACCAGTCTTGGCTTAGTGATTCTTTCTCCTGAGCTGTTTTGTCTTTCCCACGTGTGTCTGAAGTCAATGCTTCTTTCCTGGAAGCAGAACCATGTCTGTACAGTTCCTTGTGCATTTAAATAAGCAAGTATTCACAGAACAGGTACTCGGCACCCAGCCCCAAGCCCCCAGCACCACAGAGATCAGACCGAGTCATGAGCTGTGATGTTGCTGCCATGTAAGGCAAATACCCGGATAGAAACAAATACAAAATTTTGTAGTCAGGTGATTTTTAAATTTCTATTGCCAGAATTGAAATTTGACGATTAGAGTATCTACTAATGCTTCACACATACATAGCGTAAAACTCAGCAATCCGGTCTTAAATGTATATTTAGCAAAGCTGGGAACATATATTCATCAAAAGATACCTAAAAGAATGTTCATGAGAGCATTTTATAAAGGCTCTGTACCAGAAACTACCTGAGTGCCATTGGCATCTGGTAGAAGGAATAAGTAAATGGTTGTATAATCAAATAATGGGATAGTGTATGGCAGTGGAGATGAACAATCTATTTGAATATGTGGTAATATGGATGGACCTCACAAAAATAACATTTAGGTACAATAACAAGAAGCAAAAAAAAAAAAAAAAAAAAAAATCCCGTTTCTAGAAATCACAAAAACAGGCAGAAGTAGTCTATGCTTTTGGAAGTCGGGGCAGTGGTTACTTTCGGGGAATGGTGACTGGAAGGGGCCAGAAATGGACTTCAAAGGTGGGAAATACACTCGTTCTTGATCTGGGCACTAGTTCTGGTGGTGTGTTCAGTTTCTGATCCTTTGGTTACTTTTCCGCCTATATATTATACTTCATTTAAAAATCTTAGGGGCACCTGGGTGGCTCAGTGGGTTAAGCCTCTGCCTTCAGCTCAGGTCATGATCTCAGGGTTCTGGGATTGAGCCCCTCATTGGGCTCTCTGCTCAGCGGGGAGCCTGCTTCCCCCTTTCTCTCTCTGCCTGCCTCTCTGCCTACTTGTGATCTCTGTCTGTCAAATAAATAAATAAAATCTTTTTAAAAAAATCTTAAAGATGCACCAACTTAAAAGTACTAGAACTCGGGCGCCTGGGTGGCTCAGTGGGTTAAGCCACTGCCTTCGGCTCAGGTCATGATCTCAGGGTCCTGGGATCGAGTCCCACATCAGGCTCTCTGCTCAGCAAGAAGCCTGCTTCCCTCTCTCTCTCTGCCTGCCTCTCCGTCTACTTGTGATCTCTCTCTGTCAAATAAATAAATAAAATCTTAAAAAAAAAAAAAAGTACTAGAACTCAGGGCACCCAGGTGGCTCAGTCAGTGAAGCATCCAACTCTTGGTTTCATCTCAAGTCATGATCTCAGGGTCCTGGATCAAGCCTCGAGTTGGGCTCTGTGTTCAGTGGAGAGTCTGCTTGTGGATTCTCTCTCTCTTTCCCTCTCCTTTTGCCCCTCTCTCCATCTCTTGCTTTCAAATAAATAAATCTTTTTTTTTTTTTTAATTAGCTAGAACTCAGAATTGCAGGTCAAGCAGCCTGAGTCTTAGACCTGATTCTGATTATTATTATTTGATCATATGCTTGAGCAAATCATTCTCTCTGTGTCTAGGATATTTCCTCAGTGAAAGGGGTTGAAGGCTTTCTTCCAGTGTTCCCAGCCAGATCCTTTATTACATGTGGAGAAACCTAGCATACTAAGAGGCAGGTGTGGGCTTCTTTGCATTCTTTCCTTGTATATTTAGAAGCCTGATTTAAATTGATTTAAATTCATTTTGTGCAATCTAGCCTTGTCGATGTAGACTCTGACTTGGTCTTTGATTGATGCCTTCCTTTCACTGTGTTTATTCCCTCCAGCTCCTCAGTCTCACAGAACAGTTTCTCCATTTGAATGTCTTACCTTATGATGTTATGGTATTTGGTCTCAAAAATATCAAATGCAATATGGCATCTGCTGGGAAGTTGGAAAATTGGTTGATTATATTCTGGGATAATGCACATGAACCCTAAAGCTGGAACCTGTGACAGGGAAGTCTGCAAAGACCCCTTTTGCTGCTCTTGAGTTCGGTTCTGAGTCTTAGAGACTATGGCTTGTTCAAGGCTGGCTTTGACCTCTTCCCATGTCCCTTGGCCCCACAGTGCTGCCTGACCAGGCAGAGGTGCCTACCTCCTGCCTAGGTCTCTTCCCAGGAGCTCGCTCATGGTGCACCTGATCTCTTTCTCCCCCATCCCATGTGTTCTTCTCTAACAGTCCCAACAGAAAGTGCATGGTGCCTTCTCACCTCCCATGTCTGCCTCTGAGTGGGGTTTAAGCATCTCACGCTGTGAGAAATTGACACCAGAATGGCTTCATTTCTCCACCCTCACCTTTGTCCTATGGTCACACACACATATCTACATATTTTACAAACTCCACGCTTCATTGTGATTATTTTTGCTCAGTCCAATGTCTTCAAAAGAGAGTTAAGTAATTCTAAAATCTTACTATTTAACCATGAAGTTAACATTTCGGGAACTGATTGTTCCTTCATTTGGATCCATATTGTCATCTTGGGTCATTTTCCTTCTGCCCAACGAACTCCCTGGAAGATTTTATACAGCAGTTCTGGCATTGGTATGTCTGAAAAGGTTTTTTGTTTTTTGTTTTTGTTTTTTTTTTAAATTCACCTTCAGTTTTGGAAAGTATCTGTGCTTGATACAGAATTCTGGGTTGGCAGGTTCCACTCTTCTCTCACCTTCTTTCCAGAGAGACATAACTCCTGTCACACTTATCTTTGTTCCTTTGTCCATAACTGGTCTTCTTTCTCTGGCTGTTTATAAGAGTTCCTCTCTGTCACTGGTTTTGAGTGAACTGATTAGGGCATGCCTCGGCATAACTTTCTTCATGTTTCTCAAGGTCATGCTTTGTTGAGCTTCTTGGATATGTGGGTTTACAGTTTTTATAACATTTGGCACATTCGTGACCATTATTTCTTCAAACAATCTTTTCTGTTTCCCCCTTTCATCCCATTCTCCTTCAGAGACTTCTCTTACACACTTATCAGGCTGTTTTAAAATTGTGTCATGGCTCACTGATGCTCTGTCCATTTCCTCACAGTCTTTTTTCTCTCTGTCTAGCTTCTGTCGGATCATTTTGGAGAGTTCCTATTGCTGCCTTCAAGTTCACTAGCCCATCCTCTACGATATCTGGTCCCCCACTCATCCAACCTCAGACATGGGTGTCTTCCTCTCTAGAAGTTTGAGTCTTTTTTATATCTTCCACACTACCACTTGACGTGCTCCTTTAGCTTCTTGAACATATGGAAAACAGTTATTGTACGTCTGTTAATGACCTTCCCTGCTGTCTCGAACATCAGTGTCAGTTCTGGGTCAGTCTTGATTGGGTGATTTATCTCCTCTCTGTGGGTCTTATTTTCCTACTTCTTTGCATGCCTGACAATTTTTTATTTGATGCCAGACATGGTTGGGCACTGGATATTTCTGTATTCCTATAAATATTCTTTTTTTTTTTAAAGATTTTATTTATTTATTTGACAGAGAGAGATCACAAGTAGAGAGGCAGGCAGAGAGAGAGGGGGAAGCAGGCTCCCTGCTGAGCAGAGAGAACCCGACCTGAGACCATGACCTGAGCCAAAGGCAGAGGCTTTAACCCACTGAGCCACCCAGGTGCCCCTCCTATAAATATTCTTGAGCTTTGTTCTGGGACACAGCTGAATTACCTGGGAACAGCTTGATGCTCTTTGGTATTGCCTTTATGACTTGTTGGGTGAACCTGGAGCAGTATCCTACCTAGAATTCATGATTCCCATCTACGGAGGCAGAACTTTCCTGTGTATTCTGCCCAGTGCTGTGTGAATTATGAGGTTTTTGGTCCGGCTTGTGGGAACAGGCACTGTATTCAGCTGTGTGTGACCTCTGAGGGTTGTTCCTCCTAATCCTGTAGGCTGTTGTTTTTCCAGCCTTGAGTACTGTGTTCATATGAATGTGCTGTGCACACGAGTGTACTTAGATGGCTCCTTTCTCAATCTCTGGAATGTCTCTCCGTACAGCTTTCTCCTATCTTATACTCTGCCCTGGAAAATCTAGTCACCTTGGCCTCCCTGAACTCCCAACTCCCTCTTTTCAACTCAGAGAGACCACCAGGGCTCCACCTGGGTCCCCTCTCCCTGCGTCCCTAGAAACTCCATGCAGCAAACTGGGGAGCAACTACAGAGCTCACCTCTACAATAGTTTCCTAGCCCCCAGAGGTCACTGACCTTCATTGCCTGTTGTCCAATGTCTTAAAAACCATTATTTCAACATTTTATTCTGTTTTTTATTTATTCCAAGTTGGTGGGCACATTCAGTCCCTGCTACGCCATGTGGCTAGGACAGAAAGCACCTGGAAAACCAATTTACCTGAAGACGTTTATGACTTCTAATGTTTTCCTCATAATCTAATAGTGTTTGCAAGGCTAGTATATTTTAAACTTTCATTGTAAAAGGATTTAGAAGTTACAAAAGAGTTGCAATTATAGTAAAGAATTCTGGTACACACTTCCCCTAACTGCCCCTCATGTTAGTATTTTTTATTTGTACTTTTTTAAGAGCACAAGTCACGAAAGCTGATGGAAAAAAAAAAAAAAACGAAAAGAAAAGAAAAAGAAAATATAAAGAACAAATATGTTTTAAGTGTTATAGTTTATCTTTGTGAATATAAATAGTATAATAATCATATTATGAATTTTCTTTTCATGTTAATATATATATTAGAGAAGAGGGGACACGGTTCTTCTTTTCACATTCCTACCACAACAGATAGAAAATAGAGCATCTCCTCTCCCTCAGAGAATGTTGGAGGGACCTCAGCCTTCTGTCTTTTTTTCTCTACACTCACCTACTTGCTGGGCAGAAACAGCTCTTTTTTCCCCCCTAAGATTTATTTATTTGGGAGCAAGAGAGAGTGTGTGCATGCGCAGGGGCGAGCCAGGCAGGGACAGAGCAGGAAGGAAAGGGACAAGCAGACTTTGTGCTGAATGCAACCTGATGCAGGCCTCCATGCGGGGCTCAATCTCATGACTCTGAGGTCATGACCTGAGCCAAACCAAGAGTCGGAGGTGCCCCAGAAACAGCTCTTATGGTGAGGCCCCACATTGGGCCACATTTTTGCTAGTGCACAGGGCTTAAAGTGTTAAAAGTTCAGCTTTTGGGAGGTGGGCTCCTTTGACCTCTCCTTCACTTCCTGTCTCCAGTGGTGAACTCCCCCAGGGCAAGGCCCAGCACTTGCTTCTCTTATCCTCTTCCTTCTGCTGCAGTCAGGCAAATGAGACAGACCAGTCTCTCTCCTCCTCCTCTTTCTGGGGAACTGGACTCAGAGTAGGTTCTGTGGGTCCATCTCTCCCCACAGTCAAGTCTGTAGGTCTCTATCCAGGGGAAGAAGGAGGCTCTACCTTGGCTTCAGCTCCAGATCTCGCTCTTCCAGCCAACTGATGAAGACGACCCTGCACTGGGGGTCACTGAAGCTTGCCTGGTCAGTAATAAAGCTAGGATTTCGATTCCTCTTTGCCTGCTGATTTTTCATTAGCCAGTATCCTCAGAAAAGAGGGGCAACTGGTAAGATTTGTATATCCGACGTCACATCCAGACCTCCAGAAGTATACTTTGCATCATCATTTTTTTTTTTAAAGATTTTATTTATTTATTTATTTGACAGATCACAAGTAGGCAGAGAGGCAGGCAGAGAGAGAGGAGGAAGCAGGCTCCCCGCTGAGCAGAGAGCCCGATGCGGGGCTCGATCCCAGAATCCTGGGATCATGACCTGAGCTGAAGGCAGAGGCTTTAACCCACTGAGCCACCCAGGCGCCCCTGCATCATCATTTTTAATGGCAATACAGCACTACTTTGTATAGTCATACTCATGATAATTTTTGTAATTCTCTATCATTGTACATTTAGCGTGTTTTCATTTTCTCACTATTATAACCAATATTGTGGGGTTCTTGGGTGGCTCAGTCGGTTAAGCAACTGCCTTTAGTTCCGGTAATGATCTCAGGGTCCTGAGATCGAGTCCCATGTTGGGATCCCTGCTCAGCAGGGAACCTGCTTCTCCCTCTGCCTCTGCTGCTCTCTCTCATGAATAAAATCTTTAAAATAGATAGATAAATAAATAAACAGTATTGTGATAGTGATCATTTTTATGCATACATGTATTCATAGTTGTCTATTTTCTTCTTTTTTAAAGATTTTATTTATTTGAGAAAGAGGGAGGAGAGAGAGCATGACCAGAGGGAGGGTGCAGAAGGAGAGGGAGAAGCAGGCTCCCCGCTGAGCAGCGAGCCCAACACGGGGCTCTATCCCAGGACCCTGGGATCATTACCTGAACTAAAGGCAGTTGCTTAACCAACTGAGCCACCCAGGAGACCCAAATTATTTTCTTATACCTATCCTTCAGATAAGCTCTGTCAATAGTATTGATGCCTATAACTAATCTTCAAATCTCACAGATAGATTTCCCTTAGGTCTGGATAAATAATTCATAGATTGTCCTCAGTTATGTTTTTGTAGAAAGATCATTTTTAAATGTCAGACTAGCAGAGCACAAACTAGCAGAGAATAAATTTTGACTCTATTATATAAAAATACAAATTTTAGGTGAGATTACACCGCCAATTTAGAGCAAATTGAAAACAAAGCCTTTAGTTCAGTGTGGTAAGTTTCCTGATAACCTTTGACTTTTCTCCTTAACTGCAATATGTAAGTAGCCCAAATAGAAATGAAGCCTCTGGGCGCCTGGGTGGCTCAGTGAGTTAAGCCGCTGCCTTCGGCTCAGGTCATGATCTCAGGGTCCTGGGATCGAGTTCCACATCGGGCTCTCTGCTCAGCAAGAAGCCTGCTTCCCTCTCTCTCTCTGCCTGCCTCTCCGTCTACTTGTGATCTCTCTCTGTCAAATAAATAAATAAAATCTTAAAAAAAAAAAAAAAGAAATGAAGCCTCTGATTCACCTTTTATTAATATAAAAATAATCTTCCTGGAGATGTTCCTATTTTAAGGTACGAAAATTGAGGGTTTTAGGGAAGGCTAACAACCAAATTTCTTTCCTATGGTCTTCTTTTTACCGCTTTGCTTTTCTGTCATGGATTTGCCTCCCTCACTGCCTCCTCAAGACTTACCGGAGACCGGCTTCCCTTGCCCCTACAGGCCCCAAGAAATCTCTGCCGCACCTCTGCTGGGAGCAGACAGAAAGAAAATGGTAGCCAGGCCACTTCCCATCCCCTGGGGCATAGCACGGCACCTGACACAGGTCAGGCACTTGCAAATGTTTGTCCAGCTTCTTAGAGCAAACCCGTGCATCCAGATGTAGGCCGAGCATTCGAGAATGTGCTCTTCCAAGAAACACTGTTCTTTGTGAACTAGTTCCTGAGCATTACCCTGGCTCTTTTCCCATGAGGAATTTGGTCATGAGTTCTGAGGCTACACAGCAGACACAGTGCCAAAATGTCTTTTGACATTCATTTTGGTTTGAACAAGAGAGAGTCACAAGACCCCATTTCAGCGGAGGTCTTTTATTGTGGGGGGGAACCCAAGTTGACTACTTTGAGGCATTGGGAACTACAGCTTCCCATGATGGGGACTATTTCTTTTGAGCTGAATTGTTAAAAGAAGCTGGGTAGAACAGAGGGCTCATTCTAGTCTAGTCTAGTCTAGTCTATCCACCCTGTAAGCCAAGAATCACTGCTGGTCTGGCCTGTGTATGCAGCAAGGAAAGGAGCTCCAGGTGCTAATCTCCCCACCAGAACCAGGAGTCCATAGTCCACACCAGGATAATGTGGAAGGGACGTAGAAAGGTCAGGAATGTAGAGAGGTCATGAGAAAAGAGGTCTTGTAGGCAATGGACCAGGGGATCATGGAAGGCTTCAATAAGGTAGATGGCTTTCATTGCTAAGATTATAAGAATGACCTTTCTAGGCTAACTGATCTTTCTATCTCTTCCACTGTCTTCCTCTTCCTCTGCCTTCTCAAATTCTCCTTCCCACTCCTAAGCTTTCTCACTGGGTGATCCCTCTGACCGTTCCACAAAGACCCCAACGTGCCCATATGCCAAACTCATCTGAGGCCTACCCCTGAGGCTGTGACCTCTGCACTCTGGGCTCCCCCTCACCAGAATGGTCATTTGATCCGGCTCTCCTTCTCCATCACCCAAATGCCACCAAGGTCTGTCAACTCTGTCCCTGCCTTGCTTCATAGACTGGCTCTTCCCTTCATCCAGGCACCCCTACTTTGGCACAAATTCATCCCATCTTCCCGGATAATTGCAGTCTTCTCCAGCCTGGTCTCCCTGACTCCAGTCCTGCCCTTCTCTAAACCAGACATTACAGTGGCGCCATGATGACTCATAAAAGGCCCACCTGGCTTCTGAATCCACCGCGGCTCACAGCCAAGATCTTCAGCAGGCATTCCCCACATGCTGCCCCGCATAGGGTGCACTGTCATAGTATGAAAATCCCGTGTTTCTGTGTTCCACTGGTTACCGCTTGTTCTACATTCTGCATCTGGTATTTCCTTTTTTGGTCCCTCCCAGAGGATTTCTATTTTCTCAGTTCTAATGGTTATTCTCTTTCTTCAAAATAAATGAAGAAGGTTCTTCACTGCAGAGTTTCAAATCTGTCTAACTGCTCTCTCCTTTAATGTTTGATTAATATTTCTTCCACAATTTCTCGAAGGTCCTGCCATAGTTTATTTTTTATACTTCTTAAAACATTCAAACCATAATTAAACAAGAGTTCCAAAGGCATAAAATTCTTTAATTAAGTACATATATCGTCACAAATAACTGTATTTCACACAAACACTTTCATGTCCTGTTCAAAAAACATTACATGAAGTGGAAATTCTTAGCTTAAATTCAAGAAGTTTAACTACCTAAATGATCAGAAATGCATACTCTTCTTATAAACAGCTCCGTACTTGCCTGTCACCTCCCAGCGTCAACACTTACGAATTAACAGACATGCTTCTTGCATGATCACTAGATGTTTTGCTTTCTTTGGCAGGAGTGATCAAGGTAAAAAATGTGCCCAGATGAACTCTGAGAAAAAAAGGCCTACTGTCTCCTGTAGTCCTATCAGAGCATGGAGCCCATTGTGTTTCAGTGATGAGTGGCTCAACCTGTCTCCTGTTCCCCAAGTACAGTCTGGGCATTAAAGCGTGCTCCGCAAATGCTGTGGGGCCAGGGAGAGGTACAGTGCTGATATTTTTACAGCCAGGCACGCTGTTTCTAACACAGAACCAAGATACCTCTCCTCAAAAAGAATAATTGCTCTTCCCTGCGTGATGTTAAAAGTTTGGGGTCTTTCCCCAAATATCAGTGTCTCTCTTTTTAGTCCAGTCATCCAAGACTTTATGCTGCAAACATTTATGTTCTCCCACCTTTTCTAGTACTTGCCATGAGAAATCCAGTGACAGGGTCAGGTGCTTCCTCTCCTTGGTCCTAAAACTCCATCTTTCCAAACTCAAGGAGACTCCTCAAGGACTGATACTATGAGACAGTGAATCAATTCTACCTTATCTTCTTCTTCTTGAGAATACCAACATCAGCCTATCAGGGGTAACCTGAGTTTCCCCTGCTGGACACGGACTTTGCGCCCTAGCACCATGCCTGCTCACAGTTGGTACTCAGTGCGTGCTTATTCAGTGAATGGACACGTGAACACAACTATGACTCAGCACAGACCATTTCATATGTGAAACCCAGCCTCCTTGGTCATTCAGGACCATGTTCACCATGGCTGGGTTAACATGACTCCAGATTAACCAATGACCAGATTCCAAGCCTATGGAGGCAGGAAGACAGAAACGCAGACTTTCTGCTTGAACCACGAGGCTGTGATTTGCCTGTGTAAAAAATGACCATGAGAACTCCTGACATCTCCTCTTTTTATCCCTCTGTCCCCTAGAGCCCATGTAGGAGAGGTGAGCTGCTGTCATTTACCAGGCAGGCTGGGCTCAGCAGCTTGATGTTGGGTCATAGGTAGGGAACCATAAACTGTGCCAAAAGTCTGGGACCATTGTCATTGTTTGAAGTTTCTAGAGGCACCTCTCTAGACAGGAGCTGGCTCCATGCGGGAACATTTCCCCAACACCTCCTGCCAAAGACCATCCCACTGATGGATGCTGAAGGCTATAAGCAGTGGAGTTGCTCAGTTGTAGGCTGCCATCCAGCTGAGCTGTCCTTTTCGACTCTGAGTTGTCTAGCAGAATGTAGGTGTTAGACGAGTCCTAGTGGAGTCAGTTGGATGTGCCCATGGCCTCTGCTCAGCCTCCTGCTTTCCTCTAGTCATGGAGTCCACAGAAAGTAAGGCTTCTGGTTGAGTCTTGCTCTGTCACTCCTGCAGAAGAGGTTAAGCTAGCAGATGCAATTTCATAAGCCCAGGCTTTGTTTTAAATGGTAGCAGGTTGGGCGCCTGGGTGGCTCAGTGGGTTAAGCCGCTGCCTTCGGCTCAGGTCATGATCTCAGGGTCCTGGGATCGAGTCCCACATCGGGCTCTCTGCTCAGCAAGAAGCCTGCTTCCCTCTCTCTCTCTCTCTGCCTGCCTCTCCGTCTACTTGTGATCTCTCTCTGTCAAATAAATAAATGAAATCTTTTAAAAAAAAATAAAATAAATGGTAGCAGGTTGATAGTCACTAATGGAGCAATTGTTGAGCACCTACTAAGTGCTCGCCAGGCTGGAAGGGCACATTCGACCTAGCTCCCACTCTCGCATAACTTGCATCTTCACATGACCTGGTGATTAACCCTGTGATGGCAAAAATGTAAAATGGTGTGTGTTCTACCTTTTTTCCTCTTCAGGTAATAGTCATACACAAAAGTCCATCTACCACACAAACCAACAAATAGTTACAAAGTGGACGCTGATAAAACCATGACCAGGTCTAGATTGAGAATGTTTGCTAACCCCGCAGATGCCCTCTGTCTGCTTCTCCCAGATCAAAAGCAGATCACACACCCACTCCCCTTTCACAGGACCCACTCTCCTGCCTTTTGAAGTAATCACTTTCTTGCTTCTCTTTTTGTTTCCCCCCCTGTGTCTGCATCCCTGAAGAATGTAGCTAATTTGGCGTGTCCTGGGGATGGAGTTCTCCTCTACACATTCCTTAGCATCTGGCTCCTTTCATTCAAACTATTCTTTGTGAAATCCATTCATCTGGTTTTCCAGGCTTATTGTTTGCTCACTTTAATAGCCGTTCATATTCCATCATATTAATATACGACAGTGTTATCTCTTCAACCCTGATGAGCATCTGTATTGTTCCCTACTCTTACCTGCACACTGGGGTCATGTGCTATGTGTGTGTGCTCAGCTTTAATGGCGGTTGCCAAGTTCTGCTCCACGTGCTTCCATCCTTAGTATATGTGAATTTCTGTAACTCTATATCCTTACAGGTGCTTGATACTTTTTTTTTTTTAAGTTTTTGCTCTATCTTTTCACTATGAAATGCTATTTCATTGGGATTTTATGTAACACATCCCTGACTACTACAGAAACCCAGAGATGTTTTACATATGCTTTTGGACTGTTTGAATTTCTTCGCCAATAATGTCTATTATCTATTTGCCCATATTCCTATTGAGTTGTTTTTCTTTTTCTTAATGATTCATAGTTACTTTTGTATTCTGGATACTAATTGTTTCATGGTGATTACAAATGGGGCACATGTCTTCCCTTAATTTTTATTTTTGGTGTGGTTTCATGAAGAAATTCCTAACTCTACAATGTCATCGCGTTTATTAACCTATATTTATGGTTTCTGCATCTTCAATCTTGGCTAAAGAAACTCTTTCCCACATGAAGGTCATAAACATTTCATATTGTCTTCTAAACATTTTATAACTTTCCTTTCACTTTACTTTTAATTTTAAAATAATTGTAGACGCAGGAAGTTGCAAACATAATGCATGGAGTTGTTCCGTGAACACTTCCCTCAGCCTTCCCCAATGGTGGTATCTTATCTAACTATAGCATGACATAAAAACCTAGAAACTGACACTAGTAAATACTGTGCACCACACTACAGACCTTATTTTAGTCTTCCCCAGTTTTTATATGCACACACGTGTGTGTGTGTGTGTGTGTGTGTCTTTGTGTGTATGTGTTTTTTTTAATTCAATTTGATCCCATGTATAGATTTGTCTTTCATTGTTCAGTGCTTAATCCACATGGAGTCCAAAATGGAATTGCTTTTGGACATAGTGTGAGATAGGGATACTGTCTGCCCCTCCTCCTCATGGATAACCAGTTGTTCTAGCATCATTTATTAAATAGTCCATCCTTCCCCCCATGGTTAAGCAATGTCTGCTTTGTACTAAATCAAGTTTCCACATATGTTTAGGTCCATTTCTTATCTCTCCTACTCCATTGGTTTATTTATCCCTGCTCCTGCACACTGTCTTAATCACTTTCTATTAATATCTTGCTGTGTGGCAGTATAATTCCCAATACTTTGTTCTTCTTCAGGAGTGTTGTGGCTACACTTTGACATTTTCCTCTTCAGTATAAATTTGGAATTGGTTTTTCAAGTTTTATGGATGATCTTGTTAGGATTTTTTTTGGAACAGACTTGAACTGCATTGTGGAGAACTGACATGCTTACAATAGTGAATCTCCCTATCCAAGAACATGATTTATCTCTTAATTTATCTAAGTTTTGTTTAATGTCTTTTAGGAAATTATTGCAATTTTCTCCATAAAAAGCCTGAATGTATTTGGTTAGATTTATTCCTAAGTAAAAGTACTTTGCATATTTTGTTTCTCTTATAAAGCCTATCATTTCAATTATATTTTCAAACTGATTGTTGGTGGCATGGTGGATATATAATTGAATTTTGTGTGTTGATTTTTTATCAATATTGCTAAAATCTCCTATCTTAATAATTTATTTATAAATTCTTAAGATAAATTCTTATCTTAAGATAATTCTTAAAAAATTTTGGGTTTTCGGGGCACCTGGGTGGCTCAGTGGGTTAAAGCCTCTGCCTTCGGCTCAGGTCATGATCCCAGGGTCCTGGGATCGAGCCCCGCATCGGGCTCTCTGCTCGGCGGGGAGCCTGCTTCTCCCTCTCTCTCTCTGCCTGCCTCTCTGACTACTTGTAATCTCTGTCTGTCAAATAAATAAATAAAATCTTTAAAAAAAAAAATTTGGGATTTTCTGAGGAGATAGCCATGCAGTCTGCAAATAAGAATGGTTTTATTTCCAGGGTGCCTGGGTGTCTCAGTGGGTTAAAGCCTCTGACTTCAGCTCAGGTCATGATCTTAGGGTCCTGGGATCGAGCCCAGTCAGGCTCTCTGCTCAGCAGCGAGCTTGCTTCCTCCTCTTTCTCTGCCTGCCTCTCTGCCTACTTGTGATCTCTATCTGTCAAATAAATAAATAAAATCTTTAAAAAAAAAAAAAGAATGGTTTTATTTCCAATCCTTATTCCTTTGATTTCTTCTTGTTTCACAAATGGCCCAAACAACATTAAGAGAAATAGTGACGGCACACCTCCTTGCTTGAATTTGTTTGTAAAGAGAAAACATCTGACATAAATACACTGTTTACCATAATCTTTAACAGTTGCCTTAGATGAGGTTAATAAATTTCTTTCTCTTCTAGTTTGTTTATTTGTTCATCATTTTTTTTAGCATCCCCAACCTTCCTTCTCATATATTTTTTTCTTCTTGCTTATGTATATCCTCTAAAATCTCCTTTTATTAAAAAAAATCTCTTGGGGCACCTGGGTGGCTCAGTGGGTTAAAGCCTCTGCCTTCAGCTCAGGTCATGATCCCAGGGTCCTGGGATCGAGCCCTGCATCGGGCTCTCTGCTCAGTGGGGAGCCTGCTTCCTCCTCTCTCTTTGCCTGCCTCTCTGCCTGCTTGTGATCTCTCTCTGTCAAATAAATAAACAAAATCTTAAAAAAATAAAATCTCTTGCTGATAACCTGCCTTGACTTTTATGTATCTGAAAACATTTTTAGTTTACTTTTGCTCTAGTTCTTAAAAGAAAGGCCAATGCATAAAAGTCTATGTCTTTTCATTTTTATTTTTGTAGTGTAATGTATTTTAATAGCAAACTGACAGGAACTGCACAGAAGACAGACAACATTAGAAACATGTGTTTGCATGTCGGAAAAGTGTAGTGCGATGGAATCTGCTGTATGATAAAAATGCTACAAACACCCATGTAGTTGCCATCAATAAACTTACTTGTTTAAAAAAAAAAAATCCAAGTGCTGGCATTGTCCAGAAAAATGTAGCAGGTTTATTTATAATTATTATAAAGCCAAACTGCTGAAACATGTTCACTGAAACATTTTGACTTGCATGAATGCTTTATGCTTCCATATTTATATTAAAAATTCACACACAAATGAAAATGGAAATCTGCCAATACCTAATGTCTGCCCCCCTGGTTTTTCACTTGCAATCATATACTTCCGTACCTTTTGACCCCATGGAAAAAAAAATTTAACGTTCAGAACTACAAATAACAGGAAAGAAGCGAATTTTTTCTTTTTATATATACAGAATGAAATATTTTCCATCATAGTGGATTCTTAAGCACATTCTCCACGTATGCAGCGTGCTAGCTGGATGTCTTTTGGCATAATTGTGACACATTTGGCATGGATAACACGCCAGTTGGTGTCTTCAGAAAGGTTCGCCAGATAGGCCTCACTTGCCTTCTGCAAAGCACCCATAGCTATATTCTAGAAGTGCATATCTGTTTTGAAGTCCTGAGTGGTTTCTCACACCGGCCGCTGGAAGGGAAGTTTGCAGATCAGAAGTTCAGTGGACTTCTCATAATGTCTAATTTCACGGAGTGCCCCCATACCAGGCCCGTAATGATGGGGCTTCTTCACCTGTCCAGTAGAGGGCGCATTCTCGAGAGCAGCTTTTGTACCAGTGGCTTCCTGGGTGCTTTACCACAGGCGGGTTTGTGGGCAGTCTGCCTTGCACCAGCCATAGTACGGAGACCTCCTTACTTACCCGCCCCCACCCCCGCCACCTTCTCCTTTGGCTGGAGCTCTGTGAGCTAGAGACGGCACTGGCATTAATGAGTGAGGGTGGCGTGGCAGTGGCTGTGAGCCTATGTCTTGTAATTTTATTGAGATACAGTTCATATACATAAAATTCACCCATGTCAGGCATGCAATTCAGTGAGTTTACCGAGTTGTGGTATACACAACTGGTATATACAATATACACAACTGTATATACAATATATGTATATACAATATACCAATTGTATATGCATACATTACCATGCATTACCATAATTGAGTGTTAGGATTTTTATATTATCCCCATAAGACCTTTAATGCCCATTTACCCCACTCTCAGGCCCAGGCAACCACTAGTTTACTTGTCTCCAACAATTTGCCTTTTATGGACATTTCATATAAATGGAGTTATATAATATGTGGTTGTATTCCGTTGTACGAAAGTAGTTCATTTGATTTATCCACTCACTAATTGGTTGTTTCCACTTTGGGCTATTATGATTGATAATGCCATGAACATTATTCAAGTCTTTGTGTCAACATATGTTTTCATTTCTTTGCGAGTGGAAATGCTGGGTCATATGGTAAATTTAAGTTTTGAAGAAACTGCCAGATTGTTTTCCAAAGTAGCTTCCCACCAGTAGTAATATTTGAGGATTTTGACTTCTCCACATGGTTGCTAGCATTTGTTATTGTCGATCTTTGATGAGCCATTGTGGTAGGTGTGAAATAGTAGCTCATTGTGGTTTTGATTTGCATTTCCCTAATGATTTTGAGCATCTTTTCATGTGCTCATTTGCTATTTGGTTATCTTCTTTGGTAAAGTGTCTATTCAAATCATTTGCCCACTTTTTAATTGGGTTGTTTATCTTATCATAGACTTGAAAGAGTTCTTTGTATATTCCAGATACAAGTCTGTTATGGATTGAAAAATCCCATGTTGAAATCCTAATCTCCAATGTGATGATATTAGGAAATGGGATGCTTGGGAAGTCATAAGGACATGAGGAAGTCATCTACCCATGAGAGTTGAGTCCTCATAAATGGGATTAGGGTCCCTATATAAAGAGACCCCAGATTGCTTTCTAGCCCACTCTCCACCATATGAGGATACGAGAAACCAGCTGTCACCAGAACCTACCCATGCTGTATCTCCTATCTCAGACTTCCAGTTTCCAAAACTTGGAGAATAAATTTCAGTTGTTTGTAAGCTACCCAATTGATGGTACTTTGTTATCGGAGCCCAAACTAAGACAAAGTCCTTTGTCAGATATGTGATTTGCAAGTATCTTTTTCTCAGTCTGTGTCTTGCCTTTTACTGTGAGTATATGTGTCTTGGAACTTTATCTGTGGCATTCAGTGAAGCCTGGATAGACATTGCATTGTTCCAGAAATGAATTGTGTTTGGTTCTCTCAGTCACCCGGGGCATTTGCTTGATCCAAGATGACTCCCCCACCAAGTTTACTTTCTAGACAATAGGAAAAGGGAGAAGGGCAGGACACACTTCTTAACACTTCCAGAGCAAATGAGGAAGCTACACACCCACTCCCACTCGCAACCCCAGAACTTAGTTGGCCGTAAGGAATTGGGAATGTAGCGTTCCCTTGGTGGCTATGTGCCCAGCTAAAAATCCTATGCAAAAGTGGTATCACACAGTCCAGTCAAAAACAGACTCACCTTCGAACTCAGTTCTGTATGATTCCAAAGCCAAGCCCTTCCCACTATGTTATGCTGACTTCCTAGGAAGGAGCCAACAGGAAATTCTTTTTAACAGGCTCCTAAGAACCTTCAGGTCCCCCAGTCAGTAGGGGCAGAGCCAGAGCCAGAGCTCTGGGTACAGACATGGGTCTTCTCAAAGGATCATGTTCCCACTACATCATTCTGCTCTCTGGACTATTCCTGGAAGGAGATTTGCAGGGTAATCTGGGTGCACTGAATTCACTGAGTATTTTCTAGAGAGCTAGTAATTATCCTCCCAAACTTCATCCCTTCTCCTCTTTCCAGAGAACTAACTTTGTCCTGTGGCCCAGCATTGGGAATTTTTCCACCCTGCTTTGTGGCGCTCATCCCAATTTTGTGGCCCCCTGAGCATTCTCTAAGCCATAGGACCTGAAGGCTGAGAGTTAGCCCAGAGCCTCCCTGCTCCGGACCCTATTTGGAAGACGATGCCCCTATTGGAATGTTCATGGTGATGGTTAGTTAGAAAATCCACTGGCCGGCAGGCTGCACATAGAATCATCTATTTTGGCTGAGAGGGTGACTAAATTTGAAAATTATTGTTTCTTTTCTTTTCCTTTGAAGATTTTTGCAGATGTTTGAGAACCAGCTAAGGGGAGAAATGTCCGATAATTTCAAAAGCAGGTTCCTCACATTGACAGAGTTCCTACTGGTTGTATATGTCTGCTTTGAGTTCCCTCCGCTTCGCTCTTTTGTCTTAGGTATATATACCCTGTCTGGTCTGTTTCAGGGGCCGTTGATGTCTCTCTAACCAGAGATGACAAATTCCACTCAGTGCCAAAAAAACATTTAGAGAGGCTGATTTCACGTGGCATGGATGCTGTTGACTAAATGAAACAATGGGAACTGCTCAAACCAAGGAAATAATTTTGTATCGGTACAAGACAGACAATCATGCCTTTTTCTTACCACCTTCATTAGGTTATTACCATAGTCCTAAAACCTGAGGCCATAATGAACTTGACTTACCCAGTAAGAAACTCTACCATTTGAGATTATTCATCTCTCACCAGCATACTAGAATCCATCCTCTGAGCCAGTAGACAGCACGGGGTAGGTGCTGTTGGGGTGGGGGAAGCATAAAAGAATTGGAGGACATTCCTCAGTTCAGCAAATATTTATGTGGCCCTCCCATGTGGCAGGTGCCATTCCAGGCATCATGAATAAAACAGTCATTCCCCTCCAGGGAAACGTGGTTGCCTCTCAGAGTTAGCCAGGCCAATAAATAAATAATCAGAGCAAAATACACTAGTGCTCTCCCAGAAGAATGAAATGCCAGTTGGGGAAACTACCCCTCTTCCCCCTGTCGAGAACTCTAAGGTCAGGTCAAGGGCTGGAATATGGAAAGAGCATCCATGGCCTGGGGAAAGGATTCAGAGCCCTTCCAGGAATTAAGTATTGTGCTGGAGGAGGGTAGAGAGGCAGGGAGACACATTTGGGGAAGCAGTGTGCTGGCTTGTCTCTGGCCTCTGTACACCCATTCTCTGCCTTGCTAGACTCTGCTCTTGCCCGGTAGGCCGACCTGTAGGGACTGTGTCACCTGGGGGTTCACACCACTGCCAGCCAGCTGGGTTGGACCAGTAGGAGGCCCCAGCAGAAGAGCAGATAGAGTATGGAGAATGGGGTTGGCGTATTTATTCCTGTCACCCACCTGCTCCCTCCCCTGCAGGGCCTGATGCTGGTGCTAGCAGCAGCCGCATTCTCTACCAGGCGGTCCCTCCGCTGTGACTCCAGCTCTGCCCAAGTCCCAGTAACACTGCTCTTCCTTTTAGGCCCAGAGGTGGGAGCATCTTCCCTCTGATGAAGCCTTAGAGGTGGCCCTAGTGGTCCCCTTCATTTTACCACCCTTTCTGCAAACAGTCCCTTCATTAAACTCTTCAGTCGACCTTGAGGGGTGGAATTTACATGTAACATTGTATATGCTTAAGGGCACGAGGTATTGATGTGATACGTTTTTGTACTGCAGTCAGCTTTGCACGGTAGCTTTAGCAGACACCTCTTGCATGTCACATAATTGTCATTTCTCTTTTTGTAGTGACAGTACAACGCTTTGTTCTTGTTTTACAACGGCAGTAACAAACTATTTTTTTGAACCCCTGAGAATTATCAATTTAAATAAGCCATATTCAGAAGACCATATACCGTACCATTCCATGTGTATGAGATGTCTGGAAAAATAAGTCTGTAGAGGCAGAAAAGCAGACTAGTTGCTGTCTGGGGCTAGGGTGTAGAGGGCGAGCAACTACACAGGTGCTTGAGGGGTCTTTCAAGGGTGCTGGATTGTGGTGATGGTGGCACAATTCTGGACGTGTCTCAAAGATCACTGAATTGTATACTTAAAATGGGCAAGTTTTAGAGATAAATTACACCTCGATAAAGCGAGTAAGATTATTAAACAAAATGAATCAACAATATACAAAGTTTGGAGAATAAGGGAAAAAAAATCACCCGTAATCCTTCCGCCCTAACACAACTGTTATCATTTCTTCACATTCCATTCTAGTTGTTTATTAACCGTATTTGACAATTATGAAAACAACAAGAGCTCACAGTTACTATGTGCTACCCAGTCGAGGTGCCAGGTTGAACACAATATACATCGCCTCATTCAGTCCTCACAATGCATCCTGAGAAAGTTACTATGATTATCATATTTTGTTAATAAGGGACCAGAAGCTCAATTGCATAATGTATAGAATTGTCGATCACTATGTTGCATACCTAAAGCTAATATAAATTGTATGTCTACTATACTTTAATTAAAATAAAATAATTAAAATAAAATGAAACTTGAAGCTCAAAGAGATTCCCTGACTTGCTATATAATTTTTTTACCTTGCTACAGTCTGAATTCTTTTTCTTTCATAGTGTTTCAGAGTTCCTTATTATTTTATTTTATTGACATAGAGTTGGCATACAGTATTTTATTAGTTTCAGGTGTCCAGCGTTTATTCAACATTTTTATACCTAACAGAGTGATCACCACAATAAATCTAGTTACCATCTGTCACCAAACAGAGCTATTACAATGTTATTAACTATATTCTCCATGTTATCCTTTGCAGTCTTGATTCTTCTAATGTCTGCAAAAACAGTTTATTGGGTCTGCATGCCGCATAATCCTTAACTCTTTCCCCTTCTACAACATGTAGAGTGTCCCATAAAAAAATGTGATGAATGTCTTCATTATAAAAAGCTTTATCTATATTGAACCTTATCTTCTCAGGATTCTTTTCAAGAAATTGGGCCAAAGGAACAAAATAATTTTAAAATTTCTTCAAGTGAAATCAGTTTCCAAAGGGCTGGGATTAATATGCCTACCTGTCAATTTCGTTCTCTCCTCACCCCTACTACATATGCCAGGTTTTTAACGTTCTGCTTAATTTAGTGGATCTTGTCCTTAATCTAATTTGCATTCACTTCACTACTAAAAAGGTTGGACTTTTTACCCTATCAGCTGAATTTTCTTTTACAACTTATCTATAACTTATGGATATGACTTAAGGACGTGGAAGCTTACTGATTGTCTTACCAATGGGTACGAGTTCTCTATAAACATATTAACCCTTCATGTTTAATCTTAGCTGACAATGTTTCCCCTGTTTGCTGATTTCTTTATCTTATAAACTGATGTTACCTATTTTTACATGGTGGAAATGATGTTCTTTCCTTTGTGAATTTATCTGTAGCTTCTAGACTTTCAGAGACACCTCTCTCCAAGGCTGTGATAGCGTTGTCATATTTTCTCCTGATTTTTCTGTAGTGCAATTTGTTTTAAATTTAAGAATAATCCACCATTTTTTAAATTGAGGTATTATTGACATACAACATTATATTCATTTCAGGTGTACAACATAGTGATTCAGTATGTGTCTATATAGTAGTCCCCCCCATTATCCATGGTTTTGCTTTTCATGGTTTCCGTTACCCATGGTCAACCATGGGCCAGAACAGATGACCTGCCTTTTGACATATCAGTAGAAGGTCAGTGATAGCCTTAATGCTATGGCACAGTGCCTATGTTGTTCACCTCACTATATCTCATTGTGTAGGCATTTTATCATCTCACATCATCACAAGAAGAGGGGTGAGTACAGTACAATAAGGTATTTTGAAAAAGAGAGAGAAACTACATTCATCTAACTTTTGTGGCAGTGTATTGTCACAACTGTTCTATTTTATTACTGTTTTTGTTGTTAATCTCTTCCTGTGCCTAATTTGTAAATTAAACTTTTATCATAGGTACGTATGCATAGAAAAGACATATATGTATGTATTTTAAAAATATAAATATATATATAAGATTTGGTACTCTCTGTGGTTTCAGGCATCCACTGGGAGTCTCTTGGAACATATCCCTGCAGATAAGGGGACTACTATTTTGTGAAACGAGCACCCCAATATGTCTAATTAACATTCATCACCATACATACTTATAGATTTTTTTTTCCTTATAATGAGAACCCTTAAAATCCATTCTCTTAGCAACTTTCAGATATGTAATACAGGAAGATTAACTGTAGTCACCGTGTTGTACATTACATCCCCATGACTCATTTATTTTATACCAAAAGTTTGTGCCTTTTGATTCCCTTCACCCATTTCACCCATCCTCCTCCCCCAACCCTTGGCAACCACCAGTCTGTCCTCTGTATCTATGAGCTTGTGGTTGTTTAGATCACACATATCCATGAGATCACACAATATTTGTCTTTTTCTTTGTCTGACTTATTTCACTTAGCATAATGCCCACAAGGTCCATCTCTGGTGTTGCAAATGGCAAGATTTCATTATTTTTTTTGACTGAATAATATTCCATTATATATTATATTTTATGTAATTTTATAATATTATACTATATATATACATATATATATCATATTTTATTTGTCCATTTGCCCATCAGAAACTTAGATTGTTTCCATAGCCTGACTATTGTAGCCAATGCTGCAAGGAACATAGAGGTGATAGATCTTTTTGAGTTAGTATTTTCGTTTACTTTGGATAAATACCCGGAAGTGGAATTGCTGGATCATAGTGTAGTTCTATTTGCAATTTTTTAAAAGATTTTATTTATTTATTTGACAGAGAGAGAGAGAGATCACAAGTAGGCAGAGAGGCAGGCAGAGAGAGGTGGAAGCAGGCTCCCCGCTGAGCAGAGTGCCCGATGCGGGGCTCGATCCCAGGACCCTGAGATCATGACCTGAGCCGAAGGCAGAGGCTTAACCCACTGAGCCACCCAGGTACCCACCTCTGCCCATGTCTTGATTGGATTATTTGTTCTTTGGGTGTTGAGTTTGATAAGTTCTTTATAGATTTTGGATACTAGCCCTTTATCTGATATGTCATTTGCAAATATCTTCTCCCATTCTGTCAGTTGTCTTTTGGTTTTGTTGACTGTTTCCTTTACTGTCCAAAAGCTTTTGATCTTGATGAAGTCCCAATAGTCCCAATGTTCATTTTTGCCCTTGCTTCCCTTGCCTTTGGCAATGTTTCTAGGAAGAAGTTGCTGCAACTGAGGTCAAAGAGGTTGCTGCCTGTGTTCTCCTCAAGGATTTTGATGGATTCCTGTCTCACATTGAGGTTCTTCATCCATTCTGAGTCTATTTCTGTGTGTACTATAAGGAAATGGTCCAGTTTCATTTTTCTGTATGTGGCTGTCCAATTTTCCCAACGTTAAAGAGACTGTCTTTTTTCCACAGGACATTCTTTCCTGCTTTGTTGAAGATTAGTTGACCATAGAGTTGAGGGTCTATTTATGGGCTCTCTATTCTGTTCCATTGATCTATGTGTCTGTTTTTGTGCCAGTACTGTGCTGTCTTGATGATGACAGCTTTGTAATAGAGCTTGAAGTCTGGAATTGCTATGCCACCAACTTTGGCTTTCTTTTTTCAATATTCCTTTGGCTATGCAAGGTCTTTTCTGGTTCCATATAAATTTTAGGATTATTTGTTCCATTTCTTTGAAAAAAAAATTGATGGCATTTTGATAGGGATTGCATTGAATGCGTAGACTGCTTTAGGTAGCATAGACATGTTCACAATATTTGTTCTTCTAATCCATGAGCATGTAACATTTTTCCATTTCTTTGTGTCTTCCTCAATTTCTTTCATGAGTACCTTATAGTTTTCTGAGTGCAAATTCTTTGCTTCTTTGGTATCTTATGGTTAATTCCTAGGTATCTAATGGTTTTGGGTGCAATTGTAAATGGGATTGACTCCTTAATTTCTCTTTCTTCTGTCTTGTTGGTATATAGAAATGCAACTGATTTTTGTGCATTGATTTTATATCCTTATACTTTACTGAATTCCTGTATAAGTTCTAGCAGATTTGGAGTGGAGTCTTTTGGGTTTTCCACATAAAGTATATCATCTGCAAAGACTGATAGTTTGACTTCTTCTTTGCCAATTTGGATACCTTTAATTTCTTTTTGTAGTCTTGACTGCTGAGGCTAGGACTTCTAGTACTATGTTGAATAGCAGTGGTGATAGTCGGAGTCCCTGCCGTATTCCTGACCTTAGCAGAAAAGTTCTCAGTTTTGCTCCATTGGGAATGATATTTGCTGTGGGTTTTTCATAGATGGCTTTGATGATCAATTGAGGTATGTACCCTCTATGCCTACGCTTGACATTTTAATTATGCAATTTAACTAAAAGAGAGGAGTGTAGAACAAAAGAAACTCATTGCTGTTTTATGATAAACACATCGTTTTGGAAAAACTTGATGAAGGTGAATCACTAAAAATTCTTGTGAAGTGGACAAAATAACTGGAAAAAAATGGGAGGAGCTCTACATAAATCTAGAAGGATTCTGCACCCACGTTTTTTTGCAAGTAACTTAAGTTCTCCCTTCCCTTTATAAAAACAGAAACTGGAAATCATAAGCTTATATAAAACAGGGAGAATTGTCATCAGAGGACTCTTTTTTAAATGAAAATCCTTGGATCCACATCAATATAAGACTTATATGTATTCTGTTTTATGATTTCCCAGCACAAATTTTTTGATTAACCAGTCAATTACTTGTCCCAGTCACACAAGATAGAAGGCTTCCATTTGCTGTTAATATAAAATAATAATCCTCATGTTCAGATGAGTTGTCCAGGCTCCCAGTACCATGGGCAGCCTCTGCGGGGGGTATGTGAATGTGACACTGGACATAAGGCCACAGAAGCTGTTGGGTCCAAATTCTAGCTCCAACCTAACCAACAGTGTGGCCTTGGGCAAATCATCTATGCTCTGTCTGTGAGAAGGAGTTCAACTTTCTCATCTGCTAAACAATCTCTGTGTCTTGGGGTTATCGTCTAGATGAGGAAATGATGGTGGTAAGCACCCACCTTTGCTAATGCTACATGGAAGAAATGGAAATGAAGTGAGCCTCAGTGGGCAGATTGTATGTGAATAAACAGGAAAGATGTGTGGCATCCCTCCTCATTGGCAAATTCCAATTCAGAGAATGAGGCAGTCTTTGGAGAGGGGCACCTGATAAGTGGCTCTGTTAGGTACATGTTCAGACGCTGTGCCCAAGGGGCAAGGCAAGAGGATCCTGGCAACAGAACACGCAGAACTTTACTGGAGCCAACTGAAGGAGTAGCTTCAGGAGCCTGCAAGAGGGGTGCAGCCACCCCCCCCCCCCGGCATTGGAGGAGTCCATTAGCCGGGGATCATGACACCTTGTAGGTGTGCTCTGCAATACCTTGGAGGGCACTGTGGGTCCTGGGACTTGGAAGCTGTTTTCTCTGGTAGTCAATGCCCTGTGACTTTCCCAGCTGCAGGGCCAAGAACTGAGGAACTCCCCAGCTTTGGAGCTCAATGAACCCCTTCTCAGACCAGAACATCTCTCTCTTTCTCTCTCTCTGTGCCTCTGTCTCTGTCTCTGTCTCTTGCTTAGTGACTGGGTCAGATGGAGGAGTCCTCACATTTTACCCTTTGGCAGTTCTGGCTCTTCCCAGTATACCATTTCCCAACCCACAAGAGGCAGAAAAAGCCTCCACCAGCGTGAGTTATTTTGGTCAACTGAGTCACCACACCAGAAATTAAGATTCGACCCCACCTGTGTCCGGTCAGAGTGGCTGGAACCTGCTGGAACCATAGGATCTCTGAAAACCCTAACTGAGGCATCACCCATTGGAGTCAGGTGTCCAGTCCCTCCCCTTGTGACCCCACCCCTAACTGGAAGGGGGCAGCCAATCCCCTGCCCCGGGGATAAGGACTCTCAGGGGGCCAGCGGTGCTCATCCATCACAGCTCATCTACAGCCCCAGGGTTTTCATGTTGGGACCTCCGCTCCCTGCTGCTCCTGATTTGTGTGGTTGTGACCCTGTGTTTGTTGATGTCCCTCTAGCCCACTTCACAGTGACCAGAACAAAGCAGATGTTCATCAAACATTAGCTTTCTTCCCCTTCTTGTTCCTCTAAACATCTAAACATCAGCTCCTTCACCTTCAAGAATCTCTCCTTTCTAGAAGGACTTCTCATTTCCTCAGTGTGGCCAGGTCCAACCCCTGGGCCAGACCCCAGTCCACCTGGCCTGACTCTCCTGGTCCTCTAGGATTGCCACCCCTCTGACCTCTTCCCATACTGGCCGCCTTTTATCCGCTGCCCCCTCTGCTGCACCTCCTGAGATCACAAGTGGAAATGGTCTGCACGTGGACATAGGCATACTCTTTTGGGAAATCTCAAAGGCGTCCTTGATCGCCAAGAGGCTTAGAACTCTGGGGGAGGGGATGAGGTCTGGGAAGGTTGAACAAAGCAGCCCATTAGCCCGACGGGCCTGGCAGTATGCACGTGGGTTCTCCTTGCCCCTTTTGCAATGTTCGCTTTTTGGGTGGGGAAACTCTGCGGGCGGCTCTAGCATCGTGGCCCGTTCCTGGGTAAGCGCCCTTCCTATGACAGCGTTCGGTTGTGATGAGTGATGGTAGCTCTCAGAATACCATCAGCTATCAGATGGCAGCTATCAGCCACTTGTGGGCTTGTCATCTCTCTAGTTTTCCCTTTCTTTCATGTTCTGAACATTTTTAAAGCAGAAATCTCATTAGCCTCCCTGGCATCGCAACTAGAGATGGAGTGAATTACCTTGGCCTCGTCTAAAATAGATAAGGAGGCTGAGCTTAGTGTTGTAGTCAGCCGTTCGCTTGGACACCACACACAGCGGCAGGAAACGATACCCCCTTGTAAATAAATCACTGGCTGGCAGCCTCCCCTTGGAATATTTATAAGGAAACAGCCCTGGAAAGGAAGAACAGTAAGTCTAGGTTGCGAGAATTATTGGAAGAAGGGCTTTATAGCTCGTCTAGAAGTGTTGATTCTTAGTTGCCTGTAGGAAGCTAGGAGGGAGAGAAAGGAAAGCTGCCAGTTCCATCAGGAGGATAAAGTGGTGTGTGAAATTTTCTTTCATTTTCCACAGATCCTGTCCTAGTGCATGTCTGAGAGTATTTTGCAGACGGGCACATGGACCTTAGTGGGGGGGTCTGATTCTCTCCCTTCCTAACCTCCAAGCTTTGGTCGGGTAACCTGGGGCAGCATTCCCTCAGATGTCTAAGGGGGGGGGTCCCCAAGTTTGCTCTCAAATTACACCAAAGCCCCATCTGAGCCGTGGGCCCCAGGACACCGGGCTGGCCCCCCTTCTCTGGTTCTAATATTGAGGAATCGCCTTGGGTGAAAGGGAATCTGTCACAAGAAGAGCTGCGGCTGACCTGGTGGCGTATCCGTGTGCACTTATCTCAGGGCAGAGCCAGACGCTGCAAGGGTTCACTGAGCACAGCATAACCTCAGGTATGCGGGCTCCTGTCTGAGCATCTTCCCCATCTGTACCCCTCCAACGACACAGTTGGTCTCATCTATTAAATTCCTCCACGGACCATGAGGAATCACACCCCTCCCCTTTCCCACCACAGGAAAGCCTCCAAGAACCCCAGGAAAGGAATATCTTGTTTAGTAGGTGCACTGAGCAAGAAACAGGGAGTAATGAACTTCATGGTCTTGAGCCATTGATTTAGATCTTACCAAATCCTCATCAGCAACAGGTGATTTAACCACAATTTGTGTATTGCATCCTTGACCCACTGCACCACTGTTCTAGGTATGGGTCATGGGGTCAAGAGATGCAGAAGGGAAGATCCCATGCCTCCCGGGGATCAGAGATGTAGTGAAAAGCTGACACATGAGTTACAGTGCAATAAACTACTGACAGAGATACATGGAAGGTTCTAGAGAGTTGAATGGGGAGACAGATCACCCAGCCTATGGGGAGAGGGATGTAACAGGATGTGGACTGAGTGGACTGAGTGCTAAAGGATGAGTAGAGGTGAGCCAGGCCCAAGAGGAGTGGCCTTCCATGTAGAGGGACAGAGGAGACACTCCCAGAGTAGGGGGACATCATGGTACATAGAGAAAATGAGAGCATTTTTTGTGTTGCTGATGGAAGTGGCAAGAAATGGCTATAGATTAGTAGTCAGGAACAAACTAGAAAGGACCTCGGACCTCTACCTAAGGAGCATAAATCTTAGAGATGATATTCTTAAAATGTGACCCAGAGTCTGTCATTCCTCTACTTGAAGTTCTGCAAAGCTTTCATGTTCCCCACAACAAACGCCAAAGTCCTTACAATGGCTCTCAGGCCCAGCATGATTGGCTTCCAGCTGCCTCTCTGACCTCATCTTTTTCTATTGCTCCCCACGGCACACTGCAACAACCTCTTCCCTAGTCCTTGAAAAAGCCAGGCATCTCCTGCCCCAGGACCTTCGTACTGTCTATTCTCCCAGATACCTGCCTGGCTTACTCTCTCACCTCCTTTAAGTCTTCTTGACATGTTGCTTCTTGGAGAAGCCTGCCCTGATCCTCCTTTTCAAAACTGCAAAACCCTCCTTCTCTCATTCCATACTCCTAAGGCCCTGGGCCTGTTTGATTTTGTTCTTTCAGAGCGCTTATCACCTTTTAACTTACTGTATAATTTTCTAATTTTTTAAAAGTTTATTTTTTTAAGTAATCTCTATACACAGTGTGGGGCTTGAACTCATGACCCCGAGATCAACAGTTGTATCTTCTGTTGACTGCGCCAGCCAGGAGCCCTCATTCCCTTATTGTTATGTCTCCCCAGCTAGATTATAAACTGGACCAGACAGGTGTTTTTGTCTACCTTCTTTATTGCCATATCCTTAGCACCTAGAACAGTGACAAGAGCATAGTGGGCTCCCAAAGACTATTTCTTTTTTTTTTTCTTTTTTTAAAGATTTTATTTATTTATTTGACACATAGAAAGAGCGATCACAAGGAGGCAGAGAGGCAGGCAGAGAGAGAGGGGGAAGCAGGCTCCCTGCTGAGCAGAAAGCCTGATGTGGGGCTCCATCCCAGGACCCTGAAATCATGACCTGAGCCAAAGGCAGAGGCTTAACCCACTGAGCCACCCAGGTGCCCTGCAAAGAGTATTTCTTAATTAGTGAGTGACTGAGCCAGAATTCCACAGACAGGCGTTAGGTAAGGGGAGTGACGTAGACTAGGTACACAGTGTAGACTCACAGCGCTTTTCCCACTCCCCCTTCCTTCAACATGGCCCACAGTAAGAAACACATACCATCAATACACAAATATACCAAAAAAGTCTAACAGAAACAAAAGCTCCATGCAGTAACAGTTACCCTTTCCACCTTTTACAACACTCTGTGATCTATTCTATTCTACCTATACTGTGGCTACTTCATTTTTTAAAAAAATACATAATGGTTGCAAACTACTATACTGATTTCACAACCCACCAGTAGATAGATGAAGGCCTATAGTTCCTAAACCATTGCTGGAATTAGACAATGAGGGTGGGCGTATAACATTGTAAATATGCTAAAAATGACTGAACTGTACACTTTAAGATGGTTGAGATGATGGGTTTTGTGTTATATGAACTTTATCTCAAAAAATGTTTTGATAATATGAGGATTAATTTGAAAGAGGCCAACATGGCTCTAGGAAGACCAATTAGAAAATGATTATAGTAATCCAGGTAAGAAGTGATGAGTAGAGAGAGACAATCAAAATAGAGGACAATTCTAGAACTATCTGGAAGGTTAAACTGGCAAGCATGAGAAATAGGAAGAGACAAGGATGATCATAGACTTCTGCCTCAGGTACTAGGGGGCGGTGGTGCTATCATTTGAAATCAGGAACGCAGTCCGTACTGCAAGTAGGATACCGGTTTTATTAGAAATAAATAAGTTCTGGGGCACCTGGGTGACTCAGTGGGTTAAGCCTCTGCCTTTGGCTCAGGTCATGATCCCAGGGTCCTGGGATCGAGCCCCGCATCAGGCTCTCTGCTCAGGAGGGAGCCTGCTTCCTCCTCTCTCTCTCTGCCTGCTTCTCTGTGATCTCCGTCTGTCAAATAAATAAATAAAATCTTTTAATAAATAAATAAGTTCTGTGTGTGCACACGTACTGTGTTGATGTGTGCAGCAGATACAGGTTTATGTACCACTGTTGGCCAGCCAGGGACTAGAGGTCCACCAGCATTTGAGAGGGTGCGTAGAGGGAGAGGGAAGCACAAAGAAGCCAAAGGAAAGTGATACAGAGAGCCGAGGAATGTGCCATGTTGTGGAGGCCAGAAATGCAGAGCCTTCTACAAGGCAGGTGACCAGTCAAGATATCCAGAGATAGGGACGCCTGGGTGGCTCAGTTGGTTAAGCAGCTGCCTTCGGCTTAGGTCATGATCCCAGCATCCTGGGATCGAGTCCCACATCGGGCTCCTTGCTTGGCGGGGAGCCTGCTTCTCCCTCTGCCTCTGCCTGCCATTCTGTCCGCCTGTGCTCGCTCTCTCTCCCTCTCTCTCTCTGACAAATAAAATAAAATCTTTAAAAAAAAAAAAAAAAGATATCCAGAGATAGGGGTCCTGGAAGGTGAGGAGGCAGCAAAGAGAGGCAGAGGGCAGGCGGTTGGAAGGTTAAGGCCCACCTGGCCAGTCTCAGATGTTTTCAGGAAGAGCTCCTCTGAGAGAGGCCCAGCCTCAGAGCCAGCCAGATCTTGGGCCATGACAGGCCAGCTCACCCTTCATTTCCTCCTACCCCCACACACAGCCAGGCTGTCCCTTGCTCCCTTTAGTGGCCTTCCTCCATGGAGGTCCAAGTGGCCTCTGAAGGACACCCCTAAAGGGAACTTCCTGTTAACAAATTTCTTCCCTTTGGGCTGGGCAAAGAGTAGGCAGTTGTAATACCACCAGAGGCCAGATCGGGTGGAAAGAGGAAAAGGGACAGTCTTCACTCTGAGGGAAAGAAACGAATGATCATCTCTTAGGCTAGATCCAGTCCTCACGTGATTCTGATCATGGAGTCTTCTACCAGCCACCCAGAGGCATGGTCCTGCTCGAAGACCTCATCTGAGACTGGAGAAAGGCAGCCTGCCAGGAGGAAGGGGCTGAGATCTTTTTAGAAAGGGGTCACGATGTCAAATTTCTTAAATGCTTTCAAAGAAGTAGGAACCTCTTCAGAATAACAAAGTAAATCATTCTAGGATCTCACAGAGATGTAGCTGGAAAACAGGGCATGAGGGCAAGGCCAGTGTCTGTGCAATAGCCTTGAATCACTATGCAGCATTTAGAGCCAAGAACAGGACTGCATCAATCCCACAAACATTCATGAGGCTTCTGTCACCCGCAAAACAAAATGCTCAGGTGTTGAAAGGGGTACAGACTGGGCCCTTTCAGAAAACAAAAACAAAAACAAAAACAAAAACACCTTTTCCTCTGGGCCAGTGTAGATCCTTGCCAGGAGGCACAGCTTGGTGAGCAACAGGCAGGCTCATCAGATCCCATTACCTCCCACCTCCAAGCTGGGTGCTCTTGTGCAGTGCCCAACTTGCACAAGCAGACACAGCAGCCCCCAGATACAGCGATGAAGCTGGCAGAATCTTCTTCCACCCCCAGAAGCTCATAAACTGGTTGGCAAACACACACACACAACCAGCCAACTAACAAAAGCAGCCTCTGGGAAATGCTGAAACAGAAGTGCAAAGGGGGGGGGCGGGTTCCGACAGAAGGAGAGATTCACTCCGTCAGGGAAATCTGAGAAGGCTTCCAGAGGAGATGGAATTTGAGGCAGGCCTTGAAATGTTGCCACATAGGGGAGCAGAGAAAGGAGGCAAAAGATTTCATAGTGTCTTCTGGGAAAGGGGATTCGAGATTAGAGCTAGGGGAATGGCAAAGACAACGGGGAAGATTGCTAGGAGATGAAAATAAGGATCAAATTATAGAGGGCTTTGAGCGACTTACTGAGGAATGTGTGCTTGGATGGAGCTGGAGAAATTTGGGGAATGGGAGTTCTCCATCCCTCCCTTGTGGGTCTTTCTCAGAAGCAGGGTTATCTTGTTAGAGGAATTCACACTGTGGCCTTCCAAAGCGGGTCCTAGATGCCCTTCACCACAGCTGGGGGAGGCCTTGATGTCAGGCATCAGCACGAGTGCCTCAGGCAGAGAGTGGCGTGAGACGTTGGTGGAGACCATCAGCAGGACAGGCAGAGTCAGGAGAATGCCCACCAGCTGCATCAGAGGTCATCCCAGACAGCCCTGGTCTCACTGCTGTGGTAGAGGGGACACTCCTGCCCTACTTGAGGGCCTGAAGGATGTCGCACATTCCACCAGAAGGCCATCTGGAGAAAGCTTGCCTTTCAGAATCCATAGGATGGAACCTAAAGTCCCCGGATCACTCGGTCCAGGTAAACCTGGATACCCTAAGGCATCCAGGATGTCTCCATCCTCCCCATTCTCTGTTCCTGCTGAGACGGCTGAGCACTGCAGGGCAAAATCTCACTGCCCACCACTTTCCCCTTCTGAAAGGCCTCTTCCTTGATTTCTCCTACACACTTGCTTCTCACAGTATGTTCTGCAGACCAACAGCATCAGGGTCCCCTGGGAGCCTTATGGACCTGCAGGATCTTGGGCTCTGGCCCAGACTTACTGAGCTAGGTCTGCATTTTTACACAACCCTCAGGGGATCTGTGCGGGCTTTGAAGTCTGAGAAGCCAGACCTGCACCTTTCCTCCCCACTCCTGCTGTTGCCCTCCCTGACCACCCTGGCTTGGTCACTTCATGTTTGCTCTCACCCGCCCCTTTTAATGCTAGAGATCCTCTGCCCCCCACCTCCTTTCTGCCTCTCCATCTCCCTAGGCAATCTCAGCTACTCCCATAGCCTCAAATACCCCCTTCCCGGACCCCCAGTCTTCACAAGCAGAACAGACCACACTTCTGGGTGCCCCCATTAGATCTGTATCCCTGTGAGGTGGCTGCAGAAATAATTCAAATCAAATTCCATGTGTCCCCTACTGAATTCATCTGTCCCTCCCTGCAGCCCACCACCTGTGCTCCCTAGGGTCCTCAGGCAACCATCCAGGGACTCCTCCCAGACTCCTCTCTCACACTTGGCTCCTAAATGCTTTCTGCATGCTGGGAGTTGACTTCCTAGACCATGTCTGACCCTGCCCACCTTCCATCCTCACTGCCACTGCCTAGGGGCACACCTGATTGTCTCTGTCCCCAGTTCTGCTGCACGTCTGGTCACCTCACCAACACAACTACTTTCCAAGTGGCAGCTCTGCTATCTTAGAGCTACTGGAACACGAAGCCTCCTTCTCATAGCCGCAGGGGAAGTGAGCACAGGCAGTCTGGGCACCAACCCATGCTTAAGCCCCAAAGGGACAGGATAGGAAGGCTCACATGCCATTGGTCAGAATGAGTCACGTGGCCCCATTAACCTGATGGGAAGAGGGGTCGCAGGAGGACTGTGCTCTGTCACCTGCGGCCTGGGGGGAGAGGGTGGTTCTGTGTTGACAGGCCAGGTGGGACCTTAAATAGAGACACAGAAGGAAAGGCCCATATGCTTAGAGCTCTCCGATTTGTTCTGTATATAGATCAGCGCTGGAAACTTCTACCAACCTTCTCCCACCTTTCTCCAGAGCCCTTGTCGTCATCGACATACTGTGTATTTGCCTGTTTACATTATTTTTCTCCTGCTCCCAGCCTGCCCCACCCACTGTAGCAAGTGAGCTTTCGGAGGGCAGATAATCTATTTTGTTCACGGCCAGTACCTGGAATGGGGTCTGGCCCACAGTAAGCACTCAATACATATTTGATAAACGAGTTACTGATGAATGAATAAATGAAAGGGCTGGATGGTATGTGTCTATGGGGGCCAGAGGTGAGGGCAGCGTTTCGAAGGAGGAGCCTGGAAAGTAAGAGGGGGTAAAACCACAAAAGGCAGTACAAGCCATATAAAGGAGGTTTTACTTTGTCCTGTACGGTATAGAGAATGGCCGGGGGACTTTTAAAAGGGGAGTGATGTTCTACGAGATCACTGGGGATACAGTTTGGGGGAGGGATGGGAATCCGCCGCATGGGAAGCAGGTAGACCAACGAACCAGAGGACAATGCGTGGTGGTTTACACGTCGAGGGTGAAGTGCTTGAAGGAGGAGAAGCAAGACATGCTGAGAGCTTGAATGTGGATTTGAGAGGTGTGGAGATGACTTTAAAGGATTTGGCTTGAGTTATTAGGAGGATGGAGTCCCTTTATGCATCCACAAGCGGAGGACTGAGAGCTGGGTCAGGTCTGGGGAAGGTGGTGATGAAACCTGTGACCTCTGACATGCCTATTCAGCATGTCGCCTTGTTGAGCTCCCCACATCCCTGATGCTTCTCCTTGCACTAAAATTTTGCACACACCGTTTCCTGCCCATGAATAGGGTTCTCTCCACCCCTGCAACCACCCCTAGCTCTGACCTTACAGAACAAATCGGAGAGCTCTAAGCATATGGGCCTTTCCTTCTGTGTCTCTATTTAAGGTCCCACCTGGCCTGTCGACACAGAACTGCTCCCGGCACCCTCAGGTGGGTGTAGAGGTCTCCAGGGCTGGAGGGGACTTGCCAGCAGGGCCCCATGCAGAGCAGAGGTGTAGATAGATGGACAACCGCCAGGGAGGGCCAAGGAAACCACCCTGTTCAAAGGTGGCCACTTCAGCCTGCTCTGGGTAACATAGTTATTTCGGTGGGGGTGGGGGGGTTAGGGGGGGAACGTAGCTCTCTCTGACAGGGCTGCTCCCTATCTAGATTCCGGTCCCCAGCTTTGGCCCTCAACAGTTCCCCTGTCAGTCCCGTTCTTGTCCTGGCCTGGCCCCTCATACTGACTTCCCTCCCCTTTGCCTATCTTTTCCAAAGGTGGGTGGGAAGGAAAGTGATACCTACACGCCCTCAACTCAGGAGCACAAGACGAACGCCTGCGGCCATCTCTTTCTGCTTGAGAGAAGACCGTGGGCTTGCTTAATCCCGTCCCTAGGAAATCCTCTCTGGCTGCAGCTGGGTGGTGAGGAACCAGTCCCGGGTCATAGCTCCGCCGCAGTCTGACTCTGGGGGTCTTTGGGATCGTTACTGGATGCATCATTAGCTGCTCTCCTGCTTCTGACTGCTGCCCTGGAAGGTGATGGAATATCTCCTCGTGCATTAACCATGCACAGGAGAGGGCTGCTGGAGCTCCATTACCCTCCCCTCCACCTGTGGCCCCAGCCCTTCGTCACCGGCCATCTGGATTGACATCTTGATTGATTAACAAGGGTTCCATTATGTGAAGCTGCCACAAGCACCACTGGGGTGGGGGTGCTTGGAACCAGTTTGTCGGTCTATATGGAGGTCTTTTGAGATTTGGCCACAACATACTGTCATACTCATCAGGACCCCTGTTTTATGGGCACATGTCTCCAGCTAGGACAGCGTCTGCCATCTTCTTCATGTCCTATAGAAGGGGCTTTGGCAAGAAGAATCACAATTCAGCAGTTTTGATAAACCCCCAGAGAAGATCATCCTGGGCCAGTTCCCGGGGTGGGAGGTACCCACCCCTACTTGTGAATTATCAAACTCAGCCACGAAATAAAGGCTTGCTAGTTTGCAGAGGTATTGGCACAGCTGGGAGAGAGAACCGCAGATCAAAAGCGCCTCCTCTTTCCAAGTATCAGTGGGTAACAAAGAAATTGGCAGGCCCCTGCATTCAAAGCCTTTGGCAGAGGAAAATAACTCAAAATTGTGAATTTTGGTTGAAGTGCGGAGGTCTGTTGCCTGGAGCTGGGCCAGAGGGGAGTAAGTGGAGGGAGGCTCGAGTCTGCTGAGTTCCTGCCAGGGATCAGAGGCTGTGCGGGCAGTATCGTGGGCGTTAGCTCACTGCGTATGGACCGCGGTGTGGGGGCAGGTGTCTCAGCCCTCATTTGTCAGGTGGGGTAGCAAGTTCAGAAAAGTGCCAGAGAGCGTCCACAGCTCACAGGTGGCGTTCGCAGAGCAGTGATTCACCCGAGGCTATCCGGTTCCAAAGTCTACCCTCTTTCCTGGTTCTCCAGGTTCTCCCCAGCACATCCCCGGCAATGGGAATCATGAAGGGATCTTAACGCATTAAAACAAAATTGGAATAAGAAGCTTGAGAGCAAGTACCTCTGAATAAAAAATAGTTCGAGTAATCTGTATTTTATGGAGGGTCTCATGAGGCATCCATGAAGGAGGGAGCAGTAATTGAGCCTAAACACACATTATGTTGAATAAACCTATTTCCCTCAAGGATGAGCTGTTGTCATTGGACACTCCCACCACAACCACCATCCCTGGGGGGGGGGGGGGTGGACAGGGCCTAAAAGAGACACACCACTGGGAGGTGAATCACAGGGATCGGAAACCTTGCCTTGTGGTCCTAGCACCCAACTCCGAGACTCTGAGGCCCCCTTACCAAGGTTTGGTTGCCCGAAGAAGGAAAAGGTTTGCGGGACCTTGCGCCCAGAGCTATTTTAAACTTTACTCTTACTTTTTAATTTAAGTATTAGTTTAGTACATTGTTATATTAGTCTCAGTTGTACAACATAGTGATTCAACAATTCTATCATTACTCAGTGCTCATGATGTTAAGTGTACTCCTTGTCCTCCCTATTCCCCCATCCCCCATCCACCTCCCCTCTGGTAACTAGCCATTTGTTCTCTTTAGTTAAGAGTCTAGTTTTCTGTTTATCTCTTTTTTTCTGTTTTGTTCATTTTGTTTCTTAGACTCCATAGATGAGTGAAATCATGTGTTATTCATCTTTCTCTGACTGACTTATTTCACTTAGCATTAAACCTTCTAGGTCCATCTGTGCTGTTGCTAGTCATAAGATCTTACTCTTTTGAGTGGCTGAGTAGAATTCTATTCTATATTTACACCACATTTTATTTATCCATTCATCTATGGTTGGCCACGTGAGTTGCTTCCATATCTTGGCTATTGTAAACAGTACTGCAAAAACATAAGGGTATATATATCTTTTCTTTTCTTTTTCTTTTTCTTTTTTTTTTTTTAAAGATTTTATTTATTTATTTGACAGACAGAGATCACAAGTAGGCAGAGAGGCAGGCAGAGAGAGAGGAAGGGAAGCAGGCTCTCCACTGAACAGAGAGCCCGATGCGGGGCTCGATCCCAGGACCCTGGGATCATGACCTGAGCTGAAGGCAGAGGCTTTAACCCACTGAGCCACCCAGGCGCCCCTTTTTTTTCTTTTTCATTCAAGACAGGAGGACAGAGGGAGTGGGAGAGAGAGAACCTTAAGCAGGCTCCACATCCAGCATGGAGTCCAACATGGAGTTCTATCTCATGACCCTGAGATCACTACCTGAGCCAAAATCAAGAGGTGGACAACTTACCTATTGAGTATTGACAGCCTTCTCAGACTGCAATGCGTGCACACATCTCCTTGGGAGCTTGTTAAATTACACATGCAGATTCACCAGGTCTGGCATGAGGCCCAAGACTCAGCAGTGCTAACAAGATCTCAGGTAATGCTAAGGCGCCGGTCCACAGACCACACTTTGAGTAGCGAGGCTCTAGACTCATACTTTGGTCCTAGACAGCTGGAACTGAAAGGGACTGTCAGAGGCCATGTTCTCTAGAAACAGAGCCTGAGCCAGTGATTCCTCTAAAAGTGCTCTCTAGAGAAACTTGTGAGACAGTGTAGGATGAGACTGGGGAAGAAGTTAAGCACAGAGGTGGTTCAGATGAACTCTAACCTCATCCTGATCCTCAGGGCAGTTCTGGAACACAAGTGACACCACAGAGGTATTCCTAAGGCCGGAGAGCTGGGGTTTTGCACCAGCAACAGTCAGTCGTTGACCATGGGCTGCTATGGCGTAAAAGATAGAACCTCCTAGTATGGCCAAGCATTTCCAGGGTTGGTGGCTCCCATTTGGTCAAGGGCAAGTGTCCACAGAAGTATACAACTGTGAGCCATCAGCATCCGACACTGACAGCAGCTGGGGTTGTGTCCTTCCACGGTCTACGGGATCTAGGCAGGCCACCAACAGTCTCCTGCAAAGGCTCAAAGTTTTCCAGGCCAACTGCCCCATGTCAGAGATTTTATCTTTGGAAGTGTGTATATGTACATAGAAAAGGAAGACTAGAAATGCGTATACTAAACTGTTCATAATGATGACCTCAAGTTAACTTCCTTGAGTTTTTCCTCTTTCAAACTTGCTCCAGGGGACATGCATTAATACCAAGCAACAATCAAAGGAAACCACTGATACCCCACCCAGCTCAGGATCTTAGAAACATTTTTGTTTATTTAATAACTGTTGATTGTCTGTTATGATCATAGAGCTGTATGGTTTTGATCAATATCCATAATGCAATACTAACGACAGGCAGTCTGAAATGCAATTCATGGCCAAGGGAAATGATGGGCTGTTTGGTATGATTTTAGGTTGGAATTTATTTACTTGTTTTTTATTTTTGTCCAGTTCTCTGAAAATTGCCCACCTACATAGCAAATGCTCTGGTAACAGGAATAGCCCATTCATCAACCCATGGTTTAACAACGAGAACGCCTGTGCCTGACATGGATCTCTGGGTCTCGGCAAATGGACAGACAGAACTCGGACTTCCCAACTGGTGCCAGGTCCCAAAGACCACACAGCCTGTCTGTGTGCCAGGAGCAATTTCCATTTTGAGGGCTTCCTCTTTTTCTTTTTTTGCCACTGCTTAATTAAGCAATCAGGTTAATTGAGATTAATGACTGGCTATTTAATAGGGGTTAATAAGTTGCCAAAACTCCCTTGGGTTTGGGAACCCAGCTCAGAGCTGCAGAAATGCTCCCTGGGAAAGTTGGAGATAGGGTGGAGTTAAGCCTCTACCCTCCGGCCTCTCTGGTTTTTCTGTGGGTTGTTTCTTTTCTTTCTTTCTCTTTTTTTTTTTTTTTTTTTAACTCTGGTACAATTAACACACAGTGGTATATTAGTTTCAGGTGTTTAGTACAGTGATTCAACAATTATTGTTTAATATAGTAAATTCAACAGTTTAATCAATGCTCATTCTGAGAAGTGTACTCTTAGTCCCCTTCCGTATTTCACCCATCCCTCCACCCACCTCCCCACCAGTTCGTTCTCTGGATTTCAGAGTCTGTTTTGTTTATCTCTTTTTTCTTTGCTGGTTGGTTTTGTTTCTCGGATTCCACATATGAGTGAAATGATGTGCTATTTGTCTTTCTCTGATGGACTTATTTCACTTAGCATAATACTCTCTAGATCTATCTATGTTGTTGCAAATGGCAAGATTTCATTCTTTTTTCTGGGTGAATAGTATTCCTGTGTGTGCGTGTGTGTGTGTGTGTGTGTGTGTGTACACCACATATCTTTATCCATTCATCTATGGGTTCTTTCCATAATTTGACTATTATAAACGATGGTGCCAGAGACATAGGGGTGGATATATCTTTCTAATTAGTGTTTTTATATTCTTTGCATAAATACCCAGTATTGGAATTATGGTGCTTCTGTTTTTAATTTTTTTGAAGATCCTCCATAATCTTTTCCACCGTGGCTGCACCAGTTTGCATTCTCACCAACAGTGGGAGGGAGGGTTCCCACTTGTGAGGATGTGAAGGGTTCCTCCTTCACATCCTCAGCAACACTTGTTATTTCTTGTCTTTTTCATCTTAGCCATCTGACCCTTGTGACGTGATGTCTCATTGTGGCTTTGATTTGCATTTCCCTCATGATGATTGATGTGGAGCATCTTTTCATGGGTCTGGTGGCCATCTGGATGTCTTCTTTAGAGAAATGTCTGTTTACGTCTTCTGCCCATTTTTAAGTTGGGTTATTTGGTTTTTTTGTGTTGAGTTGTATAAGTCCTTTATATGTTTTGGATACTAACCCCTTATCAGATACATCATTTGCAAATATCTTCTCCCATTCAATAGGTTGCCTTTTAGTTTTATTGATTTTTTCTTTTGCATAAGCTTTTAATTTTGGTGTAATCCCTAGTTTATCTGGCTTTTGTTTCCCTTCCCTTAGGGAATATCTGAAAAAATGTTACTATGGCTAAAGTCAGAGAAATTACTGCGTGTGCTCTCTTCTAGGATTTTTTTATGGTTTCCGGTCTCACATTTAGGTCGTTAATCCATTTTGAGTTGGTTTTTGTGTATGGTGTAAGAAAGTGGTCCAGTTTCATTCTTTTGCATGTAGCTGTCCAGTTTTCCCAGCATCATTTTTTGAAGAGACTTTTTCCCAGGGCATACCCTTGGCAACCTTGTCAGAGATTAATTAACCATATAATTGTGGGTTTATTACAGGGCTTTGTATTCTCTTCTCTTGATCTATGAGTCTGTTTTTGAGAAAGTATCATACTGTTTTGATTACTACGGATTTGTAGAATATCTTGAAATTTGGGACTGTGATGCCTCCAGTTCTTTTTCTTCTTTGGCTATGCAGGCTCTTTTGTGGGTCCATATAAATTTTAGGATTATTTGTTCTAGTGCTGTGAAAAATGCTGTTGGTATTTTGATTGTGATTGTATTAAATGTGTAGATTGCTTTGGGTAGTATGGACATTTTAACAATATTTGTTCTCCCAATCCATGAGCCTGGACTGTCTTCCCGTGTGTTTGTGTCATCTTCAATTTCTATCATCAGTGCTTTATAGGCTTCAATTTATAGTCTCTCACTGCCTTGGTTAAGTTTATTCCTAGGCATTTTATTATTTTTGGTGCACTTGTAAATGGGATTGTTTTCTTATCTTCTCTTTCTGTTATCTCACTGTGTATGATGTATGCACTCATATGTGTATGGTGTATAGAAAGGCAAAGGATTTCTGTATATTAATATTGTATCCTGCAACCTTGTTGAATTCATTGATCAGTTCCAAGAGCTTTTTCGTGGAGCCCTTTGGGTTTTCTATATACAGCATCGGGTCATCGGCAAATAGTGTAAATTGTACTTCTCCCTTGCCAATTCGGATGTCAGGTCTCTTTGTTTCATTCTCCGTTCTCAGGCCTTCTGAAGGCAGTGGGATGCTGAGGGCAAAAAGGCCTGGGGGAGAGAAAACTCCTGGGTTCTCCTGGCTTTCAACACTGCTTTCTGGGTGGTGAAGCCCTACAGCTCCCATCCGTGCCACAGCCAGTGGCCTCTCTGAGCAAGGAGCACTGCCCACCCCATGTCCAGAGGCTGGGTCCCCAGCTCCTAGGTGTGCCCAAGGGCCTGGATCCCTGATGAATGATAAGGAGCCTCCAACCCTAACTGCTTCTGGGTCTCACACCGGATCTCTCTGAGAAGAGCTGTTAACAATTGCTGATGCCCCAGCCGTACCCCAGAGATTTTTATTTAGTTGGTCTGGTGACTGGGGGACCCTTTATGTGCAAGTTTCCCAGATGAGTCTAACGTGCAGAAAATGCTTATGAGATCGAGGGATATTTTTAAGCAGGGCAGGGTGTAGGAAAGAAACAAATCGAACCACAGTCCCAATAAACCCCTGACACAGGGGTTATCAGACTGAGAGGAAGATGGGCAATGAGGGCAGGATTGGAGATACACGGAACGGTGGCTGCCCTCCTGTGTGTCAGCTGTGGAAGGACTTTGGTTGACTTTTCTCATCCCCAGTGGAAAAAGAACTGGTGATCTGTCCTTTTTTATCTTGACTGACCCCCTTGACTCTCAGCAGAGGCCTCACAGAGGGGGCCATTTGTCTATGGTAAACTGCAGGCAGGCTGCACACTTTGATGAAAGGAAGGTTGTACCTGCTGCCACCCAGCCCCCTCCCCAGGTGGCAAGGCTCCATCCCCTCCTGCCCTGCAGATATGACATGGACACCAGAGCCGGACTCCAGGAGGTACATGGAATAAGTATGCCGTGGGCCAGGTAAGGATTCTAGGGTTACCAGGCCCAGGCCGTTTCCTCCTCCTCCCTCCTCCCTCCTCCCAAACAGCAGAGGCTTCACAAATCTTAATTGTGTGGCTTTGGGGTCAGAGACCTTTGGAAGGAGGTAGGAGCTGTGCCTGTGGAATTCAATGGACAGGGAAAGCTACATCAGCTCTTTGACTCTTTGTAGGAAAAGCAAGAACTATTCTGAAAGGGGAGGGAGAGGGGATGATGAGAGGAAAGTTCCCCAGAGTATGGGGGGACTTCCAGGGGTGATGAGAGATCTTGGCCCAGCCGTCCTGCTCTGATGAGAGGGCAGGGGCAGACAGCTGTCAATATTTTATGATGCTTCACGGATGTATGATCCTCTTAGATGTTTCTCAAGAGATGGTGGGATTAATTTAAACTGCTCTTTGGTTAAATTTGGATATAGGACTGGTGTTATTTCTGAATGCAACACTTTGTAAAGGAAAGCCGAAGCTCAGACCAAGAATCCCCAGTTTATAGGGGACACAGATAGCTCCCAGGGGCAGGCAAGGACTGAACTAATGACCTAGTTACAAATGCCCAGCAACACGGTGCCTAGCACTGAAAGGCAGGCACTAGCTAAGTCCTGGATCTCACTATACCATCCTTGCCAAAGCAGATCCCCCAGGACCACGTCTTAGCCTAGTTGCACAACACAAGATGTACTTCTCTAAGGGGTGACTCTGAGAGTGAGCCATCCAGGCCCTGGAAGCTGATGGAGGTTTTGTAGGATCCCAGGAAATGGCTTAAAGGCAGGTGTGACCTGGGTGGGCAGGGGTGAGTAGAGTCACCCACAGCCAACATTGTAGCATGAGGCTTCTGGGCAATTCACTCTGAGTGCCAGCATTTCCCTGGCAAGGACAGACCCCCGGCAGCTTCCCCTAGGAGTGGTCACTCAGATGACATCTGTAGCCAACACTGGTGATCCCGCAGCCATCCCCGTCCCTGGCTCCCTCTGACTCTCCTTGCAGGCTGGGCCTCTGCCCCAAGTCGGGTGCTTTGGGGGAAAGCGGTGAGCTGCCATCGGTCCCTCTGAGAGCAGTGCTATAATTTGGCCTGGAGAGAGTGGCCATCCAGATGCAAAGCAATTTTGACTTTGATGTGAGCAGAATTACAAAGAGTCGTAAAAGGGGCCTATGATTTGGGCTGAAACCCTGCCAATGAAGTCTGGTCCCAGCCCTGGATTTATTTCTAAAAAGAAATTCTTGAGAAGTCAAAATCCTTAATACGGTTGGCGGCAGACTGCAGGGTGGACCCCTGCTTGGCGTCTCAGCCTCATCCTCCGCCCCACCATGTCCCAGCGCCCACGTGAGCCCTCCTCTGCTCCTCAGACTGACCAGGCTCTCCCAGCCTTTGCCACACGGGGCCTGTTCTACCTGGAAGTCCCCCTCCCAGCATCCACCTTTTGCCTGACCAGCTCATGCTCTTGTCTCTAGTTCCATTTAAACGTCACTTCTCTGGGGAAGCGCACCTGACATCACCCTCCAGAAGAGTCTGGAAGTCCTAATGTCCCTGTTCGTGGCGCCCATGGCCCTCCTTCTTTGCATGTACCCCCTGTTCGTTTCTATCCCTATTTGGGTGATTACTTCACTCCCTTCTCCACAAAGACAGGGGCCATGACTCTCCTGCTCAGCCCTGCATTGGGAGCTGGCACGGGACAGGCACGAGGCCCATATTCAGAGCACATTTGTTGAATCCACGAATGAGTGAAAAGGAGCTGCTTTTTCAACAGGACGTATTGTGTTACAGAAAGAGTGTGGTTACCCAGAGTCCCTAGGTGGAGAGCTAGGCGGGAGACCTCCTTACCAGAGGAAGATCTAGACTTTGGGAACCCTAAAGCTTATATCATCTGGGGGGTCCCTTTGAAGAAAAATAATATAATTGTGCTATAAACTTGACAATAGCATGACAGGGGAGCACATGGGCCAGGCCACTCTGGGGACTTGTGGGTGAGGGACACTACAGCTGAAGCCCTGTTAGCCTCCTGGTCAATCCGTACCTCTCTGGCTCCAAGTGAGGACGACCCAAGGTGACTTCCAGAACACTCCCGTTGATGCAGATCTCTGGGGTGTAAGGAGCAGACGGAGGCCTGCATCCCCAGCAAACCCTCTCCCCTCCCATTCCTGAGCCTCAGCCCTGTCAGTTACTTTGCGTCCTGAGAGGTTAGAAGTGTGGGGGTGAAGGATGAAAACACACTGAGTCCCTTCAGGGGGCTCCAAGCGCCCCTAGAAACTTCATCTACCTATAGTCCCCCCGCCCCTGCCTTCAATCCCTTTACTGGGGGTAGAGATCTGCATAGGGTTTCCTGGCTAGCTCAGTGCTTAGCTGAAAAAGAACCCCCTGCAACCTTCTGGAACTCTCTCTCTGGGCGGCCCTCTCCTCTCCTCTGCTCTGTGCTCTGAATCTTCAGCTCTGTTTTCTCAACACCAGGAGACTGCTGGCTCTGTTTGGGAGCCCTCCCCACGTTGTGGCCTGGACCCACTCCAGACAGCAAACTGGAACACCTCATTTGTGACCTTCTCCAAGGGTCACTGTCCTGAATTGCCTGTTATTGTCCAGTATCTGAAGACCATCGTTTCCTATGTTTTGTCTGGCTTTTTTTTTTTTTCCAAGTTGTATTAGGTAAGGGGATAAATTCAGTTCCTGTGGCTCTGTTTTGGCCAATAATGAAAATCCACTCCATCCATTTTCAGGAAATTGTCTGCCAAATACAAGTGTAAAGACCAGAGTTTGTAGACCCGTCATTCTGTGCAGTAAAAGTGGCGTCCCTCAAAACAGCTAGTTTAACCTGGGAGTGCTTTTCCCCGAGAGGCCCATTGTATCTCAGCGTGCAGCAGGCGTGCTTAATGGGTGCCCCCTCCCCATTTCACCGCACAGAACGGTACAAAGACATCTGCTTAGGGGGTGAGACGTAATATAATTCATAATTTTACTGCTTCATTAGGACATTCATAACTGCAACTGGCTTTTCCTTTCTTTTTTTTTCCAATGAGTGCGCAGCAGCAAAGAATGACTGGTGTGTCCACTTGGGGCACAGGCTCGGGTCAGGCTAGAGGGCAACCACTTCCTACCCACCTTTGCCTTTGCACGGGGGAGGAGGGGTGGTGCGAATAACAGAATAACCTGCCACCCTGCTGTTATGAAAATACCTTGGGCCTCTCTGATCCTCGGAGGTAAGACTCTCAAGGACGGCCCCAGGGTCTGTGGAACATTCTGTGAGCACGGCTAGTTGGGCTTTACCCCAAGGAACCTCCAAACTACTGGTTTGTCAGAGCTGAGAGAGGAACAGCCTCGCCATGGATGGGTTACGGCTTTCTTGGTCTGTTTCTTGTTTTCCAAAATGAGTTTTCCCCATTGTGTGAGCTTGGTGGCATTTCTCCTGTCCCTGCCCTTGGTTTCCACCTCTGGAGCCAGGACTCGGGGTCCCAAGGCAGCTGCTTGCACCATCCCTGAGGAGGAAGACCCCAGCAACTGCTCACAACTTGGGTTCATTCCAACCGAGTGTATCTGTGGACATAATAACAATAGCCAACGTTTGTAGGTTCCTTGTTCTGTGCTAAGAAGTGGTCAACATTATCCCTCGCGGTCTATTTACTCTTGACGGCCAGAGGCTGAGCCTGCAGGTCTCCACTGAGGCAGGGCCTGCCCTGGGAAAAACAATCCAGAAATTACCCCTTCCTTTCATGCTGTGCCTGAGACATGTGTGAGTGTGTGTGTTTTCATTTATTGGGTTTTTCTTTTTTTAATTACAAAGTAATTCATTCTAGGAAGTAACAAATGTATTTATTTTCTTGTCTGCGTTTTAATTTCCTCTCTGAATTTGCTCAATGGCAACGAAAATAATGAAGTCGAAATTTTGTACAGTGTGTTCTCAGAGCTGGTAGCTATTTTCCCACTCTTTCTGAGGAAAGAGTGATCACATGCTACCTTTCACACCTATCAGACTTCTGTCGGAATAGGCTTGTGTGTGTATACTGAATGAAAGAATAAAGCCAGACTCGTTAAGATAATGTCCCAGGGAAAAAAAATTACAATGTCCCAGGAGTTACTGACTAAAAGTGCCTGAGAAGAGGTGTCTTCATGGCTGAAGAAAGAGGGCGGCGGGGGGGGGGGGGGAGGGGAAGAGGTGTCACCCCTGTACATCCATTTCAAGGATGGTCACATGAAGGTTTCCAGATGTGAAAGGATGTGGGTGTCCAGGAATGGTGCTTCTTATACACCTCTCTTCTCAGTGGTAGACTGCCCTGCCTGCATTTTTTCAGTCTTTAGTCACATGGTTGTCCCCTGAAGCCATCAGAGGGAAAAGTCCTACCCCAGCCCTACCTTCCAGCCTAGCCAGGTGTGTACGGTGGCTGAGGGGGGCTGCTTGAATCAGATAGACCTGGATTCAAATCCTGCCTCTGCACTTCCCAGCTGGGTGCCCTTGAGAAATTACTTCCCCTCTCTGAGCCTCAGTTCCTCACCTACAAAAGGCATAATAATAGTTGTTGAGAGAATGACTTAGGACAATTTAGATCAAGGGCATAGCATAGTGCTTGCACACTAAACCAGGGGCTGGGTTATTGTTGTTGCTTGTAGTGATATCAAGCTTCTGGTAATTCTCTGGAACAGGGGTTGGCAAACTACTACACATCCAGCCCTTGGCCCGTGTTTGCATGATTGGGGAGCTAAGAATGGTTTTTACACGTTCAAAGAGTTGTAAAAAGGAGGAGGAGGCCGAGGAGGCGGAGGTAGAAGAAAGACTGTATTTACTATATCACCCTTTATAGAAGGAGTTAGCCAACCCCTGCTCTAGAAGCCCAAAATAAGGAGCTTATTTTCAGATAATTGACACCAACCCCTGCCACCGCTGTCCTCTCAAATGATTCCATCTGAGAATGAAGAATTAAATCAGACCTGGGCACCTCCCCTGTGGAGCTTTAGGAGACCTAAATTCCCCAGGTCTGGGTGACCCCTTCCTCTGGCCAGTTTCTTCACCTTACACTCTCTGGGCACCTTCTCCTGTCCCTGCAAATAGGCATTCCGCATCCAGAGGACAGGGACCATCTGTTAGATTCTGTGTCTGTGCGACCCCTTGCCTATTATCCTAATCATAGTAGGTGCTCAATAAACATTTGTAGGGTGGTCAAATTGATGATCTCGCAGACACTAACAGTCTGTCCACTTGCCTGATGCTCCTGTGATCCCACTTGCCTGATACATTCAAAACCTCTGTATGTAGCAGACAGACAATAGCTGGGTACCCATGTCGATTCCTGGGGTCTCGAGGCAGCATGTCCATAATAGACATTCATTGGTCCCTGGTAAACGCAGTGCCCAGCCCCCACTAAACAGCTGATGGCCTGAACTGGTTTTTCCTGGCAGTGTCCCCACTAGCTTGGCTTTTCTCTGAGCACACTCCTTGGTCACCAAAGCCAGATCTGGGAGGCAGCCCTTGCTAGAAGTGGACACATGGGCCGGCTGCAGTGGCTTGAGGGGAGACAGCCAAGGAGAGCTGGGTGCCAGGAGGCAGCAAGCGTTCATGTACCTACCTGGCTACCGCTACAGATGGATAGACAGGGGAACGAGGGCTTCCGACAGGGTGGGCAACCAGCGGTGAATGTTCTATGAATACAGCACTACCATCCTTGACAAACTAATAGAGCCCATTTCCAGACGTGGTAGGCAGGCTGTAGCTTCTGGCGTGGAGTTATAAGCACCCCACATGTTCTTTAATTTAATCCACACAACTGCCCCCCCCCCCCCCCCCCGCCAAATACTTACCACCAGTTTACAGACGAGGAAACCGAGGCTCAGAGAATGCTTTGGCCCACAGTCATACGGCTGGTTAGAGGCAGAGGCAGGATTTGTCTCCCGGTCTGACAGCAAAGCTGAGAACCCACCTGTGTAGGAGACACCCTGCCAAGTGCTGCAGAGACAGGAAGGGGATAGATGTCAGGCCCTAGCCAGAAACAGCTTACCCTGGGTCACGAAGACAAGATGTACAGAGATCTGAAGGTTGGGGACTGGGGGAAGTGTCCTCTCCCTTGGGATCCCAGAAGACTTTGTGGAGCCCGTGGACCGGACCATCTGCAGGGCTATGGGCCAAGCAGCCCTACTAGGGGAATGTTTGAGGGCAGAGGCAGGCAGGAATGCCCAGAGCAGGAAACCAGACGGTATCCTGAACCCACCCTGATCCTAGACTGATCAGACCTGGGCAGGAGCCAGCAATGAACTCATTTCCCCAGGCCGGCTCAGAGCTGTGTGGAAAGGGCCTGGCCCAGTGCTTGGGCTCAGGCTCAGCCCCCTTTTCTGGTTTTGTAATAGCTCACCCCTCTGCCGCTCTAGCCCTCCCTAAAGTCGTCCCTAAAGTCTTACCCCTCCCAGCTGCCTTGTTAGGTGTGAAGGGACCCTCCTTCTGCTTCAGCCAGGACCCTGATCTCCTACTGAAAGACACAGCCCCCGCCAGGCATGACAGCCCAGAACCAGGGCTCAGGGCTTGTGGCACTGGTGATCCCTTCCTGGGCCTGGGGACTAAAAAGTCAAATAAAAAGCAACCCCACAAACATCCTCTGCAGAGCAAGAGGAAATTGTTTTCCTCTGAAGTCCTTAGCAAGCATTTACCCAGTGGCGATTATGGTATTATTGCTGCTCTTATCACCGGCTTTCTTTGAAGTCCCTGAGGCTTTCTCAAATGGTTTTCTTCCCCTTTCTCCACTCATTCCCTTCCTCCTTCCTCTGTAGCAGGGCATCTTCAGACCTACCAGCCCTCCTGGCTTCCCCATTGCCTATTGCCCCACGCCTCAAAGCATACCTGCCCTTGTCTCATTGCATCAGAGCCAAAGGCATCCCCAGATGGTGAGTTAATCTGCTAAACAGGCCCATGCTGACAGGTGACCGGGACAGGTGGGTTCCTGTTTGGCATCTCACGCACATAGCAGGGGGGAAGACACAAGGCCTTCCTTTAGTATTTCACTGAGCAATCATTTAGTGCAAGGTCCTGCCGGGGACTTTGTCGGTGTCCCCCAAAGCTGAGAATGGTGCTTAAGGAAAAGATTTAAAAAGACATTCCCCGGAGGAGGAGTCAAGATGGCGGAGAAGTAGCAGGCTGAGACTACTTCGGGTAGCGGGAGATCAGCTAAATAGCTTATCTAAAGATTGCAAACACCTACAAATCCAACGGGAGATTGAAGAGAAGAAGAACAGCAATTCCAGAAACAGAAAATCAACCACTTTCTGCAAGGTAGGACTGGCGGAGAAGTGAATCCAAAGCGATGGGAAGATAGACCGCGGCGGGAGGGGCCAGCTCCCGGCGAGCGGCGGAGCAACGGAGCAAAATCAGGACTTTTAAAAGTCTGTTCCGCTGAGGGACATCGCTCCAGAGGCTTAACTGGAAGCCCAGGCGGGGTCAGCGTGGCCTCAGGTCCCGCAGGGTCGCAGAAGGATCGGGGGTGTCTGAGTGTCGCAGAGCTTACCGGTGTTAGAACGGGGAAGCCGGCTGCGGAGACAGAGCCGAGGAGTGACTCTCAGCTCGGGGTTGCCTTGAACCGGTCGCAGGCTCGGTCAGCTCGGAGCGTGGCCGGAGGCCAGGCTGACGGGAGTCATTGGGCGCTGTTCTCTGAGGGCACACTGAGGAGTGGGGCCCCGGGCTCTTGGCTCCTCCGGGCCGGAGACCGGGAGGCCGCCATCTTCATTCCCGTCCTCCGGACTCTACGGAAAGTGCTCAGGGAACAAAAGCTCCCGAAAGCGAACCCGAGCGGATTACTCAGCGCGGCCCCGGGTAAGGGCGGTGCAACTCCGCCTGGGGCAAAGACGCTTGAGAATCACTACAACGGGCCCCTCCCCCAGAAGATCAACGGGAAACCCAGCCAGGACCAAGTTCACCTACCAAGGAGAGCGGCGGAATTCCAGAGGAGAAGAAAGCAAAGCACGGAACTCAGGGCTTTCTCCCCATGATTTTTTAGCCTTGCAGTTAATTTAATTTTTTTTTCTTTTTCAATTTTTTTTTTCTTTTTCTCTTCTTCTGCTGAATTTTTTTTAACTTTTACCTTTTTCTTTTTTTAACGTTTTTTAAATAGTTTATCTAATATATATATTTTTTTCCTCTTTTTATATTTTTTCTTTATCGGCTTTCTTTTTTTAATAGTTTCTTTTTTTTTTCTTTCTTTCTGAACCCCTTTTTATCCCCTTTCTCCCCCCTCACAATTCGGGATCTCTTCTGATTTGGCTAAAGCATATTTTCCTGGGGTTGTTGCCACCGGAAGTTTTAGTATTTTACTTGCTCCTACATGAACTCTTATCTGGACAAAATGACAAGGCGGAAAAATTCACAACAAAAAAAAGAACAAGAGGCAGTACCAAAGGCTAGGGACCTAATCAATACAGACATTGGTAATATGTCAGATATAGAGTTCAGAATGATGATTCTCAAGGTTCTAGCCAGGCTTGAAAAAGGCATGGAAGATATTAAAGCAACCCTCTCAGGAGATATAAAAGCCCTTTCTGGAGAAATAAAAGAACTAAAATCTAACCAAGTTGAAATCAAAAAAGCTATTAATGAGGTGCAATCAAAAATGGAGGCTCTCACTGCTAGGATAAATGAGGCAGAAGAAAGAATTAGCGATATAGAAGACCAAATGACAGAGAATAAAGAAGCTGAGCAAAAGAGGGACAAACAGCTACTGGACCACGAGGGGAGAATTCGAGAGATAAGTGACACCATAAGACGAAACAACATTAGAATAATTGGGATTCCAGAAGAAGAGGAAACAGAGAGGGGAGCAGAAGGTATATTGGAGAGAATTATTGGAGAGAATTTCCCCAATATGGCAAAGGGAACAAGCATCAAAATCCAGGAGGTTCAGAGAACCCCCCTCAAAATCAATAAGAATAGGTCCACACCCCGTCACCTAATAGTAAAATTGACAAGTCTTAGTGACAAAGAAAAGATTCTGAAAGTAGCCCGGGAAAAGAAGTCTGTAACGTACAATGGTAAAAATATTAGATTGGCAGCAGACTTATCCACAGAGACCTGGCAGGCCAGAAAGAGCTGGCATGATATATTCAGAGTACTAAAGGAGAAAAACATGCAGCCAGGAATACTATATCCAGCTAGGCTATCATTGAAAATAGAAGGAGAGATTAAAAGCTTCCAGGACAAACAAAAACTGAAAGAATTTGCAAATACCAAACCAGCTCTACAGGAAATATTGAAAGGGGTCCTCTAAGCAAAGAGAGACCCTCAAAGTAGTAGATCAGAAAGAAACAGAGACAATATACAATAACAGTCACCTTACAGGCAATACAATGGCACTAAATTCATATCTCTCAATACTTACCCTGAATGTTAATGGGCTAAATGCCCCAATCAAAAGACACAGAGTATCAGAATGGATAAAAAAACAAAAACCATCTATATGTTGCCTACAAGAAACTCATCTTAAACCCGAAGACATCTCCAGGTTTAAAGTGAGGGGGTGGAAAAGAATTTACCATGCTAATGGACATCAGAAGAAAGCAGGAGTGGCAATCCTTATATCAGATCAATTAGATTTTAAGCCAAAGACTATAATAAGAGATGAGGAAGGACACTATATCATACTCAAAGGAACTGTCCAACAAGAAGATCTAACAATTTTAAATATCTATGCCCCTAACGTGGGAGCAGCCAACTATATAAACCAATTAATAACAAAATCAAAGAAACACATCGACAAGAATACAATAATAGTAGGGGATTTTAACACTCCCCTCACTGAAATGGACAGATCATCCAAGCAAAAGATCAACAAGGAAATAAAGGCCTTAAATGACACACTGGACCAGATGGACATCACAGATATATTCAGAACATTTCATCCCAAAGCAACAGAATACACATTCTTCTCTAGTGCACATGGAACATTCTCCAGAATAGATCACATTCTTGGTCCTAAATCAAGTCTCAACCGGTATCAAAAGATTGGGATCATTCCCTGCATATTTTCAGACCACAATGCTCTAAAGCTAGAACTCAATCACAAGAGGAAATTTGGAAAGAACCCAAATACATGGAGACTAAACAGCATCCTTCTAAAGAATGAATGGGTCAACCAGGAAATTAAAGAAGAATTGAAAAAATTTATGGAAACAAATGATAATGAAAACACAACGGTTTAGAATTTGTGGGACACAACAAAGGCAGTCCTGAGAGGAAAATATATAGCGGTACAAGCCTTTCTCAAGAAACAAGAAAGGTCTCAGGTACACAACCTAACCCTACACCTAAAGGAGCTGGAGAAAGAACAAGAAAGAAAGCCTAAACCCAGCAGGAGAAGAGAAATCATAAAGATCAGAGCAGAAATCAATGAAATAGAAACCAAAAAAACAATAGAACAAATCAACGAAACTAGGAGCTGGTTCTTTGAAAGAATTAATAAGATTGATAAACCCCTGGCCACACTTATCAAAAAGAAAAGAGAAAGGACCCAAATAAATAAAATCATGAATGAAAGAAGAGAGATCACAACAAACACCAAAGAAATACAGACAATTATAAGAACATACTATGAGCAACTCTACGCCAACAAATTTGACAATCTGGAAGAAATGGATGCATTCCTAGAGACATATAAACTACCACAACTGAACCAGGAAGAAATAGAAAGCCTGAACAGACCCATAACCAGTAAGGAGATTGAAACAGTCATCAAAAATCTCCAAACAAACAAAAGCCCAGGGCCAGACGGCTTCCCGGGGGAATTCTACCAAACATTTAAAGAAGAACTAATTCCTATTCTCCTGAAACTGTTCCAAAAAAATAGAAATAGAAGGAAAACTTCCAAACTCATTTTATGAGGCCAGCATCACCTTGATCCCAAACCAGACAAGGATCCCAACAAAAAAGAGAACTACAGACCAATATCCTTGATGAACACAGATGCAAAAATTCTCGCCAAAATACTAGCCAATAGGATTCAACAGTACATTAAAAGGATTATTCACCACGACCAAGTGGGATTTATTCCAGGGCTGCAAGGCTGGTTCAACATCCGCAAATCAATCAATGTGATACAACACATTAATAAAAGAAAGAACAAGAACCATATGATACTCTCCATAGATGCTGAAAAAGCATTTGACAAAGTACAGCATCCCTTCCTGATCAAAACTCTTCAAAGTGTAGGGATAGACGGCACATACCTCAATATTATCAAAGCCATCTATGAAAAACCCACCGCAAATATCATTCTCAATGGAGAAAAACTGAAAGCTTTTCCGCTAAGGTCAGGAACACGGCAGGGATGTCCATTATCACCACTGCTATTCAACATAGTACTAGAAGTCCTAGCCTCAGCAATCAGACAACAAAAGGAAATTAAAGGCATCCAAATCGGCAAAGAAGAAGTCAAACTATCACTCTTCGCAGATGATATGATACTCTATGTGGAAAACCCAAAAGACTCCACTCCAAAACTGCTAGAACTTGTACAGGAATTCAGTAAAGTGTCAGGATATAAAATCAATGCACAGAAATCAGTTGCATTTCTCTACACCAACAACAAGACAGAAGAAAGAGAAATTAAGGAGTCCATCCCATTTACAATTGCACCCAAAACTATAAGATACCTAGGAATAAACCTAACCAAAGAGACTAAGAATCTATACTCAGAAAACTATAAAATACTCATGAAAGAAATTGAGGAAGACACAAAGAAATGGAAAAATGTTCCATGCTCCTGGATTGGAAGAATAAATATTGTGAAAATGTCTATGCTACCTAAAGCAATCTACACATTTAATGCAATTCCTATCAAAGTACCATCCATTTTTTTCAAAGAAATGGAACAAATAATCCTAAAATTTATATGGAACCAGAAAAGACCTCGAATAGCCAAAGGAATATTGAAAAAGAAAGCCAAAGTTGGTGGCATCACAATTCCGGACTTCAAGCTCTATTACAAAGCTGTCATCATCAAGACAGCATGGTACTGGCACAAAAACAGACACATAGATCAATGGAACAGAATAGAGAGCCCAGAAATGGACCCTCAACTCTATGGTCAACTCATCTTCGACAAAGCAGGAAAGAATGTCCAATGGAACAAAGACAGCCTCTTCAATAAATGGTGTTGGGAAAATTGGACAGCCACATGCAGAAAAATGAAATTGGATCATTTCCTTACACCACACACGAAAATAGACTCAAAATGGATGAAGGATCTCAATGTGAGAAAGGAATCCATCAAAATCCTTGAGGAGAACACAGGCAGCAACCTCTTCGACGTCAGCCGCAGCAACATCTTCCTAGGAACATCACCAAAGGCAAGGGAAGCAAGGGCAAAAATGAACTTTTGGGATTTCATCAAGATCAAAAGCTTTTGCACAGCAAAGGAAACAGTGAACAAAACCAAAAGACAACTGACAGAATGGGAGAAGATATTTGCAAATGACATATCAGATAAAGGGCTAGTGTCCAAAATCTATAAAGAACTTAGCAAACTCAACACCCAAAGAACAAATAATCCAATCAAGAAATGGGCAGAGGACATGAACAGACATTTCTGCAAAGAAGACATCCAGATGGCCAACAGACACATGAAAAAGTGCTCCATATCACTCGGCATCAGGGAAATACAAATCAAAACCACCATGAGATATCACCTCACACCAGTCAGAATGGCTAAAATGAACAAGTCAGGAAATGACAGATGCTGGCGAGGATGCGGAGAAAGGGGAACCCTCCTACACTGTTGGTGGGAATGCAAGCTGGTGCAACCACTCTGGAAAACAGCATGGAGGTTCCTCAAAATGTTGAAAATAGAACTACCCTATGACCCTGCAATTGCACTGCTGGGTATTTACCCTAAAGATACAAACATAGTGATCCGAAGGGGCACATGCACCCGAATGTTTATAGCAGCAATGTCTACAATAGCCAAACTATGGAAAGAACCTAGATGTCCATCTACAGACGAATGGATAAAGAAGATGTGGTATATATACACAATGGAATACTATGCAGCCATCAAAAGAAATGAAATCTTGCCATTTGTGACGACGTGGATGGAACTAGAGGGTATCATGCTTAGCGAAATAAGTCAATCGGAGAAAGACAACTATCATATGATCTCCCTGATATGAGGGAGAGGAGATGCAACATGGGGGGTTGAGGGGGTAGGAGAAGAGTAATTGAAACAAGATGGGATTGGGAGGGAGACAAACCATAAGTGACTCTTAATCTCACAAAACAAACTGAGGGTTGATGGGGGGAGGGGGTTGGGAGAGGGGGTGGGGTTATGGATATTGGGGAGGGTATGTGCTATGGTGAGTGTTGTGAAGTGTGTAAACCTGGCGATTCGCAGACCTGTACCCCTGGGGATAAAAATATATGTTTATAAAGCTGTAAAAAAAAAAAAAAAAAAGAAAGAAAGGATGAATACCCAATTTTGTAGCAACATGGACGGGACTGGAAGAGATTATGCTGAGTGAAATAAGTCAAGCAGAGAGAGTCAATTATCATATGGTTTCACTTATTTGTGGAGCATAACAAATAGCATGGAGGACAAGGGGAGATGGAGAGGAGAAGGGAGTTGAGGGAAATTGGAAGTGGAGGTGAACCATGAGAGACTATGGACTCTGAAAAACGATCTGAGAATTTTGAAGGGGTGGGGGGTGGGAGGTTGGGGGCACCAGGTGGTGGGTATTGTAGAGGGCACGGATTGCATGGAGCACTGGGTGTGGTGCAAAAATAATGAATACTGTTATGCTGAAAAAATAAAAAAATAAAAAAATAAAAAAAAAAGACATTCCCCGGCCCTAGTTCTTGTGTCTGTCTGCCTTTGCAATTTTTCCATGTTTTTGTATTTCAGCCATTAGTCCTAACTCCTGGCATTGGGGACAGAAAAAGGTGGCAATGGCAAGAACAAAGAAAGCTCACAGAAACCCAAACTTTATATGAAAAAAGAGATGAGGTGTTGAGCTGTGGCCTTGGGACCCTTTCCCTTCCTGCATCAACCCCAGTGGGGAGAAAGAGGGCTAAGGACGTGGTTGGCCCCTGGTTAGAATGGGTGGGGTATTATAGAAAACCCCACCAGAGGCCTGGCCACGGAGATTCAGATGAGAGTCTGGCTGGTGTTTTCCACATTAAGCAATGAAAATTGATGAGCCTCCTCTCTTCTCAATCCCTGGAAAGCCACATGCTCCAGATGAGTTTGGGAGCTGCGGAGAGGAAAACCTGGGGATTCACACCAGCATAAGGAGAGATCCTTCTTACCCATCGGTATGACTCAGCCCTGTGCCATGATAAACTTTCCTTGTTGTTTCTGTGCAGGCTGCAGCAGGGCTTGCTTTCCTGCCCTGGAAAGGGACCTGGGAGCTCTCTCCGCTTCCTGCAGGCTCCGCTCTCTCCCCTGCTTCCAAAATTCTTGGGAGGGGGCCCAGAGCAGAAGCCAAATTGACGCAGATGATGCCCTGTGATGTGGCTGGAGCCCAGAAACACGGCGTGGGCACAAGGCTTCTCAGGGTCTTAGCTGTCAGGGCGCCTGCTGCTGTGTCCTGGAGGGGGCCGTGGGGTGGATGTGCCTTCCCAAGCAGGAAGGGCCACTGAGGAGAGCACATTGCTGAACTGCGGAATAGACAGGTTTCTGTTCCCCTGCTATTTCCTTTCTTCAAAAAGCTTGGACAAGTTTTCTTTATTTTTTTCTAATTATGTAAATAATATATACTCTATCATTTTTTAAATCAGACAACACAAAACAAGGAAAATTACAAGGAAAGTAAAAATTGCGTGAGGCCCCACACACTGAGCTGTCACCACCAAATGGCGACTATCATTTTATTCATTATATGCGTCTGTACGTGAACACATAGCTAACATAAATGGGGCATCCCTCATGCTGTTTAATCACTTTGCCAGGCTGTTTCTGTTGAGGTTTGGTTCAGTTTGGTCTGATCTCATCTGTTTTAGTCTGGTCTGGTCTGCAGTTGACTGGTTTGGTTGGGTTTAGTCTGGTTTGGTCTGGTATGGACTGGACAGGTTTAGTCTGATATGGTTTAGTATGATTTGATTGGGCTTATTCGGTCTGGTCTGGTCTGGTCTGGCCTGATTGGTTTGGTTTTAGTCTAGTCTGATCCGACCCGTTCTGATCTGGTCTGGTCTGGTTTGATTTGGTCTTCTCTGGTTGAGTCTGGTGTGATCTGGTCCGATGGAGTTTGGTTTGGTTGGGCTCACCTCCCCATTCTCCCTCCTTGCTGTGCCCTCTCTGTTACCTTGTTTCACGTTCATTCAAACATGAGGGCATTTGGAGCATGGCTCATTTCATAAAAACTGTATCTTTGCTGTATACATATGTATCTCTGCACCTTGCCTTTTTCATGATATACCCTGGCAACCCCTCTGAGTCTGTTAGTACAAAGCCAAGCCATTCTCCTTAATGATAGCCCAACATTCCATGGTATGGATATATCCTATTAACCCAGCCCTCTGTCCTCCAAGAAACTGTGGCCCAATTTTTGGTATTAGGCCACTACACACGTGTCTCAGCCAATGACGGTGTGTCATGCACTCCTCCAAGGACGGCATTCACATAAATGTGCTACCCTGTGGCCCAGGCGGCAAATTAATATCATCCCACAGCTAGTCTGACATTCCGATACTTTTACTCCTATGAGATGCACACCCAGCTGTGAGATTGCTGGGAAGATAGGTGTGTTGTTACTTAGAATCGGTGTTGCCCGAGCAATCTACATTTCCCTTGGCAGGGGATGAGCAAAAACTCCCACCATCTCTCAATTCTAGTCCTCAGTGATATCTCACTGTTACTTTATGTTGCATTTTCTAGACTGGTATTGAGACTATGTTTTCATATGTCTATCAACTTGGACTTGTTCTTCTATTGTCTATTTGGAGTTGTTTTCTGTTTCTTTGTTGAACTAATAAGAATTTTCTATTAGAGATTTTAATCCTTTGTCTGTCATCAGTGATGCAACCCCCTTCAACCTGAACATTTGCTTTCTGATCTTGTTTATGATATCATACATTAATTTCAAATTTAGTGTAGTATTTCATATCTTTTGAGGTATAGTTTTCAGACTTACTATCTTACTTTAAAAGGAATTGTTATTCCCTAGATGATATACATGCTTTCCTAGATTTCAAGTTTTTGCTTTATTTTTTATATTTAGAACTTCAATTGATCTTGAATTTCTTTTTAAGTACAGCATAAGGTAAGGATTCGACTTGATTTTCTTTCACATGGATGGCCAGTGATGCCATCATCTTTTGTTAAAGAAACATTCATTTTCAACTGAAATAAAATATTGCCTTCATTGTGTATTACAGTCACTAAACTGTGACCCTCCACGTACTTTTTTGTTGGTGTTGTTCCCGTGTTCTGGCCACTTATTCCTATACAAGTACTATGTTGGCTTTGATTGCAGAGTTTTTGTGTTATTTTTAATATCTTGTAAGGCCCTCTAGTCTTGTTTTCCAGAAGACAAAGGAGCCATCAAGATTCTGATTAGAATTGTATTACATGCTTATTATATTAAGTTTTCCATCCAAGAATATAGGATGTTGTTCCATTTATTCAGCTCTTATTTAGGACTTTTAATAAGTTTCTTTTTTCATATAATTCTTGTTACCTGTCTTTTTAAATTGTTTCCTAAGTTTATTATAGCTTGGTTGCTGTTATGAATGAGTTACTTTCCATTTCTGTGTATGGCTAGTCTATTCGTATAGGAAAAAAGCTATACCTCAAAAGAAAATAATTATCTCAGTACCAAGTGCCAAATTTCCTTATTAATTCTGTCTTCTTTTTCCTTAACCGTAGAGTACTCGGGTTTTCTAGATGTAATTATAGCATCATCAAAATGGGCAATTTTATCTTTTTCCCAAAATTATATACAAATTATTTCACTTTCTTGTCTTTTTTAAAATATGGTTAATGTAGTGTTCTATTAGTTTCAGCTATTGATTTGGTAGTTTTCTACATTACACAGTGCTCCCCACAATGCCCCTTTCTTATCTTCCTGCACCCATTAGAACCCCCAAAACACTGTTGAATGATAGTAGGGATAATGCACACTTCTGCCTCATTCCTGATTTAAGTGGAAATGTTCTTAAGGTATCAACATTTGTAATGTTTGCTGTTGGATTGGGATAAATAGCAGTTATCATATTTAGCTATTTCCTTCTCTTCTTCTTAGGACTTTTTATTAGGGAAGGCCTCTGAATTTTACTGAATGCTTTGTCAACCTCTACCGATCTGATCGTGTTAATGATGAATATAGAAGTAGAAACATATATTAAATATTTGCCTTGTATTACAGGAGTAATACACTTTGACTCAAAGAGTTTACCCCAAATATGTAAGAATATGTCAGTTCTCTATTCACAGGTTAGATTATTTAATTTTTTATTTCATACTACATTTTTCAGATTTTGTATATGAATTTATGGTATTGACCCATTCAAGTTTTTTTCTCTCATTGTGCTTATTTTTGCTTCACCATTTCTTCTAGCTTTTCAGAAAAAAAAAAAAAGCTACACCTGCATTCGCCTATAATTACTCTGATTGCTTCCGCATCCGTGCTTATACCTCAAGGTCGGTCTTCTGAATTTGGCTTTCCTTTCTTTGCTTCTTGGTCACTTTTTTTTTTTTAACTTTCATTGGGCTTTTCAAAAGCTTTCTTTTCTTTTTTTTTTTTTAAGGTTTTATTTATTTATTTGACAGAGACACAGCGAGAGAGGGAACACAAGCAGGGAGGGTGGGAGAGGGAGAAGCAGGCTCCCCGCTGGGCTGAGAGCCCAATGCAGGGCTCCATCCCAGGACCCTGGGATCATGACCTGAGCCAAAGGCAGACACCTAACTACTGAGCCACCCAGGTACCCCTCACTGGGTTTTTCAAAACAAGAATGATGTTTAACACCGAGATCTGGCTACTTTAAATCTTATGCGCTCATTTTTAATAAGTGAAGCAACGTGGCCACTCTGCCATCTTGACCGAAGATGAACGACACGATTCCTTAGGAGTCCTGACTCTTTGATCGGAAGTGATGCCACCAGCGTGAGTGAAGAGGCCCCATGAGACTGTGAGCTCCTTCCAGATGAGGACTCTGGTGCCCAGTTCTGGACAGAGGGCCGGGCAGTGCCGGCACCCCAGGAACACTGGGAGGAAGGATGCAAGAGGAGGGGAGCCAGTCCCCTAGACTAGTCCTGAAGAAATGGGAAGAAGAAAGACATTTCAATAACTCTCTCTCTCTGTCTCTCTCTGTCTCTCTCTCCTCATTTCAAAGGGGAATATTTATTCACTTAACACAATCGAGAAAATAGGGGTATATAAGAAGAAAACATTCAAAACCACCCAACACCCCACCACCAGGAGATGACAAGGCGCTCCATACCCAGCACTCCTGAGGAGGGTTCCTGGGAGCCCGGTTCCAAGTAAACACCAGCTCCATGACCTGCTCCTGTGAGATCTCAGGCAAATGACTCCCCCGCTTAAGACCATGTTTTCCTCGTCAGTCACACAGGGAAAATACTGAATGCATAGGCTTGTTACAAGGATTGACTGAAATATTTATAGAGCATTTGATACATCACAGGAACTCCATGGGCATAATGACATTGGGGCACACTTCTTTTCTGTCTTTGTGTCTGTGCAAATACACATCATACAGGCACATACACACAGTTAAAATGCATGCTGAGTCCCAGTACAGTTCTAGAATAAGGAGTGAATGCTCTTATCTCAAGCCAATGGGCGGAAGCAGAGCTCAGCTTGCTTTCTGCCCCCTCCGTCCCACACAAGGCATCACATCCTCTCCCTGATGTTCAGACAGGAGCCTACCTCCCACATCAGGGTGGGAGCTCCTCCTAAACTCACCAGGAGGCTATTAAGTGAATAGGATCAAAGAAAACCTAGAGTATGGTTTTTTTTTCATTAAATGTGACCCATATGTCCTACATCTTATACTTTGGGGCAGTGATATTTGTTAAAATGAAGTAGAGTTCACTCTTTCCAGCATCATAGGGCATACCTACTTTATGTGCCTTCCAAGGATATTGTTTGAAGTTAGACTACCCAGACAGGCTGGACAAAGGGAAGTTGAGACTGTTGTTCTGTCTTGTCTGTTCTCATAACATTCTGTGAGGAACCTCACAGTGTCGCCCCATTCTGATATTTATAAAATTATACTATCTAAAATGTATGCAATTTTTTCATCATTTGGCCATGTTTCTGTCTGTCCCACAAGACTTGAACTTCTTATTCAGCTTTCATGGCCTCGAGTTAGACACAGAGTGGATATTTTCAGTATTCATTGAACCGCTGAATGAATGAGTGAGCGAATAAATGAATGAGTGATCTCCTAACCAAGCTAGAAGGTAAAAGGGAGCTAGCCCTGAACTAAAACCCAGATCTCATAACCCCCAGCCCAGTCTACATATTTCCATCCTTTCACGGAGAAAAATGGGAACTTATATCAAAACCAGTCACTGTCAGTCCTGTTCATCCATTCATTCATTCAAATAGACATTAGAATCTGCTGCGTGGCAGGGGCCGCCTGTAACAGTTGCACACACAGAAGGAATGGGTGCTGGCCCTGACAATGGTATTATCAGAGTCCAAGTGCTCCAAGACATGCTGCCCAGGGGTGGGGGCCCACTAGCTTTCTCACCCTGCTCCAGCACAGCCTGATATGAGAATCAGGATTTGGAAGTGGGGGATAGGAGGGAGAAATATCAATCCAAGGATTTCCTGTGCCCAACCCCTTTTTGAGTGCTGTACCCCACGTCCTCAGGTCCTTCCTACCACCCCCTCAGCTTCCCTAGTTCCTGACTGTTGTACCTAATCCAGGTTGCCTGCCTCAGGGAAGGATCTAAGCCTTCCTGTGCCTGTTCCTCTGGTCACCTCTAACATGCCTCTCTTCCCACGTGCGTCAATTTCTTTGCACATTCGACCTTAGGTTCTGCTTATCCAGTACATATCTTATCTCCTCTACTAGATTATCAGCTCCATGGGCTCAGGATCCATGTCAAATTCATCTTTGTATCCTTAGCAGTGCCTGACATGTGCCGCATAGTGGGTATTACTTGATCCTTATTGAATAAATAAGTGAATTAATGTGTAACATAAGGGGAAGATGTGATCTGGGGAGATAGGGATTAGAGGAAACAGAATCAATTGATCAACATAAGAAATAAACTAGAATGGTGGGGGGGAACAGAGGAGAAAAAGAGGAAGGTAGAGAGCCAATAAACATGGCAGGAATCTGAGGGAATAGAAATAGCCAGGGGACTCTTTAAGAGCAAGAGAGTCTGGTGTTGGAATCTGTGGTCTCTAGGGTGTGATGGAACATTGCTCACTGTAGGCTCAATCTTTAGTGAACTATGCTGCCCTCCTAGACACCTTGTATGGATGGGTCATGATTTCTGTGGGAAACCACAGAAATGGAGCTGTGTCACACAACTGGAGAGAAGTCAGGGAGAATGGTATGGGAAATGGGTGCATCTTCAGAACAAATTCAGCGGAAGCTGGTACTCAGAGCTCAGGGTGATGAGGAAAAACCCAAGCTCCCTTCCCCGTCAGATTCCATGGGAAAAGAAGGGAGAAGAAGGGGCAGAGGTTCCCACCACACGTGGAATGAGGTTGAAGCTATTTATTTAATCTTTAAATTAAATCTTTAAAGGCCAGGATACTTGATACCTGGTATATGAATGAATGAATGAATGAATGAACGAACAAACGAATGATAAATTAATTATGGCTAATATGTTAATGTACTATAGTGGCTTAGTATCTTAGAGTCCTTAAAAAATAAACTCTTAAAGAGCATTGGTGTCTCACACAGTGGCCTCAGGGTCCATGAGAGAGATGCTTTCGGGTCAAGGCAGTTATTTTGGAGCTTGTTAAATTTATTGGCCCTGATTCCAACCCTGATTCAACCCTATCTTAGGTCACTGTCCCAGTGAAGCCATAAGTGTGCAGCCAGAAGTGCCTGATCATTGTCACATGCTGAAAACTGACCTAGTGAGAATGGCAAGGAGCTGGTCATTAAAACGACCTGACTTCAAACCCCAATACATGAGTTTAAGCAAGTCACGTACATCTTGAGTTTCTGTTTTCAAACCTGTCAGGCTGTGGAAATGCCACTGTCTCCACTAGGACAGTGTTGTTGGAAGGTATGAACCAGAAAATTCCCTGGGAAACCCAATCAAGGAAATGTCTCTGAGCTTAGCTACTTGATTCTTCCTTGGGCACAGACTGCATTTTACTTCTAAGCACAGTCCTTGGACTCCTTGGGCAATCTTTATTGGGTTCCACCCCAATCCCAAAGAGAATGGGGAAATGCAGGTTTGGATGTGTGGAGGTTATGGAAATGGACGCACAAGCACCTGGCTTCAAGAAGAGAAGACAGAACAAAGAAGGTCACAGGGTGGGAATCTGAAAAACTCTAAGGACAAAAGATACTGAGCTATTTATAGGGTTATAAAGCTCCGTCACCCCATAAAACTTAATAATCCCTAAAAGTATCTCTGGGGAGGTAGGGAGCAACTGAGCTGTTTGGGCCAAGTCGGTGATGGCTCGAGCCAATTACTCGGTCCTTCCTTAGTGAGTGAGCCCAGGCCACAGAAAAGGGCTTGTGTTCACAGGCCTGGCTTTAAGTCAACAAGAAAAGGGGAAATTGCACTGTGCAGTGTTTACTAAGGAAGGTACAGCTGAGGCGTATTTTAGAAAGACTTTAATTTAAACTGGTATCAGGGTGACGTGGGGAGATGGTGCAGACCTGGATTCTAATCCGGCTCCATCCTAACCAGGGCACCAAAGGGTACAGGTAACACCTCCGAGCCCCAGTCTCCTTATGACCACAGCAGGAATGGTGAGAGCTGCCTCACAGAATTGTTGAGTGGCTTAAATGACATAACACAGATGGCAGCCAGCGTCCATGTTGCCCTGAAAAGATTGGGTTTCAGTAGCAGATCTGACGGCACGATGCTGGACAAATTACCCACCGCAGCATAACTATTAAACTATCATTTCTACCTTCACCACCACTGTGTGTGTGGTTTCTCCATTCTCATGGAGAGACCCAGAAGCAACCACTGATCCTCCACGCAGGAAAGCTCAAAGTTCATAGACCACCTCCCCACTGGCCTCTCTCTGGGGCAGCTTCTCTCCCCGGCTTGTGTCCTGCCATCCTCCACACTCCCAGCTGTTTGCCCATCCACACCTGTTAGTCGGGCTTTCTTCTCTCTGTGTGGATGGTGTTCTATGATGGGTAAGAGCGCTCCGTTGCCTTCAGGCAGACCGGGTTCAAACCTAGATGTAGCCTTGGCCAAGATATTTGACCTTACTGTGCCTCATTTTCCTAATCCGTAAATAGGGGGTAATAAAATACCTCTTAGGGATAGTATGAGGATGAGATGTGTTGTTACATGTGCATTTCTTGGACCAATGTCTGTGGACCTAGTAAGTATCATCAAATATTGGGTAGTTATTATTTGTGGATAATACAGACATATATGTGTGTATCTTATGTATGTGTACATATAAATATACATGTAAATACCATGGAACCTCATACAAATGGATACTACGCATTTTATGAATGACTAAATGAATGAATGAAAGTAGATGGTCTGGGAGAAACTCTGTTTCAGGGAATTGCTGGTGAGGTTTGCTAGAGAGGCCATGACCTTTCCTTTCTAATTAACAGGCTCATGGAGGCGGGGAGAAGGTTGTGGGGCCATAGACACTGAAGCCCTTTCTTGATTTTACAAGGTTCCCTGTCTCGTGCTGGCACAGAGGAGGAATTCAGAGTATTGGAGACCCTCACCCAAGGCATTCAGGCGAGGAATTCCATCTGCCATTCTGTATAAACAAACAACACAGCAGGGCTAGTCCCTTCTCTCCACAGGAAACCACTTGTTCCCGTATTTTGTTTTTGCCCTCTTCTGCCTTCACAGGATGATAAATGTGGCTTCAGAAAGCCAGAGGCACATTTTTCCCCAGCCAACTCAGGAGACCTTCATATCTATGGGAACCCCACAGTTACAGAGAGACTTGGAAAGGTGCCCATGAGTCCCCCATCAACCATCATCCCCCCCCCCCCCCCCCCCCCCCCCCCCCCCCCCGAGCTGGAGGCCTGGGAGCCATAGTTTAATTCCCATCCCCCTCTGCTCAGATGCTGAAAGGGGCCTGGGGAGTCTAAGTGACCCACTAAGAGCAGAAAGCAGGAGCCAGACAGGCTGGGATTGAAATCTCAGTGCTGCCACTTTCTGGCTGTGAGAAATTGGGCGCATCACTTCAATTCTCTGAGCCCACATGCCCACATCTGTGAAATGGGGACAATACCCCTACCCCCCTGGGCCTGATGTGTGGGTGAAGTGACAGTCAGACGTGAAGCACTGGCACCTGCTAGAGAGGGTCAATGTGTGTCGCTGTCTTTGGCCTACGCAGGAATGTACCGTGCCTGGAAAGACCTCTGTCGTGAGTCAGGCCTCCCACTATGCCCACTATCCCAGCTCATTCATTCATCCTGGATTTGTGCACATCCTGTAAACTCTTTGCCTCAGTTTCTTCTCTGCAACATGAGGATAAAAATAATCAGCCACCTTCCTTCCCAAATTTACAAGAAACCCTAAAAAGTTACTTTGTGTATTTTAGAAGTTCTTCAAAAGAGTGAAAACAATTTGGCGTGTTTTTTTTTTTTCTAACATACCAAGACCAGAGTTCCTTTAAATTAAGCAAGATGTGCACTGTGGCCTTTGATTCATCAAAGTGGACCACCTCTCGTAAATGAGACTTTAACTCATTAGAGCCACATTCAGAGAAAAGACTTAATGGCTTTAATTCTCACTATAGCATACATGGCTGATAGCAGATCCTTGACTGAAAGAAAATTTTGATAGAATAGAGCAGGGAGTGAATGCAGGGAAATCTGTAGGCTCAAAATGTGCCCCACAAGGGGCACCTGAGAGCCACAGAAGCATGACTTAGCTCATCTGTCACCTTTGGGCTGGTCCGGACACACAGCTGTTCTAATTCCTGTGTTGTGTTTGTCCTGCTTCAGGACCAGCTGCCTCCATCGTTTATAAATGGAGAGGCAGGAGCTGGTTATTATGAGGTATCTAATTTCAAAAACAAGTGTTCTTGCTACAAATATTCTAGCAACAAGCAGCCTGGTGTCCCTAGTTTACCTAAATCCAGGACAATTGTCCCTGCCAATCTCCAACTATCCATCTCTCCGGGCAGATCTACAAATGATCATGGAGGGTGAAGAACGGTGGGTGGCCACAGCCGCCTCTGTGTGGTGTGTGGCGTGTTCTCGATCCTTGCTCTGAGCCCTCAGAGCTCCCTGGCACATGAGCCCTGTGACGGCAGTTCCTGACTCTTGTCATCGGGTCCAGGTGATGAGCTCAAAGAATGAGCCAGAGAGAGCCAGGAATGTCTTTGTCTGACTTGGCAAGTGGCTTTCCTGCCCTGCAGTGGCCAGGGTGTGGGGGTGAGAAATTATTTTTGTTTCCTCTGGAAATGGCCACCATGGCCAGGACCAGGCACAAATCCTTTAAGCGCCCTAAGGGAGATTCGCCTCCCTCCAGAGGACAGAGGGAGACTTGGCCACGCTTGTTCCGGAAACCAAACTATCTCCCAGGAACCATTCTACCCGTGATCTACAGACTGAAACCAGGAGGACCTAGCTGGATGAGAATGGATTTGCCTTGAATCTCATCACTAGACCTTCCCTCGGATGTTCCAGACATCCCCAAGGCTCTGCCACCACAGCTGTGGTTGATCTACTTTCCCAGGGGTGCTCCATCATTCATTCATTCATTCATTCAGGCATTGACTGCATACCTGGCCCACTATGTGCCAGGTACTCTGTTCACAGACAGGAGAGGGAATTATAGGAGGAGCCCGATTGCATATCTCAGTTTCCCTTCCCTGACGCATGAGGAGGTGGGAAGGGGACAAGGAGGTCATTACTGTCATACTGGCCTCAGGGAAGTGCTTCAACTCCTTTGGGAAACACGCTATCCTCAATTCCCCTCTGCAGAGGTGAAGCACGTTGAACGCTTCTCCAGGGTTTCGATTAAACTCTAAAAGGACAGTGAGGCAGGGAGAGGAGAGATAGAACCATGCATTCCACTGCTATTTGTTCAACAACTGTTCAAAGAGCCAGGATTATGTGCCAGGCACCGTGCCAGCAATGGGAAAACAGGTGTGGAAGCGCTGAGTGCGGACGGTAGGGGGCTGGATACGCCCAGGAGGTGAATTCCCAGGTGGTCCTTGGGTTTCCCGGCACCACCCTCCCGCCCCACCCCTTCCTTCTACTGCCAGCCATTTTATTAAAAAATGAAAGCCTAACCTAATTTCCTCCCCCATGGGAGCTAGGAGGACCTGCACTCTCACAGGCTAAAAGTTCACACCAACAGGCATAATTAACTAGTAGTTGTCATGAAAATGGAATGTGATTAATTATGCAGTTTGAAACTGTTCAAGTCCACTTCCATCAAAATTACTTCTTGAAACTATGGCGTCAGAAAGCCTCTACACATCCTTGACTTGTATTTGAGTCATTTGCACTTACACACTAAATACCATCTATAAAACAATTATCAATTTGTGTGTGTGTGAGAGAGAAATAGATGTCTGAATGTGTGGCCCATTGTTTGAATGTCACGCACAATTGGTGTGTCCATCTCTAAGTGCCACACATCTGGAGTTGTGGACGTGGTTGTGGACGGAGCCACCAGAGGGAAGCGTGCAAGGTGCCCGCATTCTTTGTCTATTGTTACATGAAGAGTCACCCCAAAACATAGCAGCTTAAAACAATAATCACTTAATATTTCTCGTGATTTCTGTGGGTCAGGCTTTTGGGAACAGGTCAGCTTTAGGTCCTAGCTCATGGTCTCCCATGACGTTTCCATTCAGTGTCAGCTGGGACTGTGCCTGAAGGTTTGAGTAGGGCTGGAGGGTCTGTATCCACAGGGGCTCATCCCATGACTGGCATGTTGACAGGGGACATCAGCCAGGAGCCCACTTCTCTCCATGTAGACCTTTCCAAGGGGCATCTTGAGTGTCCTTAAGATATAGCAGCTGGCATCGTCCAGAGTGAGCAATACCAGAGACCAAAGGGCAGTGCCTTTTAGGACCTCTCTTTGGTCTAAACTGTTATTTTTACAATACTGTTGGCCACACAGGCAGCGCTGACTCGGTGTGGGAAGGGCCACCACCAGGATACATCATTACAAATGCTTCAGACTCAGTCCTCTGCTGAGCAACATAAGAAATAGGACATTCCCATCCACCAAATCCCTGCATATATCACCAAAACTATGTGTAAATGGACACACTTTAGAGAATTTTGTAGCAATAAAAGTAGACAATGCCAAAACCCTGTCAAACATCCCTGGGGCTGTTTTTGAACATTCAGAGGTCTCTTGACTTCGCTGCCCACAGATAACCACTGTTAACATTTTGACATATGTCCTTCTAGGTCTTTTCTATGTCCTGTTCTCTGGCTCCCCTCCTAACAACATTTAAAGAGGTGTATATCTGTCCTATTGTAACAAAACTTTTCCTTCCCCTCTGTTCCCTTCAGCTTTTCCCTTCCCTCTCATAGCCCCTTCACAGCCCAACATCTTAAACACTTGGCTCAACTCCTCACCTCCCAACTGCTCCTCAAACCACTTAATCTAGCTTCAGGCTCAACTACTCCACATTGTCCCTGCCAAAGTCAACAGTGACCTTTTGGTTGCTAAATCCGAGGGATACCGTTAAGTCCTTTTCTTATCTGACCTCTTAGCTCCATCTAATGCCACAGCCTCCTTTCCCTGGTTTTTCTCTTGCTTCTCTGACCACCCCCTTATCGGTCTCTATTCTGGGCTCCTGTTCTCTCCCCTTGGGGTTCCACGAACCTCTGTCCTAGACACCCTTCTCACTCTACACACATTGCCAAAGGAGCCTTGTCCATTCCCATGCCTTCATTCACCAACTACAAGCTGGTGCTTTTTAAAATCTATGCCTCTAGCTCAGATGTCTCTCCTGAGCTTCAGGCCCATATAACCGACTGTGCAATGAGTAGCTTTATGAAGATCTCACACTCACCTGTTGAAAACGAGATTTATCATTTCCCCCAAACACATCGGGTCCTCCTGTGTTCCCCCATCTCAGCAAATGACACCTTTATCCACTCCAGGAGCCTAGGCATGAATTATTCTTGACCCCCGCCCCTGTCCTTCATGTCTCCCATCCATCAGTCACCATGTCCTGTGGATTTGATCTCTACTACAGCCCTAGAATCCATTCGCTTTTCTTGATCTCCACTGCCAACTCTCCAATACTACTTACCGTCACCACCCCCAGCTCTTAGCTCATCTCCCCGTGTCCCGTCTTGCCCCATGATTTACTTTACTCTTCTATCACGGGATGTCTTGGAGGGTTGCACATGCATACTTTTTTTTTTTTTTAAAGATGTAGCTACTTGAGTTCTTTCTTAGGCCAGACCGTTATTTCATGATGTTAATATATTTGAATCTAAGGTATGTTTTACAAATAAAACATCAGGAATAATCATCTGATTCCCTTCTATACAGAACAAATCTATCTCCAAAGTCCTATGCGGTATAAATTCAAGGGGAGTGGGGATTCCAGTGTGTTTCCATGAGTGGACCTACCACTCCTCAGCCTGACAGAGTCCTCCCCAGCCCAGTCCTGCCACATCCAGCCAGCTCCATTCCTGCCCACACACCACTATTTGTCTACTCCCTCATTCACTTTCTTAGGCATCTGGTTGTTCCTTTATTGGGTATTTATTTAGTACTGGGTCCAGACCAGGCACTGTACTAAGGAATAGCCTCATTTTGACCAGTTTGTACCCTCATGACACGCTCCATCCCATCTCCCAAATGCATTCGATTTCTGGTTCTGGGCCTTTGTGCCCCACCATCCCACCACCCATAATCTCCACTTTCATCCCCTCCTCCATCCTTTGAAGGTAGCCCTTTTTACTGGCTATCCCAGTCTACGGTGATCCCTAGACTTTTCTTACCTCTTCTCTCATTTCAAATAATCACCCTTTCTGGCATGCAATTTAATTCTTTCTCTCTCTATGTTCTAGCAATAGCTATCCTCAGCTCTATCAATACTGTCTCCCCATCTAGACTGCAACTCCCCAGAATCTTATTATACGTGTTTCCCCTTCTGGAGAACTAGTTAAGTAGTTAATTTTTTGTTAATAGCTGCATAGTGAACTAGTTAATCACTTTACTTCTCTGAACCTTAAGCTCTTCATGTCTAGGACAGGAGATTCCAACATCATGTCTAGGACTGTAATTCTAACATTACAGAGTGGTTGTGGGAACGCAAATGTGATACCAGGTGAGAAAGACGTCGCACTGTGCCTGGTACATAGAAAGTACCCAGTCAATGTTAGTTCCCAGCTCCTTGACGTCTGATCCTGAGCTGAGAATATAGTGACTTCAAAGCAATTATTTGCAGAAGGAATGAATGAGTAAATGAATGACAAAGAACTTCAAGAAAGAAATAATGCATTCTAAACACACCAGAATGGCCTTTTCAGAGAAATAGAGGGCCTTTCCTTGGCTGGCATGAGAGACATTCTGCCAGAGGGAGAACTGTGGAGGAAATAGCTCCTGCTTGGCTCGAAGATCATGAAATGTTGATTAATGGGAAATCAAGTTTGATCTGGGTATTTCTGCTGTAGTCAGCTCATTTTTTCTAAGTTTGACTGAGTCTGAGTTTGTGATCTGTCAGAACTCCCAGAAGAAAGTGTCAGGCAAGTGTTTCTTATAAACTGAAAAGAAATTCCTGTGTGAATTAATTTTCATATGGCCTAGGCCTGGCTCAAGGCTCTATAAATAATGAGACTATGTTGGTTTCAAAGCCCAGCTATAAATATTTATTCCCACACTGCCACTGGTGTTTGTAGAAATTTCCTTTTCACTAATGGGCATTCCATTTGTTTTGAGAAAGACATAAAACTGTCCAAAAAGCACTGAAAGGTCATGACATAAAAGGTCATTGGTGGGGGGGGCATTAAAAGGAGGGAGTGTCATCTCCAGATGCTGACCATTTGGTTTTCTACCTTTATACCTTGAGTTCACGGTATTAACTCTGAGTTCTTTGTGGAGGGAATGGTTCTATGGTCTGCTATGGTCAGCAATGACAATCAACCCCTCTCTCCCCATCTTCACTGCAGAAAGTGACATTCATTTTGCATTTGTCACCACAGACATGGCCGAGATTTCCTGTCTTCTGCTGCTCCCCTTCTTCATTCTCCACTCCGTCTGCCCTCCCCACTCCTGGCACTTAATGGGACATCCTAGAAGAAGAGGGATCAGTCTTGGCACACTGATGCTCCATAAGTGCATGAAAAGATGAGAGAAATTGATTTTATGTGGTTACAAAATGGCAAGTCTGGGACTTCACAGATCACCCAACAAAGGGTGATTGGTTACCAGAGACCATGCCACTCTATGGGATCTGTCTATATACATCAATGAGGCCATGAATCTGGATGGTAAAGATTGCATCTTTAGTTTCACTAACTATTACAATTTAGCACTTCCTTCAAATAGGAGTGAAAGCAACCACCACAATTACTTCAGCACTACCCGTGAATTTTTCACCTAAGAATTCATGCTCGTTTTTATACCTCATTATGGCTATTACAAAAATCTCAAAATACCTTTTACTTTCAACACTATTATAAAATTATGGTAAAATTACAACATTATAACTAAAAATTTACCTGCCAGCCGATCTTGTAATTTGATGCATTAGTAGTGAAGCATGTTACTATTCTATCAAGCATGTGTGTTTTTTCAATTATACTGAAAGCTGTATCAACATAACTGGTTTCTTTTGTAATCCTTAATATTTTGTTTAATGCATTTAAAAACGTTCTTCTAGGAGGGGAATCTCTGGGTTTCACCAGACTGCCAAAGTGGGGCCCCAGCACAAAAAAGGTGAAGAACTCAGGTCTGTTCCCTGGAGGTACATGGTTTGTCTCACACACATATTTCAGGATCTCTGAGAAGGAGCATGCAGACACATCAGCAGGCAGCAGGAAAGAATACTGCGATTGATTGGCTATGTCTGCCCTGGGCACATCATGGAGAAGAGTGGTAGGATGTAATTAACCAGAGGTTCCACCCACTATCTGGAAGTAGAACATTTCTATGAAAACCTTTTGCAAGCTGAGATAGTAATTGCAAAGAAGCAATTGCCATTAATTTATAAGGAAAATTTTTTGAGCATTCCCAGACCTCAAAATAACCTTCCTAGGCTTTTCGGATCCCATAGGACACATCCTGTTAAGAGAAGCACAGTATAAATCAAGATTAAGCCCAGATGCTCGCAGGCACAGTTGACAGCTGTGGTGGCTTGGTTCGGAGATGCTGAGTGTCATCCTGGGGATGGGGTTCCACAGCACCACTCTTGCTGCTCTGCAAACCAACGCTGGATGTCTTTTTTCATAAAAGCAAAATTTCTTTGGATTTCTTTTCGGTAAGCCAACACAGGTCTTTTGTAAAAGCAAAGTGGCATAACTCGAACTTTGGAAAAAGGCAGGGTGAGGGAGAGGATACCTATACTCTACAGTCTGCTCCGCCCACACCCTCCTTGCTGCAAATACAGCTCTGGAAATGTTTTTTCCACTCCGTCCCACATGGTGGCCACTACCACACGTGGCTTTCCAAATCCTTGAAATGTGCCTGGCGCAACTGAAAATTTGAAATTTTAGTTCGTTAATTAATTTACATTTAAATAGCCACGTGCAGCTAGTGGCTACCGCATTGGACCACACAGCCCTAAACTAATCCCATCTCCCAACCACACCCACCCCACCACCTCTCATAGGGGAGGAACCTGGACCCAAAGAGAAGTCACTGGACCCATCTGTGACAAACCCAGACTGACATCCCATTTTTTCCCCCATTTTTGCAGTGTTCCTAAATTATTTAACAGAAGCTATTCCCTGAACGATGCATGAGTGTGCAACGAGAAAAGACGGAACGCGAAGTTACACGTGTCCTCAGGAAAAAAAGGTAAGACACCATCTCTTCACTAGAGCAAGGTCCTACTAACGGGTTCCCTTTTTTTTTTTTTTTTTTTTTTTTTTTTTGTTGGATATGTCAGTTTGAAGGAGAAGGGCTGGAATTTCTTTCACTTTTTATCGGCTAATGTTTAAAAATGTTCACAGGTGTTTCGGATAAAAATATATTGTTTGCTGTTTTGCAATCTGCAAACATTTAAGAAACCTTCCCGGAGCCAGACTGCTTCTGAAGATAAAGCATGCCCTGAAGCAGGGTCTCTTTTGTGACTCAGAGAACACCCACCCTAACATACCCACCCTCAGGTTGCCTAAGGGGCTACTGCTGAGGGAGAATTTGTGGTGGAAAGTTCTGGCCTGAGGAGGGGACAGTTTCTGATGAGGTCATGGGGAGGGAATGCCTTCTTCAGCAGAGGTAGGAGCCTGGGAGTGCTGCCAAGAGTGTGGTCTGGGAAGCATGGGCCCTCAGACAGGGAAAATGAGTCCTGCCCTTGCCCTTGGCCCAGAAGCCATCTTCGGGGGTCTCTGTGAGGGGTTTCACAGTTTCACCCCTCCTCCAGGCTCAAGCCTCAAGGAAAAAAAGACAAAAACAAAAAGAAAAACAGTGGGCTCCCAGCTAGGAGAGGGTTTCCCTTTGGGTTAACATCATCCTCCTGACAGCCGCTAAGGCCTGCCCAACTCAAAACATTCATATGCGGCAAAACTGCCCAAGACACTCCTTACGATGTTTTCTAAGGTTTTCGTGGCATATAAATAACTTTCAGATACTTCCTAGTGCAGACTAGCAGACCCTTCTCCAGACAAACTGAATCAGAATCTTAGAGGGATGTGTGCTGGGAAGGTAGGTTTTAAACAAAGCTCCCTGCAGATTCTGATGGGCAGTGAGGTTTGGGAACTACCCTAAAGGATGGCATCCATATCCTTCATCCCGGCACTCAAGGCCTCTGAAGCCCGCCCTCCTCTTAACAGGTGGGGCTCATAGTGGGAAACACACATACATGAAGTAATAAGGACATAAATGACAAGAGGTGACATTTATTGGATACATGCCAGGTGTCAGATATAGAATAAGAGCTTTAAATGAATCCCCATTTAATGGGCACACTGGCTCTGTTATTACCATTTTGCAGATTAAAAAAAAAAAAAAGAGAGAGAGAGAGAGGTTTAGAATGGGTAATTTGTCCAGGGACACACAGAGAAGGTAGAATTGGAGTTCAGACTGAAATCGGTCAAATTCTGAAGTCCACGCACTGGACCCAGGGGTCTGACTGTCCCGGTTTGCCAGGGACCAAAGGCCTCCCTAACACCCGGGATGTCCTGTGCTGGAAACTGCCAAGTCCTGGGCACACTGGAGAGCTGGTCTCCTTGCCCTGACTTGGCGATTCCAGCCAGAGATGGAGACTCAGATCCACCACTCGTGACGGCGAGACCTCAGGCAAGCCTGCCCAGCCTGGTCTGCCACATTCCTCATCAGAAAACAAGAAGGACCACATCTGTCCCAGAAGGAAGCTGTGAGTGTTCAAAGAGAGAGAGTGCAAGTAATAATGTCCTGTGGTATACCAGGCCCTGTGGGAAAGGACGAGCTCCCCCGCAGGTGGGCCTGGTGAAGCCCCACCTCACAGTGCCCAGCTTCTGTTTATTTCAGATCTGGAAAATACTCACCCATTGTCTCTTCAAATAATTCTCCTCCCCTCGGTCCATCCTCATCTTCTGGAAGTCTTCTCCGATTAAATACATAGTAGCGTCTCTCGGCCAAGCCTCTGATTCTCACCCGTTGGCTCCCCAGTCTGTAAATTTGTGTGTGCATACTCAGGGTGAGGGTCCCAGTCCTCTCCTCCACAGTCCACAGTCCAGCTTGATCCTGACGTCGGATTTGTCCGTGCCAGTGTTTTCATTAGCAGGGTCTGCAACTGGCTTTTCTTCATAAGCATCTGGTCTTGCCTCCTATCTGCCTGCTCTTGGTTTACAAATCCCTTGGGTTTTCAAGGTTTTTTCTCCTTGTATCTCTTGGAAAGCCTTCTCCTGGCTGTCAGTTTTGTGGACCCTCTTTCCTGGCATCCCTTTGTCTCCTGGCGGGGAATTTGGGGTGGAGGGGAATTTGGGGTGACAGGGCCTCTGGAGGTGGAGCCTACTGTGTGTCATTGTGCCTTTTCCCCCTCCCTCTGGGCTCATCTGTCCGTCCCTCTCTAGTTGTCCTGTTGCCTCCCACTAGGACCACAGTGGCCCCAGTTCAGAACCAACTCTAATGTTGGGGCTTGGTGAGGTGACAGATCTGAGCAGAGTCAGGCCCAGCATTGCCGGGACAGGGCAGCCCCGCTCCTCTCTGTCCCACACAGGGCACTGGCTCTTGTCTCCCCTGACTTGGGGTGCTTTAACTCCCCATGATGTCAAGGAGTTGAAATGGCTGGTTTTCCACGACTGCTCTGAGACCCACAGCCTCATCTACTCCATCTTGTGGGTTTGGGTCTTACGCTTTTTGTTGTGCCCTGGGGCTTTGTCTTGCACCTAAGTGTTCCTGTGTCTTTTGGGCTTTCTTCTCTTTCTAGTCTGTCTTTACTCAACGTGCAGAGAACAGAGGATCCCTGAAAGGATCCTCCCTCAAAGCCATCTTGCCTTAAGTGTTTCCCTGCAATTGTGTTTTAAATGAAAATGAAAACCAAGGAAGATTCACAGTTCTCCTGAATTTATTTACTTTGGGTGGGGGGGCACTTAAAATAATAGCACCAAGCAACCAAGAGAAAGAAATAGGAAACCCCATTGTAATCCTAGCACCTCTGACTTTTCCAGACCAATTCAGACAGGGACAGGGAACGCTCCCTACGTGAGGTCCTTATTTGAGAATCTACCGTGAATCTGCTGCCAGATCTCGGATGCCAGTTACCGAGCTTCTGGTCTCTCCCTGCTAAACTGAGACCTCTTCAGTTCTGAACGTGTGATTAACCAAACAGCAGTGAAGCCTTGTGTCTTCTGATCCTGCAGCAGAGTCCCTAGGGTTTCCGTTCCACCCTCCCCCACTCTCAGATGACTGCCTGGCCACCACATCCAAGGCTGCCTTTCCAGAAACTATAGAACTTATCAAAGAAACCCAAACAAAGGGTGCATGGGTGGCTCAGTTGGTTAAGTGACTGCCTTAGGCTCAGGGCATAATCCTGGAGTCTCAAGATGGAGTCTGGCATAGGGCTTCCTGCTCAGCGGGCAGTCTGCTGCTTCTCCCTCTGACCCACCTCCATCTCCTGCTCTCTCTCTTTTCCATTCTGTCTCTTTCAAATAAATAAATAAAATCTTTGAAAAAAGAAAAGAAAAGAAAAATCCAAACAAAGGCTGTTTGGGTTTCACCAAGGGAACTGTTGCTTAAAACTACTTGGGCTTTTCCTTTTTCCCCTCTGATCCAAACTTGAATTCCTCTTGTTTCAGAAAGCTTCCCCCCTACCCCCAGGAGTTGCTAAAGGGAAATAGGGGTTGCTACTTCCGGCCCACAAAGGCAGACACTGCAGGCACCAAAGGTTAAGTGACTTGCATAAGGTCACTGTGCAAAGCACAGAAGGCAGGACTGAATACAGGACAGCGCCTTGTCCCTCAGCATAGCAGACCCCTGCCTGGCAGATTGGGGGGGGTGAGGCCTCTGAGCGGTTGGCATGGTAACAAGCAATAGGCTCTCTCCCTCCCCATCCTTCGCCCCCCTCCACCTCCGCAGCAGTTCCACAGACCAGGAGCTGCAGCTCCTGGGGCGGGTGGGGGGGTGTCACCAGCATGTCCCCCTCCCACCCTGGGCTCAGGGCCAGCTTCTACAAATATTTCCCTAACTCTCGCCAATCTGGGGTTTTACTGAAATCACAGGGTACACATTTTGCAGACCCAACCTAGCAATCTCTCCCCCTTTCTCCATTCACCATCACTTAATCTCAGGGCAGTATTAGAACCTCAGAGCAAAACCCTTGGCCAAGGAAAATAACTCAACTTTCTGTTGTGTTCTGGCCTCAAACATCCCCGCTCAGGGCAAAACTGTGAAGCCGGAAACTCTCGTCCCCACCACCCCCAGGCCTCTCTGCTCTGCACCCTTTCCTCCCTCTGAGATCCCATCATCCTCACCTCCACCCCCATTCCTGGGCCTCGTTACACCCCATCTTCACCCACAGCAGCTCCCACCAGGGAGGCCAGAGATCAGCATGGCAGCAAACAGGTTCTGTTTCCCAGGAGAGCGTCATATTAAAACGAGTGCATCCTTTAAGTGCAAGCACGCACACTCGGTCGTGTGCACACAACAGTTAATGTGTCTATAATTAAGGAATTAACACGTGCCCAGCACAGAACATCTGAAAAGTACAGAAGATAGAAAGCAGGAAAAGCCCACAATCCCACCACTCTGAGAAAGCTCCATTAACTCTTCAATCTATTTCTTTCCAGTTCTCTTAGGGTGGATGTGTATTCACGCATGTGGGGCTATCATATATATACATATTTCAGGGGCTGATTGAAGGCTGTGTGGTTTGCTTGCTGTGCCTGCCAGTCCCCCATACCACAGTGCTGAGATGGTCATTGTTTTATAGTTGCCGTTAATTCCTGACGGATCAAATCCTCCCTCATCCCTTTTCCTCAGGATTTAAAAAATTGTTCTCCACTGTTTCTTTTTCCTGATGAATTTTAGATTCATTGTGATAAAAAACTAAAGCCAATGCTTTGCAGGATGCAAGTTCATTAAATTTATAACTTAACTGGATAAAACTGGCATCTTTGCAATGTTCCAGTGTCCATCCGGAAATATTGGATGGCTACCAGTTTAGTCAGACTTTAATTCTTCCGATCAGGTAAAAATATTTCCTTCAAATGGGTCTTATACTTTCTGGTTGAGGTTTTTATTTCATTTTTTTAAGTTGGGAATTGGATCTTTTTCTCCAAATGCTCCCAATTTGAATTATTGATTTGGAAAATGTACCCTGCAACTAGCTCTTACCTTACTCCCTCAATCATTTAAATAGGTTTTCAGTTGATTTCCTCTTTTTCTGAGGAAGATAATTAGACCATGTGCAAATAATGATAATTTTATCTTCTCCTTTATATGTATAATTTTGTTTTGTGAATGACTGTACTGCTTCAAGAATCATGTTAAACAATAGCAGTAAAATCAGTGATCTTGTCTCCATTTACTCTGGATTATTTTTATCCCATTAAGGAGATATTTCCCCAATTTTAGTTTTTAGACTTTGAAGTCAGGAATGGATATTGAAACTTATCAGATACATTTTCGTTATCTGTTGAGAGTACCATATATTTTTTTTTTATTTTACCTCTTGCTGTTAGGAATTACCTTCATAATTTCCCAATATTAAGATATCCTTACATTTCTAAAACCAAATCCACCTTTTCTTAGTGAATTTTTTTTTAAAGATTTTATTTATTTTTTTGACAGACAGATCACAAGTAGGCAGAGAGGCAGGCAGAGAGAGGAGGAAGCAGGCTCCCTGCTGAGCAGAGAGTCCAGGACCCTGGGATCATGACCTGAGCCGAAGGCAGAGGCTTTAACCACTGAGCCACCCAGGCGCCCCTTCTTAGTGAAATTTTTAAAGGTAGTATAGAAGTTGATTCTTTTATGTTCTATTTCGGATTTTTACAACTGCTCTATATACATGCGAGGTTAGTTTATAGCAGCATGTCTCAAAGTGTGTTCTATGGAACACCGTTGCTGTAAGTTATGCTGCCAGAAAAGGGAAAGGAAGAGAAGGAGAAAAAAGGGGTGAGGAGGGGAAGGGAGGGAATTCTGTGTTTGGAAAATACATTTCCCCTTGGAGATTCACAAGGTACATTCCCATTCCAAAGATTCTGAGACAAGCTAGAGTTTAAAAAAGAAAAAAATAAACTGGTACTTAAATTTGCATAATCTCACATTCCCAAAATGATTGGCCATGGAGTCCCTATTTGACACAATTGCTATTAACATCTTGCAGAGTTCATGTATGAGGCATGCACTTGGAAATACTGTCTTTGTCAGTTTGGGTATCAAAATCACACTGGTTTCACTGGAAAGCCTCTCCCTTCTCCGAAGTTCTCATGAAAGGTTTGCAATCGGCTAACCCCTAGTGCTGCTGCCTTACCCACTAAGATACTCCTCGTTTTCTGTAGCCACCTTCCAATCTAGGTTTATGCCCTTCAGCTTCATGGCTCTGAGATACTGTCTCACTCCACTGAGTCCCTTCGGGATCTCAAGGATGCAGAAAAACTCTGAATCTTCAGATGGATTTATTTGGCAACTGTCTTTACACAATCATCCTTCCATGCTTGAGTGGCTCCTCTTCTTCTCCCCAGTTCACGGGGCTGTGTGGCCCAGGCCGTCCTCCTGTAATGTCCTCATCCCAAGCAGCCTGACTCTCCAACTACAAGTGCCCTTGTGGGCCAGGTGACTTTCCCTCCATCCCTTGACATTCTAAAGCCATCTGCTCCCACTCACCATGCCTTCTGCTCGCTCTTACTCTCTCAACTCCAAAATCTTATTTTTCTATAAATCCCTAATAGTTATTCAAGATGTGGACAAGCACGGACATCCTCTTGCAGGGTCAAGTTGCTAGAAGCAAAGTCTTTCTAGGCATTACAGGGGATATACTGATTTATCTTAAAGCCTCCACCCTTAGGGACCTCAGATTCTCAGGCAGTAGATGAGTAAGTATCTAATCATTACAGTAAGGCTTTGGCACAGTGTCTGCCAGAGGAACGGCTTGATAGCCA